>NC_041390.1:471485641-471493941 GCF_002162155.2 Triticum dicoccoides
GTGTGGGGGCGGCGACGGAGACATAGGCGCGGGGGCGGTGGCAGCGTGGGTCGGGGGCAACGGGGGGAATTAGCTAGGGGCGGGGCGAGGGAGAGGGACGAAGGGGATCTGGCGAGAGGGAGGGAATTAGCTAGGGGGAATCTTACTAATGGCGCACCTGCGGCCGGTGCGCCATTAGTAATCTTTTTTTTACATAGCAATGGCGCACCAGGCAGAGGTGCGCCATTAGTAATCTTTTTTTACATAGCAATGGCACACCAGGCAGAGGTGCGCCATTAGTAATCTTTTTTTATATATAGCAATGGCGCACCAGCCAGAGGTGCGCCATAAGTAATTTTTTTTGTTGCATGTAATAATTTTTTAGAAAATGAATATGAATATGAAACAGTAATATTTTTTTATAAAAACAGTAATAATTGTTGTTTAACAACAATTGTAGTATACACTTTTTTTATTATTTTTAAAAAATGAAGAGGGGAGAGGAGGCGCGGGTGGGATCGAGATCGAGATGGAGGGGGATCGAGATAGAGTGTCCTCATGAATATTCAATATTTTATCATATTGAATATGAAAAAATATCATCAAATTTGAAAAAATATTCATGAATTCAAAAAGTGCCCATGAAATTTAAAAATATTCATGATATCAAAAAGTGCCCATGAAATACAACCGAGAAATGAAGACTACGATTTAAATACAGTCGATCTTAGCTAGCTATCTGTTCATAATCTTCTTGCCCTTCTTTTTCGCAAATGGAGTTCTTCTGTGGAACGGACGTCCTTTAGGTAGGGTGGTCCTGCTTCTTCTTGTGGTGTATGCTGCTACTTCATCGTCGTCGTCATGTTCGATCTTCGGGTCGCCGTACTTGTCGAAGTCTTGCTCATTGGCTACTCCATCCATTCCGATGATCTTCCTTTTGCCTCTCCTCACAACAACACGACTGGGCTTTGACGGGTCGGTAATGAAGAAGCATTGGTCCACTTGGGAAGCCAGTACCCATGGCTCTTTTTTTGCGGTGACGTTTGCGCCCACGGTCTTGGATTTGGCTTCGGGTATAACCATGGTGGTGAAATACCGGTCTTCTTTTAGGACGCTCTTGGCCCATCTGACACGGAACATCGGGACCTTCTCTCCAGCGTAGCTCAGCTCCCAGATCTCCTTGATCCTTCCGTAGTATCTGTCCTTGTCGTTACCGGTGTAGGATTCCATCGTTACCCCGGAGTTCTGATAACCATCGCTCTTCATGTCCTTGTCCTCGGTGTAGAATGTGTAGCCGTTGATATCGTACGCCTCATAGGTCATCAAGTTGTGCTCGGCGCCCTGTGACAAGGCGAATATGAGTTGTTCTTCCGCGGAAGAATCCTCATGTAAAGGGTATGACAGAAGCTTCTGCTTGAGCCAATGCGTGAAACATGAGTTGTGCTCTTTGATTACATCTCCGTCCGTCCTCTGTTGGCCTCGGTCATTGTACGTCTTCTCAATAAAGGTTTTGTGCTCTACCACCCAAGGATCGACCACGTCTATGTGTTGTAGCGCGACTAGGTTTGCTCTTTCAAAGTCGGCGAGTCGACCCTCGAAGTCGACATGCATTTCGCGGCGACCCTCATGGTGACCCCATCCAGCGAGCCTGCCGAGGTGCCTGTTGACGGGCAGACTAACGGGGTTCTCGATGCCTAGATAATTCGTGCAGTAGGAGATGCACTCTTCGGTCAGAAAGCCCCTGGCTATACTTCCCTCTGGACGTGACATGTTGCGAACGTATCCTTTGATGACACCATTCATCCTTTCGAACGGCATCTTGCTGTGCAGGAACGTCGGCCCGAGTTGGATGATAGCCTCCACGATATGGACCAGCAGATGCACCATAATGTCGAAGAATGCGGGCGGGAAGTACATCTCAAGCTCGCATAGTATCACCACGATCTCTTCCTGTAGCCTTCTGAGTTGCCTCACGCGAACCGACTTCCGAGAGATGACGTCGACAAAGTTGCATAGGCCAAATAGCATTTCACGGACGTGCGCATCCATGATCCCACGGATTGCAACTGGAAGTATCTGCGTCATTAGCACGTGACAATTGTGAGACTTCATCCCACTGAACTTCTGCTTCGCTGGGTCTAGGTATCTGCTTATCTTCCCCGCGTAACCGTAAGGAAGTTTTACTCCTACGAGGCAGGTGAAAAACTGCTCGATCTCCTCCTGACTTAGAGTGAAGCACGCAGGAGGGTAGTCATTTCCGGTCTTCTTGGCCTTTTTCCCTTTGCGACGATTTCTGTGTCCTGCTTCACCTCATCATCATCATCATCATCATCATCATTAGCGTGAAGCTCCTGCCTGATGCCCATTGATTTCAGGTCTGCCCTTGCTTTCGGCCCATCTTTGGTCCTCTCTGGCATGTTGAGCAGGGTACCAAGCAGACTCTCGCACACGTTCTTCATGATATGCATGGCATCAAGGCTGTGAGGCACACGGTGGATCTTCCAGTACGGCAAGTCCCAGAAAACAGACCTCGTTTTCCATACCTTCAGCAGCGGCTCTAGCGCCTTTCGCTTCTTTCTCGGCTCTGGCGCCTTTTGCTTCTTTCCCGGCAATGGGCAATCTTTCCAATTTTTTAACAGCCCGTCTATTTCCTCGCCGCTCCTCGTACGCGGGCGTCTTCGGAGTTCGGTTTCACCATCGAACAGATCCTTGCGTTTCCTCCACGGGTCATCGTCGCGAAGCCACCTTCGATGTCCCATGAACACGGTTTTTGAAGACCCGGGATCTCTATCTAGCTGGCGATACGTTGTGTCATCCATGCACCTGACGCATCCAGAAAATCCGTGGACCACCTGCCCTGCGAGATATCCGTAACCGAGATAGTCGTGCACCGTCGTGAGCAGTGCGGCTCTCATAGGGAAATATTCTTTCTCTGCGGCGTCCCACGTATTGGCTGGCGTTTTCCATAGCGTGTCTAGCTCCTCTTTCAGCAGCCCCAGATACAGATTGATGTCGTTCCCTGGTTGTTTCGGCCCTTTAATTAGCATTTTCATGTGAATGTACTTCCTCTTCATGCACAACCAGCGGGGAAGGTTGTACATCCACACAAACACAGGCCAGGTGCTATGTGTGCTTCTCTGGCTGCCAAACGGATTGACTCCATTGGTGCTCGCGCCCAGCATGATATTCCTTGGATCCTTCCCAAATTCTGGGTGTTCGAAGTCCAACGCTTGCCACTGGCTCCCATCCTTAGGGTGACTCAGCATCTTGTCTTTTTTATTTATCTCTGGATCATTTGCATCATCTTCTCGCTTCTTCTCCTCCCTATCCGCGTGCCAACGCAGGAGCTTTGCTACCTTAGGGTCCGCGAAATACCGCTGCAGACGAGGAGTGATCGGAAAGTACCACACCACTTTTCGAGGAGCTTTCTTCCTCTTCTTGTATCGAGTGACGCCGCACACCGGACATATGGCAGACTCCGCGTGCTCGCCCCGATAAATGATGCAATTGTTCATGCACACATGGTATTTCACGTGCGGTAAATCCAGAGGACACACGACTTTCTTCGCCTCCTCGAAACTGGTCGGGCACTTGTTCCCCTTGGGAAGACGTTCGTGCCAGAATGACATGTTCTCGTCGAAGCATGCGTCAGTCATTTTGTGTTTTACCTTCATCTCCAAAGCCATGAGCGTTACTTTCAGGTGGGTATCCTCGGGTCTGCACCCTTCATACAATGGAGTAACCGCGTCTATCTCCAGTTGATCCAGCTTGGCTTTCTCTCGGGCGGCAGCTCTTGTGTTATCCGTCTGCTTGAGAAGCAGCTCTTGAATATGAGGGTTCTGCACCCAGCCCATCGATGGTCCATCGTCGTCTACTCCTCCGGCATCTAGATCTTCATGATCATCCCCTTCGTCTGCTCCGGCATCTTCCTCATCATCATGTCCGGCATCTTCTACATGATGACTGTGTACAACATCACAGTCGTGATCATGTCCTGGAGATTCTTCGTCTTCTCGCCCGCCCGAGCCGCGGTGGTTGTCTTGCTGCCCTTCCTCATTTCTTGCCCGGCCCCCATGGATGAATTCATAGTCATCTTCATCACCTTGCCACTGATAGCCATCCATGAAACCACGCAAGAGCAGGTGGTCCCGCACCTGCCCGGAATCCGGGTCTGCAATAAGGCTCTTCAGCTTGCATCTTCGACACGGACATCTTATCTCCGTCTCATTCTTTTGAAGCATCTCGGCCTTCGTGGAGCTCAAAAACCTATTCACGATGCCTTCGGTCATCGTGCGGACCATGGTCGCCTGCGGGGTAGAGCAAAATGATATTTTAGAACCAAGAAAAAATTTGGCATGACTTTCCCTAAAAATAGGACCAAAAAGAATGCATAGTGCCAAAATTCTCGCTGAAACGGAAATGAATCAACATTTCGGCAAAATATTGGCAACTATCGCATTTCAAATACCGGTACTTGCAAACACAAACATATATGAAACACCACAAACATATGCAACACCACAAACATGCATAGATCTAGCTAGGCCACAAAAAGTGCATGTGCACGTTGTTGGAGCGAGCTAGGGAGAAAAAAGTAGATCTACAACATGAAGATAGCTTTCCCCTTACTTACCTATCAAAAAAAGGTAATTTCAACACTTAATTTTGATGAATCTATGGTGCAAATGAGGTGAGGAGGATGAGGCAACCGACAAGCTTAGAGAAGGAGGTGGGGGGAAAGAAGTGGGGAAAGTGAGTGTGTAGGTGTGGCTATCCAAAAATATCTAGCTGGTCCCAGGTTACTAATGGCGCACCACAGAGACATGCGCCATTAGTAACCCAACATACTAATGGCGCACCACAGAGACATGCGCCATTAGTAGTTTTGCAAAAAAGTAAAAAAAATAATTTTTATACTAATGGCGCACCGTGGCACAGTGCGCCATTACTAGTTTAAACTAGTAATGGCGCACTAGGCGATGGTGCGCCATTAGTAGTTTTGCAAAAAAATAAAAAAATACAATAGTGGCGCACTCTGTGGCTGGTGCGCCATTAGTAGTTCTAACTACTAATGGCGCACTCTGCCCGGATGCGCCATTAGTATGTTTGAAAAAATGAAAAAAACATTTTGTTACTAGTGGCGCACCGTGTGCCTGGTGCACCATTAGTGTCTTCCACACTAATGGCGCACCAACAGATGGTGCGCCATTAGTATATAGTAATGGCGCACCACATGTCTGGTGCGCCATTAGTGTCATTTCCATCTATAGCCCTTTTCCTAGTAGTGGTGGTGAGGCAAATGGTAAAACCAAGGTTGGGCCTTGCTGGAGGAGTTTTATTCAAAGCAAACTGTCAAGGGGTCCCCATAACACCCAACCGTGTAAGGAATGCAAAATCAAGGAACATAACACCGGTATGACGGAAACTAGGGCGGCAAGAGTGGAACAAAACACTAGGCAAAAGGCCGAGCCTTCCACCCTTTACCAAGTATATAGATGCATTAATTAAATAAGATATATTGTGATATCCCAACATAAACATGTTCAAACATGGGACAAACTCCATCTTCACCTGCAACTGGCAACACTATAAGAGGGGCTGAGCAAAGTGGTAACATAGCCAAACAACGGTTTGCTAGGAAAGGTGGGTTAGAGGCTTGACATGGCAATATGGGAGGCATGATAAAGCAAGTGGTAGGTATCGCGGCATAGCAATAGAGCGGGCAACTAGGAAGCAAAGATAGAAGTGATTTCGAGGGTATGGTCATCTTGCCTAAAATTCCACAAGGAAGAAGAATGAGTCCATGAAGAAGACAACAGACGAAGTCTAACGAATCCTCACAAGCGCGATGTTATCGGAACTAACCGAAGAAGAAACACCGGAAAGAAGCAAACAACATAGTAAACAACCATCACATAAGCATGACATGATGCACAACCAAGTATGATGCATGTCCGGTTTAATGAGGCATGGCATGGCAAAGTGCACAAACAAAACTACAAGTTAAGTGGAGCCCAATATGCAACGAGTTGCATATTGACGGAACACCACATCAATTATTTAGTTCACTCCTGGTTAGGTACTCAACAATATTGAATGTTGTTTAAACATGGCAAGAGGTTGAGAATAAGTAAACTAAACATTTAGGCAAGTTTAAATGAGGCCGGAAATAACAAACAACAAATCCGGAAAAATCCTCATGAGCATATATTAGATTTGGTACTGTTATGCCCTAAACACAATTTTAGAGTTGTTAAACATGCAAAGTAAGGTCACCATGATAAACTAGGCATTTTTCTACCCCATTTACATATAAAGTTTAATAAAATCCGAGTTATGGTTATTTAGTTATGAAAAAAACATTTTAACAAGTTATTTAAGAAAAATTAAACAAACAACATTTTAAACATTTTCAATATATCACAAACGGAAGCTTACGGGGGAACCTTGGCCACCTAGGCCTCGTCACAAACTTCTCAATATATCAGCAAACCGTCTAGGAGGCGGAAGGCTCCAAGAGTAATAAACTCACGGGCTCTCACTCGAACAAATCGATGCGGGGAGCTCAAACCGATGCAACAAGTGCAATGCAAGGTCAATCAACAAATGCTCAACACACTCTCTCAATCTCTTAAATAGAAAAACCCAAAACTAGCCATTGGGGCTCAACAAGCAGTTCCTAGACACCCCGTGCCCACGGGGTCCCATGCGCATGATACAAGCCCATGTGTACAGGGCCCCGTGCCCATGGGGGTCAAAAACACCGTGTCCACGGGGTACCCGAAACAGCCTACGGCAGCCCACTACAGCAGTGATAACTTTGGCATATGGACTCCGAATTCGATGATCTTGTGATCGTTTTGAAGCTATGGAAAAGCCCAAGGTCCTCACATAGAGAACCACCCAAGATCAACAAGAAATAATTATGCAAGTAATGCAAAATTTTGAGCCCTCTACATGCGGCGTGATCAAGCTACTCGCTTGAAAGTCCCACTTGATAGTACGGCTATCAAACCTATAATTCGGTCTCCCACCAAGCACTATGAGACCGGCAAAACTAGAAAAACCTAGCTAAGTTATACCTTTGCCTTCCAAATACAACTTGAGTTTGATGATGACTTTAATGCTTGCCTCAAGTTGGAATCCCTTTCTTGTCCACAACCACTTGGTGAAGATACTCGAATTGCTTCCTCATATTGCAATGAGGGAAGCCTTAACTTAAGCCCATCTTCACATGCACATTATCATCATGTGGACCGCAAGATTCAAAGCATATAATCTCTGGCTTCTCATCTTGCACTTGGACTCCTCGAACCCGATGACCATCAGCACTTGATGTCATCCACACATAGGCTACTTTAAATCTTTATTTTGATGCAAGCCCATGATAAACACCTAACCCGCATAGACATAGAAAGCACATAGCATGGGTTAGGTAGCAAAGCACAACTCACAATTACTTACCAGACCACTAGATCACTTGATCCCATGTGGTACAAAGATTGCGCTTTGAGAGTTGACCATCTAGACAGTCTTCGAGCTTCATCTTGGTCAACCAACATCTTTACTTCATGCCCCATCTTGGTTTCTTGAAAGCCACAATGAACTCTTCATCTCCCTTCATTGCTTCAAGAAATAGATCACCAAAGACTCTTTTATGACCATATCAAGTTTCACTATGAATATCATATTGGTCATCATTTGCTCTCTAAAAACTCCATCATAATCTCTTGAGAGGCACAATGAATTCTTCACTCTAGTTGATTGCTTCAAGACTTGATCAACCAAAAACCCAACACATGAGCTTACCATGCACTACAAAAAAAGACACATCCGTGACATTTTGGGCCGAAGAAAAAAAATTGCTGTCATACATATGACACTTGTATGACGATAATTGTGACAAAACCCGGTATCATCATAGATGTGGTGGGCTCCTACTTCCATGACAAAAAATCATGATAGAAAATGGGCTTTTCATCCTAGGCGGGCCGGAGACGCAACTGCATGATATTCTTTGGTTCGTCCATGACAGAAAAAACCGTGGTAGAAGCGAGGGGGAGGAAAATTTCGGGGAGTTCCCGGTTACGGTGGGAGGTCGGGGGCCGAGCGATGCGCGTTTCTATCGTACATTTACGCGTGTGTGTGCGAGGCGTTGGCTCTAACTGAACCTGAGCGAGGCGTTGGGCTCTAACTGAACCCGAGCGATTGCACTGCAGGCTACGTGTTACTGAACCCGAGTGATCAATCGATGGCTGTTAACTGAACCCGATCGAGCAATTCCTTCGCTAATGCTGCTAACTGAAGCCGATCGATTGGAT
>NC_041390.1:471494651-471552541 GCF_002162155.2 Triticum dicoccoides
CGACCGTAGGAGGTCTGTTTCCTCCGTTTTGCGGTATGCCACACCCCTCCCGATCAACAGGACCCCCGTTTCGACCGTAGGAGGCCCATTTCCTCCATTTTGCGGTACGTCACACTCCTCCCGATCAACAGGACCCCCGTTTCGACCGTAGGAGGTCCGTTTCCTCCGTTTTGCGGTACGCCACACCCCTCCTCATGAACACGACGCATTCCGTTGCCTCCCCATGAACATGACGCATTCCGTTGCCTCCCCATGAACACGACGACGACGCTGTTTCTCCGTTCCGACCCAGCCATGTACACGAGCCCTCGCCGTATGTTTGCGCGAGTAGGCGTTCGAGACCCTGCCCGTATGTACGTACGTGGCTGTATTTTCTTTCTTGCACCCTGGCCGCTGTATGTACGTGTACATGCTACGTGCGCGCCTCTACTACGACACGTACGCGCCTCTACTAGGACACGTGCACGCCTCTACATCGACCAGTATATATGTACGTACACGTTCGCGACCAGAATGACAACGCTACGTACGCTTCGACTAGGTGGGTCCCGACTGTTAGGCACTTCTTTGCCTGCGAAGATGTAGCTGGTGGGTCCTAGCAGTCAGGGGGGCGAATCATTTTGTTTTTTTTGCCCGGACGCACTTCCTTGTGTGCGAAGATGTAGCTGGTGGGTCCCAACAGTCAGGGGGGCAAATTGTTTTTGTGCCCGAACGCACTTCCTTGCGTGCGAAGATGTAGCTGGTGGGTCCCAGCAGTCAAGAGGGAAACATTTTTTCGCAAAATACGGTGGCCCGTCCGGTGGGTCCCTGCTGTCAGGTGGAGGAATCATTATTTTCCACGTAATTAGGAGGCACTTCCTTGCTGCCGCCGTGGACCCAGCTGTCAGCCTCTCCACGTACAGTCCACGTCCGATGGAAGTCGTTCCTTGACCATGTTGACCACGCCGCGCCGAGAGCACCAGGGCAGTGGACGACGGCGAGGCCTAGGAAGGGGACGACGTGGAGCCGGTGAAGACGGGGCAGTGGATGCCCACGCGGAGAGGAGTATGAGGGTTCACTCGTTCAGCTACGGTGTGAGGCTGCCGTCGCCGCAGGGCCTGGCCAGTGGTGGGAATAGTAGGGGGCGGTGAGGCCTCCACGGCAGCACAACCGACCACGGGAGGCAGGAGCAGGCGGCATGACCGGCGCTTCTTTGGGCGGCTGGAGCAAGAAGACCAGAGGTTGAAGAAGCACTACGGCCGTTGGATGGGCATCGTACGATCACTGGAGCTAGAGTCGTTCATATTGACTAAGTTGACAAAGCCCTCCGTCCCCATCAACTTAGTAGGCCCACAAGTCAGCCTCCCACCAAGGTGGGTCCCAGCTAGCAGGGGGAGTATTCATTTTTTTGTGCGTAATAAGGAGGCACTTCCGGTGGGTCCGAGCTGACAACGGGGGGAACGTTTTTTTCGCGAAATACGGTGGCCCGTCCGGTGGGTCCCAGCAGTCAGGGGGGAAACATTTTTTTCACGAAATAAGGTGGCCCGTCCGGTGGGTCCCCGCTGTCAGGTGGAGGAATAATTATTTTGCGCGTAATAAGGAGGCACTTCCTTGCGGCCGCCGTGGACCCAGCTGTCAGCCTCTCCATGTACAGTACTCTTCTGATGGAAGTCGGTCGTTGACCACGTTGACCACGCCGTGTCGAGAGCACCAGGGCAGTGGACGATGGCGAGGCCTAGGAAGGGGACGACGCGGAGCCGGGGAAGACACAACAGTGGAAGCCCGCGCGGAGAGGAGTACGAGGGTTCACTGGTTTGGCTGCGGTGTGAGGCTGCCGTCGCCGCAGAATAACAGGGGGTGTGGGTGAGTGGAGGGATGTCCTGGCCAGCGGTGGGAGTAGTATGGGGCGGTGAGGCCTCCGCAGCAGCACAGCCGGCCACGTGGAGGCAGGAGCAGGCGACATGACCGGCGCTGCTTTGGGCGGCTGGACCAAGAAGACCTAAGGTTGAAGAAGCACTACGACCGTTGGATGGACATCGTCCAGTCACTGAAGCTAGAATCGTTTATATTGACTAAGTTGACAAAGCCCTTGGTACACTCCAACTTAGTAGGCCCACAAGTCAGCCTCCGAAACGGTGCGCCCCAGATGTCAGGGGGAGGAATCATTTTTTGGGCGGCCGAAGCTAAGAATATCCGAGATTGAAGAAGAAGCACGACATCCGTTGGATAGACATCCAACGGCCACTGCTGCTAGAACCGTGTGTTGACTATAATAAGTTGACAAAGCCTTGCATACGCGTCAACTTATTTTTTAGGGGACGCGTCACTTAGTAGGCCCACAAGTGTGTGGCACAGAACTTATAGCTCATTTGCGTTTTGTAAGAATGTACAACCCATTTTTGAATTCTAATGGAATTTACAACAACCCATTTACAGTTTGCTAAAAGTACAACCCATTTTCTAGCTAGGACAATGATTAATAATTTCAACCAACCATTGAAGATAGAATTCAATAAAATTTCCCACATTTTGATGCGACCCGAAATATTTTTATCCCGAAATTTCTAGTCAGATTAAATATAAATTTGTATTACATAAAAATCCAATGAAAAACATTGCGCGCGCAACAATGAAAACTTAAGATTTTCAAAATCCATAAATAATATTTTATAAAGTAATTTCGTGTTTGGTCCATTTTTTATAGTTACTGCCCAGTTTTTATAATTACATCCCATTTATTATTATTTTAAAGCCCATTTTCCTGTTAAGCCTAATGCATCCCTCCTAGGAAAGATTTGCAGCCCAGCGGGGCGGAGAATAACAAGTTGACCTTGGCTGGTGTGGGAGTCCTGGATTAGGGGGTCTCCGGACAGCCAGACTATCTCCATTGGCCGGTCTGCTAGACTATGAAGATATAGGATTGAAGGCTTCGTCTCATGTCCGGATGGGACTCTACTTGGCGTGGAAGGCAAGCTAGGCAATACGGATCTGTATATCTCCTCCTTTGTAACCGACCTTGTGTAACCCTAACCTCTCCGGTGTCTATATAAACCAAAGGGTTTTAGTCCGTAGGACAACATACAATCATTCCATAGGCTAGCTTCTAGGGTTTAGCCTCTCTGATCTCGTGGTAGATCTACTCTTGTACTACCCATATCATCAATATTAATCAAGCAGGATGTAGGGTTTTACCTCCATCAAGAGGGCCCGAACCTTGGTAAAACATTGTGTCCCCTACCTCCTATTACCATCCGCCTTAGACGCACAGTTAGGGACCCCCTACCCGAGATCCGCCGATTTTGTCACCGACATTGGTGCTTTCATTGAGAGTTCCTCTGTGTCGTCGCCGTTAGGCTTGATGGCTCCTACTATCATCGATGGCGATGCAGTTCAGGGTGAGACTTTTCTCCTCGGACAGATCTTCATGTTCGGCGGCTTGGCACTGCGGGCCAATTCGCTTGGCCATCTGGAGCAGATTGAAAGTTACGCCCCTGGCCATCAGGTCAGGTTTGGAAGCTTAAACTAGACGGCCGATATCCGCGGAGACTTGATCTTCAACGGATTCGAGCCTCTGCCTTGTGCGTCACGCGGTCACGATGAGTACGATTTAGCTCTACCATCAGTTAGCGTTCTAGAGATCGCCCCGACAGCCGCTCCGACCCTCAATTCGGAGCCAGTTGCGCCGACCATGGACGGGGGGATAGACCCCGCCACGGAGGCATTACCCTCAGTGGCGATCGAGCCGAACACCGACCTTAACTTGCCCGAGAGCCGTGTTGTTAAACAGCCAAATTCTTCTCCGGCCACGGACTCCGAACCGCCTGCGCCCGTTCCTATAGAATCTGATTGGGCGCTGATCATGGAGTTTACCTCCGTGGATATCTTTCAGCACTCGCCCTCCGGCGACATACTGAACTCATTAAGGTCACTCTCCTTGTCAGAAGAGTCCTGGCCGAACTACGTCCGGCAGGACTGGGATGCGGACGACGAAGAAATTCGCGGCCCACCCACCACCCACTTAGTAGCCACTCTCGATGACTTAACCGACATGCTCGACTTCGACTCTGAAGATATGGACGGTATGGACGACGATGCGGGAGACGAAGAGGAACCACTGCCCACAAGGCACTGGACAGCCACCTCATCATACGATATATACATGGTGGATACACCCAAAGAAGGCAATGGCAACGAGACGGCGGGGGATGACCCCTCCAAGAAGCAACCCAAGCACCGACGTCAGCGGCGCCGCTCTAAGTCCCGCCAAAGCAAAAGTGGTGATACCTGCGCAGGAGGTAATAACACTCCGGATAGCGCCGAAGACAACAACAACCCCCTCCAGCAAGATTTAGAGCAGGAGGATGGAGGAGCTAGCCCTCCTGAGAGAGCGGCTGACGGAGAGGCGGAGGATGATAATTACATGCCCCCTCCGAAGATGAGTCAAGCCTCGCCGATGACGAATTCGCCACGCCAGAGGATCCCGTCGAACAAGAGCGCTTCAAGCGCCGGCTTATGGCCACGGCAAATAGCCTTAAGAAAAAGCAGCAGCAGCTTCAAGCTGATCAAGATCTGCTAGCTGACAGATGGACTGAAGTCCTCACGGCCGAGGAATATAAACTCGAGCGCCCCTCCAAGAGTTACCCAAAATGCAGGCTGCTACCTCGACTAGAGGAAGAAGCGTATGATGCGGCTGATCGGCCACCTCATGGCCGTGATAGAGGCATTCCAGCCAAAAGGTCAGCCCGCACCCCGACGCCATTCAAATAAAAAAGCATGGGGAAACACGCCAGACCTGCGAGACGTATTGGAGGACAAAGCAAAACATGCAAGATCGATCTATGGATCACGAGGGCGCGCCACTATGCGAGACGATAAACATCACGCCGGATACAGTAAAAGTAAATCCGGCCGGGCCGAACACAGCGGGCAAGACCCATTTGAGCTGCATCGCGATATAGCCCAATACAGAGGCGCCGCACACCCCTTATGCTTCACAGACGAAGTAATGGATCATCAAATCCCAGAAGGTTTCAAACCTGTAAATATTGAATCATACGACGACACAACAGATCCTGCGGTATGGATCGAGGATTTCCTCCTCCACATCCACATGGACCGCGGTGATGACTTACACGCCATCAAATACCTCCCACTAAAGCTCAAAGGACCAGCGCGACATTGGCTTAACAGCTTGCCAACAGACTCCATCAGCTGTTGGGAAGATCTGGAGGCCGCATTCCTCGACAACTTTCAGGGCACTTATGTGCGACCACCAGATGCCGATGACTTGAGCCACATAATTCAGCAGCCAGAAGAATCGGCCAGGCAATTTTGGACTCGGTTCCTAACAAAGAAAAATCAAATCATCGACTATCCGGATGCAGAGGCCCTAGCGGCTTTCAAACACAACATCCGCGACGAGTGGCTAGCCCGGAACCTTGGTCAGGAAAAGCCGAAATATATGGCAGCCCTCATGACACTCATGACCCGCTTTTGTGCGGGAGATGACAGCTGGCTGGCTCGCAGTAACAATATGTCAAAGAACCATGGTACCTCGGATACCAAGGACGATAATAGCAGGTCCCGTCGCAACAAACATAAGCACCGCATTAACAGTGATAATACTGAGGATACGGCAATCAATGCCGGATTCAAAGGCTCTAAACCCGGTCAGCGGAAAAAGCCATTTAAACAAAGTATGCCGGGCCCGTCTAGTTTGGACCGCGTACTCAATCGCTCGTGTTAAATACACGGCACCCCAGACAAGCCAGCCAATCACACCAACAGGGATTGTTGGGTGTTCAAGCAGGCCGACAAGTTAATTGCCAAAAACAAGGATAAGGGGTCACATAGCAATGACGAGGAGGAGCCCTGGCAGCCACACACCGGAGGACAGAAGAGGTTTCCCCCACAAGTGCGGACGGTGAACATGATATACGCAACCCACATCCCCAAGAGGGAGCGGAAGCATGCACTCAGGGACGTATATGCATTGGAGCTAGTCGCCCCAAAGTTAAACCCATGGTCCTCCTATCCGATCACTTTCGATCGCATGGACCACCCCTCTAGTATCCGTCATGGCGGATTCACTGCACTGGTTCTAGACCCAATCATTGACGGGTTTCACCTCACTCGAGTCCTTATGGATGGTGGCAACAGCCTGAACCTGCTTTATCACGACACAGTGCGCAAAATGGGTATCGACCCCTCAAGGATCAAACCCACAAAAACGACCTTTAAAGGCATTATTCCAGGCATAGAGGCCCATTGCACAGGCTCAATTACACTGGAAGTGGTATTCGGATCCCAGGATAACTTCTGAAGCGAAGAGTTAATCTTCGATATAGTCCCGTTCCGCAGTGGTTGTCATGCACTTCTCGGGCGAACCACATTTGCGAGATTCAATGCGGTACCACATTATGCATACCTCAAGCTCAAGATGCCAGGACCTCGTGGGGTTATCACAGTCAATGGAAACACAGAGCGCTCTCTCTGAACGGAGGAGCACACTGCGGCCCTCGCAGCAAAAGTGCAAAGCAGCCTCTCAAGGCAATCCACCAGTTCGGCGTTTCAAGACCCGGACACCTTCAAGCGCGCTCGGAGCAATCGGCAACTAGACTGCCTGGCACGATCTGAGCTCATGTAGCAATGCGGCCCCCACCCCATTCCGAGCCAAGCGGCGAAACTCGTGCCACGCGTACATAATTACGCATTAAAAATACCATGGGCACAGGCGGGGAGGGGGGCACAACTGCGGCACGCCCCAAGACGCGGCTTAAACCACACTAGGGGCTTCCCACTTGGTTATTTTTCTCTTTTTCAGGACATTAATCTCTGGAAACCCTGTCCGGCAGCACTATTGCCGAACACATGATGCAACAACCAGGGAGGCAGAAAGCTACGTAACACCACGACATTCCCAGGTGGATTACAGTAACGAGCGAAATATTCGATTTAATACTATTCCTCAGCTTGCCCTTGGAAGGGACATAGTCCTACTCTTTGCTTATCGCACTATCTGTATCATTCTGCTCTAACGCACCTTTTTGAATAAACAATGCATAACATTATGACTATTATTGCATTCATGTTATATATATATATGTGTTCATTAATGACGCCTTGCAACCGTACAATTTGGTACAGCCAATACACCAGGGGCTTACGTACCCCACAATATGGTGTGAAAAGTCCGAACACTTTCACAAGTGCGGCACCCCGAACTTATAACATTATATGCATCAGCTCCGAATCATGTCTTTGGTCAAATGTTGGGTTTGCCCGGTCCTATGTTTTGGTACCTTACGTTCCGCTCTATCGGCTAAGGTAGCGCTAGGAGAACTACTGCGATTGTGCCCCGGTTCTGCTGGGTTAAGCACCTCAGTAGAGAAAGCTAAAACCGACTGTCATGATAAGGTGAGAGACTGGTCGCTGTTCGGCGAGGTTTCGAGTCCCTAAAGACTCATGCCGCTTAGAGTGAGGGGCCGGCACTGTCCGGCTTAAAGGCGTGTATCGCGCCCCGAATTCGGCCTTCCGAATACCAGGGGCTTCGCCGAAATTTAAAATTATAGAATTCTATGGCTAAGTGAGAGTGATAAAGCATTATTAGTCCGGTTGCCTTGTTCGTTGTGCTGAGCACCTCCCTCGAAGGACCCAAAAATGGGAACAAGAGTGCTCAGGTTTATCCTGAACACCCCAGCACTCGCGGCATGGGGGCAGAAGCCGAGGACTAGCCATCTCTCAGATTGGATAAACAGCCAAATAGAAGGTAATATTTTAAATTCAAACAAGCGTTGCACCTTCAATGCAGACGGATCGCTTGATGACCTCCAGCCGCGGGCAGGCATCCACAAGCCGCCTCACTAGGCCGAAGAAGCTGTTCGGAAGGGCGTCGCCAGGCCACAGCCGGACTATAAAGCCCTTCATGGCCTGTTCGACCGCCTTATGTAGCTCGACCAGCTGCTTTAGCTGATCGCTCATTAGCACCGGGTGTTCGGCCCCAGTATACTGAGACCAGAACAACTTCTCTGTTGAGCTTCCATCCTTGGCCTGGTAAAATTGTGCGGCATCGGACACGCTGCAGGGCAAATCTGCGAATGCTCCTGGAGAGCTCCAGATTCGGGTAAGTAATCGGTTATTTACTTTTACATGCTTGCTTTGCATATAGAATGCCTTCCCGCCGCTATCTTCTTCATTGCATCGATCTCCTGGAGGGCCTTTTGGGCTTCGGCCTTGGCACTTTTTGCGCCCTCGAGGCCCGCAGCAAGCTCAGACTCTCGTGTCTTTGAGTCAAGCTCCAACGCCTCGTACTTCATCACGAGAGCCTGTAGCTCTTGATGCACCTCGCCCACCCGAGCCTCTTGCTTTTCTCACTCGGTGTGCTCCTTAGCCGCCTTATCTTCGGCCTCAGACAGCGCTTGCGTTAGGGTCGCCACTTCGGTCGCGGCCTCTGGCAAATTATTGATGATCCTGTCATTTTGCAATCGCATTCTTTTCATACATATCCACAGACTAGGTACTACTTACCTTTGTTCTCCTTGAGCTGCCTCTTGGTAAGGCCGAGCTTGTCCTGGGACCCTTTAAGGTCCTGCTTCAGTACGGCGACCTCCGCAGTTAGTGCGGTGGACGCCAACAGCGAAGCCTGCATATGCATATTGACATACTCATATTAGACTCCTGCGATATTGTTTGATCCTCTGTTCGGCTTTTCTTTGTGAACACCGAGCAGAGCATCAAGGGCTACTGTCTATGCGGTAATATTTTTCCTATATTTTAAACACTTACCTCAAAACCTGTTAGAAGGCTGGCACAGGCTTCAGTCAATCCGCTCTTAGCGGACTGAACCTTCTGGATCACCGCACTCATAATAGTGCGGTGCTCCTCATTGATGGAAGCGCTGCGAAGTGCTTCCAGCAGATTGTCCGGCGCCTCTGGATGGACAGAGGTCACCGGTGCAGGCGTCTTTCCCTTCTTAGAAGGAGGCCGCCTGCCCGAGTCCGGAACCACTGGAGGTTCAGGCGCGGTGTTCGGCTGAGGGCCGAACTCGGAGCCCTCAGGGGCCTTGTCCCCTCTGCTCCCGGAGTCCGGGAGGCCGCCTTGAGGCGCCTCCAGGACTGTCTCCCCTCGAGCCGGTGCCTCTTGAGACAGCACCTCAACGTCGTCCGCAGGATGGGGGGAGGTGGCAGTCGGAACTGGATCGCTATCCATATCCGACGAGCCCAGGGAGCCGTCCGATGATACATCAATACGGGCTCGGGGCGGCCTGCATTATCCCATTCGGCGTGAGGTAAAGTAGTGCGAAAAAGGGGTGCTATGAGTGACTCTGGTATCCGAATACTTACGACTTTCCCAGGGGCTTGACCCTGGGCAGCCACTCGTCTTCGCCGTCGGCGGCGGTGGTAGAGCTGTCCGGAAGGAGAGTCCTTCCCTTCTTGGACCCTTCGGCCTCCCCAGTTGGGGCGGCCTTCCTTTTCTTGTCTCCCCCGTCTGGAGGGGGAGCATCTTCTTTTGCCTCCTCGTCTTCGGGGGAGGATTGCACCATGGAGTCCTCGGACGGTGAGTCTGATGACGCGTGGCGCCGGGAACTCTTTCGGGTTCCCTTGGCCTTCTTGGTCTTCTCCGGCACCGTATAAGGAGCCGGGGTCAGCATCTTCGTCAAAAGAGCGTTTGCTGGGCCTTCGGGCAAAGGAGCCGGACAGGTGATCTGTCCGGCCGTCTCCTGCCAGTCCTGTCAAAGGTACGGGAGTTTAGATCCCGCATGGAGTCAAGCTATGAAAAACAAGTATCCTGTAAGAGGTAAAGCAGCTTACCGCACTGGCTTGGCGCTTCACGCTGAATCCGCGATCCTCAGTAGTAGGAGGGGGGACCTCGGCGCTCTTGAACAGCACCGTCCAGGCATCTTCGTGAGTTGTGTCGAAGAGCCTGTTCAGAGTTCGGTGCTGCGCTGGGTTGAACTCCCACAAGTTGAAGGCCCATTGGTGGCACGGGAGGATCCGGCGGTTGAGCATGACCTGGACTACGTTGATGAGTTTGAGCTTCTTGTTGACCATGTTTTGAATACATGTTTGGAGTCCGGTCAGCTCTCCCGAACTACCCCAGGACAGGCCCTTCTCTTGCCAGGAGGTGAGCCATGTGGGGAAGCCAGATCGGAACTCAGGGGCCGCTACCCATGTAGGGTCACACGGCTCGGTGATGTAGAACCACCCCGACTGCCACCCCTTTATTGTCTCCATGAAGGAGCCCTCGAGCCATGTGACGTTGGGCATCTTGCCCACCATGGCGCCTCCGCACTCCTCCTGGCGGCCGCTCACTACCTTCGGCTTGACATTGAAAGTCTTCAGCCATAAGCCGAAGTGGGGCTTGATGTGGAGGAAGGCCTCACACACGACGATAAACACCGAGATGTTGAGGATGAAGTTCGGGGCCAGATCGTGGAAATCCAGGCCGTAGTAGAACATGAGCCCCCGGACAAATGGGTGGAGAGGAAATCCCAGTCCGCGGAGGAAATGGGTAAGGAACACCACCCTCTCATGGGGCCTGCGGGTGGGGATGAGCTGCCCCTCCTCTGGGAGCCGGCGCGCGATGTCGTCGGGCAAGTATCCGGCTCTCCTCAGCTTCTTGACGTGTTCCTACATGACGGAGGAGACCATCCACCTGCCTCCCGCTCCGGACATGGTTGGAGAAGGTCGAGGTGTGGAATGCGAACTTGGGCGCTAGGGCTCGAGTGTGCGAAGGTGGATGAGCAAAGGAGGAAGAAGGCGTGGATGAAAAGGTAAATCCTTATCCCTTTATATGGGCGGACGAAACTATGCGTCCCCACTAGCCTGGTAAAACTCGCTTGTCCCCCAAGTGCCGCAATCGATGGCACGGTTGGGTTACCCACACCCGTATTGATGAGAATCCCGTGATAAGGGGACATGATCTCTGCTTTGACAAGACGTGTCAAAAAACTGCCTCACGTTATGTGCGGGGCTAGTTAAAGGAAACGGTTCGAATAATCACCGGGCCGTGACGTAATGTCGTGTTGCCAAAACAAGTCAGCAAATTGGATCTGTGGAAATATTATTCTCTCTACGGTTGTATGTGGAACTTATTTTGCAGGGTCGGACACTATCCTTATATTCAAAATTCTTTCGTGGTGTATTTGGAGGAGGAACCCGCCTTGCAACGCCGAAGACAATACTGCACGTCGGACTCATCGTCATTGAAAGCCTGGTTCAGGGGCTGCTGTGGGAGTCCTGGATTAGGGGGTCTCTGGACAGCCGGACTATCTCCATTGGCTGGACTGTTAGACTATGAAGATACATGATTGAAGGCTTCATCTCGTGTCCGGATGGGACTCTACTTGGCGTGGAAGGTAAGCTAGGCAATACGGATATGTATATCTCCTCCTTTGTAACCGACCTTGTGTAACCCTAACCTCTCCGGTGTCTATATAAACCGGAGGGTTTTAGTCCGTAGGACAACATACAATCATACCATAGGCTAGCTTTTAGGGTTTAGCCTCTCTGATCTTGTGGTAGATCTACTCTTGTACTACCCATATCATCAATATTAATCAAGCAGGACGTAGGGTTTTACCTCCATCAAGAGGGCCCGAACCTGGGTAAAACATTGTGTCCCCTGCCTCCTGTTACCATCCGCCTTAGACGCACAGTTAGGGACCCCCTACCCGAGATCCATGGGTTTTGACACCGACACCTGGGTATTCCTCAAAAAGACGTATAGCTGGGCTAGCCATCTTGAAAAAATTAGTATCTGGGCTGGATATCTGGCCTGGGCTAGACGGGCCACAACCTGCCCAGTTAATACCCTGCCCTCCTCTGAACAACAACAAAATCATCGCCAAGAAAAACTTTGCAGTGCTCACGCCTCAAAAACACAAATACTGCTCGAGCTGCTTGGTCCCAACTTTTGGCCGCACCTTGTGCAGTTCTCTCGTTTATATTGACTACATAGGTTGACAATGGTGTGGGACCGTGTTGTCAGGAACCAGGAGAAAGCAAAAAAATAGTTGTACATAATAAGGAGGCACTTGCGTACGTACGGCTATGGCCCTAGTGGGTCCCTAGTGTCATCCAGTCAAAATAAAGTCATCTCCTGAATCCTCATGTTCGTTGACGATGTTAACAATGCTCAGCGCCATGGCAAGCGCAACAACTCGAAGGACAACCGAGAGGGCCTCGCGGGCCCTACGGATGGTCTGATACAGCGCCCGCTGCTCATTCAGGAAGCTAGGATCATCAGACACCTATGAGCACTTTCGAGAAACTGAGACGACATGAAATGGTAAGGCCGCGCTTGGGAGCTCTGGTTTATTTCAAACCTGTATTAACATACAAGTGTAATTTACTCGTCATCGGAAACAACGCGTAAAATACAAGCGTAATGAAACCGAGGGCCCGAGGTCTGTAAGTAAAACCGGCGGGTTACACGTGTAATTTGAGAGACCAGTGTATATTTTACGAGCACTGCTATATGGACGACATTACCAGACGATACATGCACGACGTGTGTATCATGCCATCCATGGGCAAGGCTGAAACAATAGCTAACGGCTGGATTAGCAATCGTCCGAGTGTCGTTCAGCGTTTTTATCGTGTGTGAAGTACTTCCGATATTTTACTAGTCGAAATCGACCAACCAAGCGCCTTCGCCCGAGACCATCTGCTTTAATTGACAAGCGTCAGTTTTACAAGCGGTTTTGGTTGGAAAACAACGATCCAATCATGGCCTAATATCATGAGTTGGTCGGAAGATCATATGGTTTCACGTCTAACCTACCCGACTTGTCGTATATGCTATGAATGCAACATCAGACGATGAACTACTTAAGCACGGAAACAATAGAAGAGGATGATGTTCTTAACAAGAAGATCACTGGCATTAGATCGACATGCAAAACAATACGAAGCATTATTCTCAGGAGGCACGGTGAACAGCTCGTGATGCCGCATGCCACAACATTCCAAGCTCAACTTTGCAATCAAACACAAGGCCTGGCATTACATAGAAAATATTTAGAACAAACTCTTAACACAGGAATATCTCAGTAGAGTAACTATTTACTTCTAAACTGAACACAGGAATAGGAAAAAACACTCGACGCTGCTCACAACAAGGGCGTCCCACTCAAAAATATCAAATGCATGTCTTCTGGCTAACATCAATGAGAAAATTTTGACAAGGTTTTCCAATTCCAATATATTAAACTAACGTCTTCTTGATAACATCAATGATTAAACTTTGACAAGCTTTTCCCATTCAAAATATGTAATGCCTATGATCGTGGAGTCCTGTCATAGCTTCTTGTACTTGTTTGGGCACTTTTTGCCCAGGGCACTCCACGTGTTGTTAAATTGCCAATGGTCTCTGCAGAATAGTCATGTCACCGGTGTCTAATAATACTCTGTAAAGCTTCTCAGTCATTCCTTCTGTAATGTAGCGCAAACAGTGACTGCTTCTTTCTGCAAAGTGGAACAACCAACTGGACCCAGTAATGCAGCAGTTTTCCTTGGACACATTGGCTCCTTTTGTGCAGTTCAACTAAAATCGAAGTCGGAATAAAACCGAGCTTTAATTTTGATATCCCTGTAAGCAACAATAGGTATAAGGGAAACGATTATTGAGAAATAACGGTTGATGACTTGTACTCCCAGAAGAAAAGCATCTACTGATCTACTTTATCTTAATGGGAAACAAAGCAGGAGAGTAGCAATTCTCCATTAGTGTGATTCATTCATATTGACTAAGACATTACCTTAACAATGCCTTGTTTCAACATGTATAAAGAATGACAAAGCAGAAAAGTACCATTCCTAAAACAATGCAACTGATTCATTTTAACAGAGACATTATCTTAACAATACCTTGGTTAAACATGTAGAAAGAACTACAAAGCAGGATAGTACCATTCCTAACAAGTGTTGCAATTTTGAACTAAGATTCGGTAGTTAATTAATTTTGAGAGTGGCATTGCTTAATTTTACCAGCAGCATTAGATTAATGAAAAGCATAAACAGTTCCAGGGGAGAGTGGGCGCAACAACAATATGTGCTTCCATCTACTTATAAAGGGGGTGATGCAGAGTTTGTTGTAACAAAGCAACAAACATCATGTCTGGGTTGGTCCCATTTTTGTTCACTACTTAATGGGAAAATACAGGAATACAATAGCTTCAATTCAACATTTATTTAAAACAGTACCAATACAAGTAGCACAACATCTCAAAGCACAGTGCACAGTCATGTGGATGAAGGCCTGTACTGACCTTTCATGAGAAGGACAAGATAAAATATGAATCTACCAACACGAATAGGAAATCCAATCTCGTTTTGTGCAGTTGCGCTAAAATCAAGCAAAGTGTTTCGCGTAGTGAAGCAAAATGTCGCAATAGCAACAAGTTGAATAGATATCCCTGTTTAAACAGAGGCAAAAAAAGGAATCAATTACTGGCTAATAAAGGAGGATGAAACATGCGGCCACAAAAATGGTAATCCCGCCAATCCCTAACAAGTGCTGCAGTTTTGAAATAAGATTCAGTAGTTAATTCTGAGAGTGGCATCAATTACTGGCTTATAAAGGGGGTGATTCTGAATTTGTTGTAACAAAGCAACAAGCATCATTTCTGGGTTGGTCCCATTTTTGTTCACTACTTAATGGGAAAAGACATAAATACAATAGCTTCAATTCAACATTTATTTAAAACAGTACCAAAACAAGTAGCACAACATCTCAAAGCACACTGCACATCATGTGGTTGAGACCAAGATTTGAAACAACTCGCCACGAAGACTGGAAACAAATCTCGATCTCCTTTTGTGCAGTTCCACCAAAATTAAGCAAAGTCACCGGTGTGACATTCAAGTTGAACTGCACAAAACACTCTTAAAACATAAGTGTTTCGAGTAGCGAAGCAAAATGTCACAATAGCAACAAGTTGAATCGATACCCCTATTTTAACAGAGGCAAAAAGGAAACAATTACTTGCCGATAAAGGAGGATGAAACAAACGGTGACAGAAAGAAGCATCTAACTTATCTTGGATGGAAAACAAAGTAGGACAGTAGCATTTCTAAAACAGTTGCATTGATTCATATTAACAGAGACATTCTCTTGAAACAACATTCGTTAAAAAATGTAATTTACTTTTAACAATGGCATTGATTCAATTTTCCGGCGGCATTCTTAGATTAACAACAGCAAAATAGCTATATGGGACATGCCAGCACCATGTGCGTCCACACGTATAAATGGGTGATGCAGAGTATGTAGCCAAGTAGCATATATGCGCTTGTCCCATATTTGTTCTCTTTGAACCTTCTTCCTATGTGAGGGCAGCAAATCTAGTCCTGCACAAACTACCCGACCCCCCAGTTTCTTTCCCTTTTCAACAAAGAGATCGGTTCCTTACAGATGTGTGTACTGGGTTACCCCCCTTTTCCCTTTTCGACCTACAAAGCGGCTAGATAGCCAGTCTATACTACTTTCCGCCCCTCCTTTCCTCATTGAACCACGTCCTAGATTCTTGCTCCAGCCCACCGCACCCTTCTTTCCTCTTTGAACCAAGACCTAGATCCGACATCCAATTTTGTGCAGTTCCACTAAAATTGAGGAAGACATGCCCGGGTATGGAGACACACATTGCTCTTTCCAAAAATATAAAAAGGGTTAGCAATGACATCTCAATTGTCAATAAGAATTAATGAAAAGTACACCAACAAACAGAAGCATCATAATTATCTTGATGGGAACTAAACCAGGATACCCGAGAAAAAAAGCATTTCTTCATTTAACCAGTGATAGTACTACCACCATATGAACAATGACCGCACAACCACCATGTACTTTTTGTCGAAACAACATGTATACCTCCACCGAGGCATAAATCAGGACAACTTTTCGAGTGGCATTTCCTCTATAATAGTACTAGTAGGTGATGTTGGACCAGCCGACGAACCCTAGCTACTATGCATGGGGAGCTGAGGAGTAGTCGCATAGAAGAAAACCCGCACGAAGCGACCTGGGGAGCTGGACCAATACAAGAAGTTATATCTCAGGTGGGCGAGATGTCGTTTAGGAGGGCGGGCGGGATCTGCCCACACGACGGTAGCGAACAAGGGCGCGAAGGATCTTCGTCCGCGTCAGCGCCGGCTCCGAGAGGACAGTGCACATCGGCTTCCTCCGTCACCGACGGCGACAACGTCAACGCTGCACCTCCTCACCTCCCGCAGCTGACGGGATTCGGCCAGATCTGTGACCACCGGTGAGGAGAGAGATAGAGTGGACACTGTCATCTTGTTTTGATATGGAGAGGGTGAGAGAGCGAGACGCGAGAAACTCTATCAAACAAGAGGCTATAATGGAGTAATCTCTCCATAGCAGTGGTTTTAAATAGAATACGCGCATTCCCGGAAACAAGAAACGAAAACTGGCAGACAATTTTTTAAGGGTCTGTCTAGGACACATCTAGATGTGACATAGTTATGTCACATCTAAGTTGATGTCCACTCTGTTTGTGGTCTATTTTTTCTAGCTTTATTTGTTTCTTGTTGCTACATTATATATTTGTGGGAGCTTAGATGTGATATCCTTAAATAACATCTAGATGTGAATTAGACAAACTGGTTTTCTAACGTACCAAGAAAGAAAACTTGATCAAAAAGACGCCCCCGCTTCCAGGTTGCAAGAGTCATCGCGCACACACACATAGACATAGACATGCATATCCATGTTTACGTAAAATTCCATTTCCATCTCCATCTCCAATCATATTTGTCCAACTGGCACATTATTTACGTTGTTAATTATATACGCATCAATGTTAACATACAACATCTCTTGTTTGCGCACGTCCGAACCGCTGCCACGGCCGGTCCTGACCAACCCGAACCCTCTTCATCACCCACGCGTGCTTCCCGCCCGAAACGGTTAGTGCCACATTCATGCCCGGCCAGAGCGGACGAGACCTCTCACTGGCACCGGTATTGAAGCGACGCACCCGCCGAGAGAGCATCGCCCGCGCCGCTTCCGGGTGCACGTGGTTGCTCCACGTTCAAAGGTCGCAATAGCCGGCTACAACATGCATGTAAAAAGTTCTAGGGAGTCCGTGCTACAGCTAGCTGTCCTCCCCCAACTCGTCAATCTCTTCCAGTAGTGCTAGTACTCCATGGCGCGATCCATCAACAAAGCAGGTGGGAAAGTTATCGTATACTCGATTTGCGGTGAGTGGCATGCCGAGCGACCGTGTGGGGTCGAGCCATGGAGGAGGGTGAGACACGAACACGGCATACGTGATTTAAACGTTGGTTTTGCTCGATGGCACGATCCAACGAAACTAAACGTTGGTTTCTCTCCATTTCCATTTTTTCTCCGGAAAAACGGAAACTTTCCACTCCATTTTCATTCCTATTCCAAGGTTGCCCCGTTACAACATTCCATCAAATACAAAGGAAAACTAACACGCATGCTGATGCATCTCAATGATTCACAGATCATAGCCAATATTTACTTCACAACAAAATAAAAAAGTTATGAGAGCATGTACGAAAGAAAAACTACTGATGGGGTCACTACGACTTAAACCCTAAACATGATTTAATTTCCTGGCCAGGTAGAACTTGTCGAAGGAAAGACGGCTGGCACCCTCGGATCATACGATGCTTTTGTGCAGTTCCACTAAAATTGACCTAAGCATCCCTGATGGCAAAGATATTGAAGAAGTGTGATTAGAATAATAGTACTGGCACTAGTTCATGAGACACAAACTCATCACAAGTAGAAGCCGGTGGAAGTAGAGAAAGATCGACATGGAGATGGAGCTAAGGCAGTGGAGCAAGCCGGCTCCAAAAGGAAGATGGACTACCTGGGATGTCGGGCTGTAGCTAGAAGCATGGTTGGGACGCGACATCGGCCCATACCACGGTGACCCCCAATTGGGACGCACTGACTGTGGGTTTTCTCCCTCACCGATGTCGACCGCATCTACGTAGAACATTGTTCCCTTCCCCCAGCTGCGGGATCAGGCCCGTCGTTCTATGCCTGTGAAGAGAGCAACCTAAGCAAGCAGGCTTGTAGCTTAGGCTCCTGCTAGTGTATATATAGTGGTTTTCTTTTTCTCTCCATATCAACCATTTCATATTGCATACGTGTCATTCAAGAGTGAAATGATGGTTGCTTCTTCCGACTAACTTACTGTGTGATTTGACTGCTCCTTAGTGGCCCCTACACGTACTCCCCCTACGTGTATGCAACAGTCACACGTACACATGGACGCAAAAATGCGTGCGGCGCCCTAATGCATGCATGTCCGAGCACACGACGGAACACACACGGTCACACTCAAGGAGGGAGTATGGACTAGCACTACTTTTTGGTGTGTCCCGTCAACTCACAGAACAAGGAGAAGCTTGCGGGACAAGGTGAAGCTCGCTTACGCCTTTTGACTAATGCAAGCTACCCTCGGTGGACATGCATCAGTCCATTCGGTGTCAGATTGTCAGAGGCATACACTGTAGTCCCAACATGCAGAGTACCATCATTGTTTGACTTCACGAAGAGGTGAAGAGCCAAGCGCAGTAGTACGAGTAGTACTACTACTAGAACCGCATGGTGGAGCATCTGTACTCTTATTTTTTATCTCTGATAAAGTACAGTTTATTCCGGAGAAGGGCGGAAAACGGCAGCCCAACATGTAATGAATGATATCGATCAACCAACCATGCTTGAATATATCTTGGCCTCCGTGCGAGCCCGTCTGTGTGTTCTCGCTCCTCGTCTCTCTCAAGGAATGGCGCGTTGGCTCTTTGCCGTCAATTGAGATCGGTTTGCTCACATTCATGTCCCACATGTCAGTGACATGCCAAGAGGAGGTGCATTGACCGAATGGCCATACGCGTACTTGGTTTTGCACCTTCATACTACTCCTCCCTCCGTCACAGTTTACAGGGCGCGCTTCATTATGATGCATTTCTCTCAATGCATTTCCACCACCAGAGAGACTTTAGAGGCATTTGGTTTAATGCTCAATTAATTAGGGCGTGGTAACTGCAATCAAATCCACAATTTTCTCTCCATGTACCATACTACTACGGAGTGGAGTAAGTGCATGCATGTGTATACCCGGGGTGGAAGCATTGCATGCATGTGTGTACGCATTATTCCCTCTAGTAATAGATGCCGTGCTATAACTACCAATGCTATTTTTCAGGCCGATCGCTAGTCACCTTGGTCCCACATATTTTTTTTCTTTTTTCTAAGGCGCGCTGTATAAACAGTGACGGATGGAGTAGTATGAGTGGATTCAAAGAAGAGCGCATTGATGGTTGCTTCTTCAGAGCAACTTACAGTGGGAGAGGTGGGGCTTATGATTTGACTGCTCATTACTCACTATTAATGCGGCACAACAACGGGGCTAAGTCTCCCATGCGGTTGTGCACTACCCCCTCGGTTCTTAAATATACTCCGGAGTATTTGTCTTTCTAGAGATTTCAACGAGTGATTACTCAAATATTTGTCTTTTTAGAGATTTCAAATGGACTCGCACATACGGATGTATATAGACATATTTTAGAGTGTAGATTCACTCATTTTGCTCCGTATGTAGTCACTTGTTGAAATCTCTAGAAAGACGAATAGAATATTTAGGAACGGAGGGAGTACACATATGAAGCAAAATGAGTGAATCTACAGTCTAAAATATGCCCGTTTGAAATTTGTAAAAAGACAAATATTTAGGAATGAAGGAGTATAATTTTGTCCATGGCACATGGACCCGGATGATGAAGAGGCTTCTGGCAATGCTATCAAGCTTCCATCATTTGTTTACATAATTGACGTACTATACAAAAAATTTCCAGTGACATGAAATTGTACAATGGTGTGAGCTTTCAGCTTTTGTTTTGCGTGTCTTGCCATCGATGCTCTTTCGAAAACAATAAAAAACTAACTTCCTTGCTAATGCATGTCAATTATTAGCAGATCAGAGCTAATAATTACATCACAACTAAAGACAGAGTTGTGAGAAGGTGTTAAATTAAAATTGATCCATGCTTTCATTGGCAGCAACGTCCCCCCAGCTCTATCTAAATAAACAAGGCATGTTGGGAAAAAAAGTAGCTGTCTGGAGCATGCAACATTTTGATCATTTTGTGCAGTTCCACTAAAATAGAGCTGAGCGTCCCTGTTCCAAAGATATTAAGTGTGATTACGATAATAGAGGACTGCTGATGAAACAATAAACACACAAATAGAAGCCGATCACCTTTGCAGTCTCTCTTAAGACTAACTAGTTGGAGAAGATTAGGCTCGAAGTTGGGTGAGGAGGATAGAGCAAAACCAATCTCCCTATGTGCAGTCTCACTGAAATGTAGAGACGTTGCCCGTGTGACATTTTAGTACAACTGCATAAAACACTCTTAAGAAAAAAGTGATTTGTGCAGTTCACCAAAAGGTCGGAATAGCAACGAGGTGAAATGGATAGCCCTGTTTGCAAAAAAGAGGTAGAAAGGAAACAATTACTGGCCAATAACAGTTGATGACACATGCGATGACAAAAAAGAAGAATATTCCTTGTCCTAAGGGAAGATAACAACACGGTTGTGTTTGTCTAAAACGGTGTGAGGACGAGAATGCAATATGGAAAGTACGCCGGATGAGCTACGTTTTGGGCAAAGAACTATGGAAGATCCACATGCAGCGATGTGGGAACACAGGCAGTGGAGCAAGGCCGGAGGGGATACCTGGAGGTCATCGGGATGTAACTAGGTGAGCGGCGGTGGGTGGAATCTGCGAGTAGGTGGCGTAGGCCCTGCCGCGCCGGAGCTTGGTCAGAGAGAATGGCGTGTACTGCAGATCGGGACGTGCTGCCTCGGCGCCGTCGAACGGAGAAACGATGCACTTCCTCCCTTTCCCCCGGCGGACAGGATGCGGCCGGATCAGTGACCAACGGTGAGAGAGAGAGGCCACCGCACTCCCTTTCCCCTGGCGAACAGGATGCGGCCGGATCAGTGACCAACGGTGAGAGAGAGAGAGAGAGGCCACCGCAACCTTGTGTGAGATACTCTGAAGAGCGACAAACCAGGCAGGCAGGCTGCATTGTATGTAGTGAGCGGACTACATTTTTCTCCATAAAAATCGTTTTATATTCTGTGTATGTGCCATTGAGCGCTATAACTTTATTTAAAAATAACGCGACAACGCGTCAAGTCGAACTTTGTTTCGTGCACGCGTGGTACATGACCTCCCTAGGTAAACAACCGCTACAGGCGTTCAAATTAGCATGTGGGCTGCCATTTCGTAAAGAAATGAGCTCCACCGTGTACCCGCACGAGTGTGGCTGGGCACGAAGCGTGAGTACGTGCACGGTGCACCTATTCTCTTCTTGTATACGTACACCACCTACGTGGGGTTGTGTGAGAGAGATACAAACCTAGAGAGATATAGTGTGCGGGTTCTTGAGAGTTTTTTTGGGAGGGGGGGGGGGGTCAATCAAAAAATGTAACATATGCAATGTGTGTGAAATAGAGTCCTGGATATAACATATATATAGAGAGGGTGATCCACGAGAAGAGAGTGGAGGTATCATCGGCTTGAGGTGTCCATAGAATCGAAGAGAGGGATGATGATGTGTGTGTGTGTGTGTGCGCGCGCGCGGTCGATAAAGAGTGCCATCGAATTTGTGTGTGCCCACGTCAAAGATATAGAGTGGCTGGCCTACTTGAACATGAGATGGGACATGTGCAGTTTTACTCTGTGGCATGGATACCTACCTGCAGCGCTCGACTATCGGTGTGTGGTGGGGGAAGAGGGAGTCCCAATTAACTATAGAGGTACAATGGCTGGTATATGTGTGGATGACGAGAGAGGCCTACCTCATGTATTAAGGAGATCGATCTGCCTCATGTATTGAGGGAGATCGATCGACATCCATGCATATGTGCAGGAGAGGAATAAGGTTGGGAGAGAGATAGAGCTAGAGTGTTGGAGGGGGTGGTAGTGGAGTTTCTTCTAACAAATGGTGGGATAGGCTTGCTAGACAAACGGAGGGCACACCCGCAATATCAATAAGAGAGGAGATGGCTGCTTGTTGTCTGTGCACGTGCGTGTGAGAGACGGGTCAGGAGGCATGCACGAATGATGAGGGGGGACAATGTGGCTGTGGTAAGCAGACGTAACTACATAGGAAGATCAATCGCCCTTTGTTAGAGAAAGGAGAGACATAACTTGTGAGGTACGTCGATCGATGGGGGGGTAGTTAAAGTCGATCTAGGTATATGTTGAGAGATCGATCGGTATACATGCATGTGTGTGTTAGAAGCAAATGAGGCACGAGGAGAAGGACAGAGAGAGAGGGATGCATGTAGGAGGTGGTACGAGAGGCATACTATATCGAGGGGGAGGAGTGTGCGAGTACGAGAATGATGAAAAGAGTGGGGGGAGTGAGGCATGGACGGTGACAAGAGAAGAGGGGAAGCTTGTGTTTGTGCTAGGAACACCTGGCTAGAGAGGCATATCGATTGATGTGTGCCATAAATAAGGAGCTGGGGGGCCTACACACACCGTGGGTGAACGACCTAAAGTGAAAAGACGAATTTGCGGGATGGAGCTAGAGAATGCTGAGGGAGGGTGAGAGGTATGCGGGCGTGTGCATGCACAAGAGAAAGTTAGCGCTAGCTACAAAGATAAGAGGGTTGTGTGGGTGTAAAAGACGAATAGAGATCATATATACTTCATTATAAAAAGCGAATTCAGATATTTGAAGAATTTATTATAGTGTTTCAAACCGACGCATGTGTGAATATATATAACGGTGATACACATGGTGTGGTTATGAACATGTTATACTACATTTAATGTATTTTATCTCTAGTATTATAAAAAACGAAGTTTCTGATGATGGTGTGCCTGCCATCCTGCATTATAGGCCGTCCGATTTATATCTGGCGGATAGCAAGGAAACTATGATGGTTGAAGTTGGCAACAATCATGATTGTAGATTCTTATTGAAATAGAGAAACGAATTCAAATTTAGTTCGAATTGTAGCGGTAGTATAGACATTTGGAATGCACTAAAATGTTGGTATGAGTAGGTTGCATGCATTATACAACAGGCGAAAAAATTTAATCAGACATAACATGGATTCATACTCCCTCCTTCCATCTATATAGGGCGTAATGAGATTTTTAAGACCGCCTTTGACTATTGACAAGATTAATAGTACATGACATGCACAATGTGAAAATTATATCACTGAAAGAACCTTTCACAGGCGAATTTAACGGTGTGCTTTGTGTAAGTTGCATGTCATATATCATTGCTCTAATATTTGGTCAAAGTTAGCATCGAAAAACGCATTAGGCCCTATATAGATGGAAGGAGGGAGTAGCTTTGAATAACATTTGTATAGTAAAACGGGGCAAGACTCTCTCTTTGTGTGGTGTGAATAGTTTTATTTTTTCGTTTTCTTTTTGGTTGAGGGAAGTGCGAATTGATTTGGTACATACAAGTACAATATTACTACACGTTAGGCTTGTCCCTAAAATTCAACCCGCGTCTTGTTATATCCCAAAAATTCAGATATCGTGCTCCCAAAACTGACGCCTTCACAACCCGTGCCTTGCTATCCCGAAATTACAACACGCGCGAAAACTCTCTCCAGCTGCCAAATCCCGACATGCGAAATCCCCCTTCTAACCCTGAGACAAAAGGGCCGCTAGTTCAAATCGGTGGGGGGGTACTTTTGTAACACACCCTACATTTTGGACAAGCGTGTCCCTAAGTCATGCTTCACCCCCTCCCATCGCCCCCTTTTTGCCATTCGAAATCCCAGGCCGCCATAACCTCTCCGCTCCAGCCGCAAAACCCCGCCCCCTTTGTCCGCGACGTCACCGCTGCCCAGCCGGAGCCTCTTCCCCGACGACATCGTCCACCGCAACAGGTCGACGTCCCTCGTCCACCTCCCCGGATGAGGATCCGTCGTCCATCTCGTCGTCCCACCGATTCAGCCGCACCGTCCTCCACCTCCAAGGAGCTGCCCCGACGATCGCCTCGTCTATCATGGTTGCTCCATCCCCACAGCGCCGCCTTAACCTGCTCCACCGGAACCGCAACATCCTCACTGACTCCTCGGACGAAGCCAAGGCCTACTCGGCGCCACCAAAGAGGTTGTACACTCATCGCATCGCACCTTCTCCTTAACTTGACCTCCCGGTGCCGATGGTGCTCCATCCTACACCCCCATGGAGCGGCACCTTGAAGCCAGCGCCGCGGGCGACATCTCCACGGCGGCTCTCGCTCGCTCGCTCGCGCTGCTGCTGCTGCTCCAGCTCTCGCTCGATCACTCGCTCACCTAGCTGTTGCTATGCTCTCCCCCGCACTCGTGCTGCTGCTCTGCTCCGATTAAGCCACACTTCAGTTGACTGAACCGACTTTTGGGTCAGTCGATTTTCAGGGGTTGGGGGCTCGCCGGAGTTAAGGAAGAACCACCCGCAGCGGGGACGGGGGCTCGCTGGAGAGGTACCCCACTATCTATCTTAGGGTTCAGGGTGGGGGCGGGGGGGCTAGAGGGCTAGCTGGGGCGGTGGTGGCGAGTTGTTTTGGGGTGGCGAGGCGGCGCTGGGGCCGGCGGTTCGGCCGGTGGTGGCTGGCGGCTCAGGGGGGGTGCAGGTTGAAGATGAACTGCAGGCCCTCCCTAAACTACATGTCAAGTGACTCTATGCTACCATTGCGTTTAGTTTCGACAGTAGCATTCAGATTCAACAGTAAATTTCAGTTTCGACAGTTAAGTTCAGAGTCAACAGTTTTTATCTCATCTGTTGTAGTCAGGTGGTTTTTGGTGAAGTTAATTTTACATCCATTTTACATCACCTATTGGAGATGCTATTAGAATCCCACTTGACATTGACAATGTCTGTCTTGTGCTGCTTCAGCCTTGACGTCTTATGGCTCACTAGAGATGGTCCAACGATAGAACGATCCATCACAACAGAGCAGTGCCCTGGACGCCGTCTACAGATTCCTCAGATCTTCCTCCACACCACCGGCAGCCACCTCTGCCTCATTTGCTTCAGCGACCAACCCAATGATGCCGAGGTCGACATGGCTACGGCAAAGAGGTTGTACACTTGTTGCATCACTTATTACTATACATTCACGTCGATCCATTAGGGCTATTTTGGTTCAACGGAAAAACGTCGATCCACTGGTTGTTACCATCACTCTAAATTTCCGCATGCTCTCCTTACATAATGTCACCATATTTTTTTCGTATGCTTGTCGGATATTGTACACAGTCATGCTGAACATGTAGAGAAAAAGAGAAGAGTCTTGGGCGGCAATACAATGTCATGCAGACATCGCTCCATGGTGGGTTCAATGGCAAACCCTCCCCACCCTCTCCAGATTGTAATCCAGAGGAAGATATCTGTTCTGAGGCGGATTCAGACGCCGCTGACCACTCCTATTTACCCCCCAAGGTGTTTGCTCTACCTTGGCATGATGATGTTAGTCATATCATGCATATGTTTCCTTGCAGTGCCTACTTTTGACATCATATATGTCATCTGCTTAGTTTTGACATGTTCTGTAATGCCACCTATTTAGTTTCTATATCATATATGGGAATTATGCAGTCTCATGTCTTTTAGCCAGCCATAATATATGTGAAATGTGCAATGCCATCCTGTTTAACCAGGCATCATATATTTGAATGATACCTTGCCCATCCTTTTCTACATTTCCATTTGTCGACAATGTTTGTACATTAAAATACCTTCCTGTGAATCAGCCATTTGGGTGGGAGATGGAAAAATCTGGAGTGAAAACAAGGCCTTCAGAGTAGACAGTGCTACCTGTCGAAGCAGATCTCTTGTTGGGTCCCGATAGCTCCTCAGAGATGGATTCAGAGACAGATGACCAGTCCTATTCCCCCACTGAGGTGTATGATCTAACTTGGCACGGTTATACTGCTCATATCATGCATACGGTGTCTTGCATTGCATAGTTTAGACATCATATACACAATATTCAACACCATGTTCTTAGTTCAGACATCATATCGAATGCCCTCTGTTTAGCATATAAATCACATATGTGAATTAAATGATGCGATCCTGATTACTTAGATAACATGTAGGTGAATTATGTCATGCGATCCTGTTTAGTTATTCATCATATCTTTAAATTATGTTATGCTATGCTATCCAGTTTAGATAGACATCATATATGTGAAATTATGTCATGCTATCCGTTTTAGTTAAACAATATACATGTCAACTATTTCATGCCCTCTTTTTTCCACACTATCTATTGCATCTGTCTCTCATACAATGTCTGTACATTCAACTATGTTTCCTGTTTATCAACCATTTGAATTGGAGCGGGTGATGCCAGTATCTAGCGGACTAAAAACACGGTCTTTAAATAAAACAGTGCTACCTCTTGGTGGAGATAGCACCCCGGTTGTACATGCACAAGAACCAGCCCTACCACACATAACCCAAACTCTCGCAGATTGTACACCTACTGCGATGGACAGAGAACCAGCTTCACCCAATCTAACCCCAGCCGATAGTAACCCAGTTCCTGTTGACACAACACCATCTCCACCATAGAGCTCCCAAACAAGAGCAGTTAGTAAGGCAGCTCCAGTGCCCAAAGGGCCAGTACTATCACGCGAACCCCAACTCCACCAGTTAGTACGCCTATTCCTGTGGAGGAAGCACAACCAGCTAGTCGTAGTTTAGCATCTATCGCATTTGATGTTGTTAAATCGTATGTATGTATCTTCCCATCTTGGAAATATTATACTAAAGATGAAGGAAAATGCCAGTTGCAGGTGTTTGTCCAGGAGTTATGTGTAAGTAATGTTATTCATGGCAATTACTTTGCTTCGTCCCATACATCCTACCTCCATGATGGTTATAATACAACAAATTTTCCCATTTTTCTCTATAGAGAAGGACCGATTTGGAAACTCAGTATGAGGTAACCTGTGCTAATACCTCTGCTATCTTCAAGAATGCTTGGTGGAAGTATCAGAATTACCTGAAGAAAATGTACTTCACCGGCAAAGAAACTCATCAAATTCCCTTACGTTCTCCTGAGACACATTTACTGGACGATGACTGGGAACGCCTTGCTCTGTACTGGTCCCGAACCAAGAATGTGGTCAGGTCTATGAGCTCATTTTCTATTTTTAAGTATTACCTTCTTGCGTCTTACTCTACTCTGTTCATGTAGAACAAGTGCCTAAACCTGAAGAACAACTGTTCTAATTTAAGATTCCATTGCTATCATAGTTCAAAAAAGCACTAGGCATTAATTGTGCATTTTGCCACCGCCTTGCGCTTTATTGACCAAAGCGCATTCTTATGCGCAGTTATGCACAGATTATGCGTAGTTATGCGCAATGCGTTTTGCCAACGCCTAGAGCCTAGGTGCGCTTAAGCGCTTGCTTAGGCGCGCCTTTTTTAACTATGATTGCTTTGCTCTTGTATCACTGTATTTACTCATAAAAACTTATTTTTAAATTGAAGGATCCAATCGAAACTCCAATGGCACATCAGGTATGTTCATGCATGTTTCTTTAACAGGTTTGCTCTTATCAATAGCTTTGTTGATTTCAATTTCAATTGTGTATATAGTTGACTTTCATATCATGCACATTACTAGCATCACAACAGAGCCAATAGTGTTGTTGTACATGTAGACCCGTGGTACCCATCTGAAATCTTGTTGTGCCGTGTAGTTTCCCACGCTTTGTATTCTTTCACTGCTGCTTTGTCTTGAACTGATATGATTTGAACCGTGTCTCTATTTTGATTTGGCAAGACAATGCGGTGACCATAGGACATAGATATATGTTTGTTTGATGCTTTTATTATGTACTAGTACTTGGCAATAGAAGACTTGGTAGTTTAATCATGTCCACCTTACTAATGAACTGTTTCACCGAAATGAGTTTCATATACTAGTACATGCTAAACTTGCTATGTGTCTGCTTGTTTCTTCTTTTAGAATGCTGACAGAATATTGGGGAAGAGTGCCTTATTAAGCAATGGTAAAGGAAGTAATGCAGATAAGGTTTAGGATAGTGACACATCCTTGTTGGTCTCCAACTAATTTGATAAAACAGCTAAGGAAGACTATCTTGAAGACAGCGAGACAACCCCAAAGTCTTGTCTTGGTTTAGTGTTTGAGTTACTGGCCACTACCGCTTGCACAAGCTATTCAAACTCACTGTCTGAATCAGTTCAGTTTCTTGAGTCTCAACTACAAGTTGAAAGACATCGATCAGCTGTGCTGCGACAAGAAGCGGAAGGACTGCGGAAGTCCCTGGAGCATTCAGATGCATACTTTCTGGTGCAACAACAAGCGTTGGAGGATTTTAGCGCCAAACAGGACAAAGCTAATCAGCTTGCTAAGCTTGTTGCCAGCATGGTGGATACCCAGGATAATGTTTCTTGAGCTCTTCTGAAGTTGTTTCAGTTATGCTCTTGTTTTGCATCCGCGTTTATTTGCACTGGTGGCCAATTTTGACGGCCAGTGTATGTAATGTGCTGCTTTGTTCCCTATATTTGCACTGGTGGCGAACTTTGATGCCCAGTGGATGTAATATGTGTAATAGCGGTAATAGGCTAGCGTTAATTGCTTGCTTATTTATTTCCTTATTGTCTTGTTTAGTTGTTTGCTTGTAGTCAGTGCAGTTCTTTTTCTGTTTTTTCTACTGGCCACAATAGCCTATTTTTGGTAACTAGGCCAAAATAATCATGGCAACACACGGACTGTTGTAACCATGGCCCTCCCGCAGGCTGTTTGATCCATGGGCCTTCATCCGGCCGTAGGATCTATCAGCCTTCTATATGGGCCTTAGGGTCCATGGGCCTTCTACGGGCCGTAGGGTCCATGGGCCTTCTATGGGCCGTACGATCCATGGGCCTTCTACGGGCCATACTATCCATGGGCATCATGCGGGCCGTAGGATCCATGGGCCTTCTACGGGGCGTATCATCATTTCGCCAATCATGAGCCGTACTATTCGTGGACCATAACGGACCGTTAATAGGCCGTATTTGATAACTCTATGAAAACAGCTCAATGGGTTTTTTTGAGATGAAAACGGCCCAACGTATTAACGGTCCGCAAATGGGCCGACTATAACGACGGGCTGAATTTGGCCCACAAGCTGACAGTAACGGGCCGTATGTAACCGAATGCTACAAATGAGCCCAAGAATCAATGGGCCCTGAGAAGGCTGAAAGATAACTTGGGCTGGAAACGGCCCAATGGAATAATGGGCCGTTAAAGGGTATAAAGTGATACACTGTTCATTACGGGCCAGTTTCACCACAGGCCGTTAATGGGCCAAGAGTTACAAAGGTCCTCATATGGGCCGAAAGAAGTCATGGGCCACACATGGGTCGGAAGTTAAAACGGGCTGAATCATATTGGACGGCCCAGATGACGCTACTGGGCCTAATTCGGATAGGGCATAACGGGCCCTGGGTTAGCGGGCTGTAAATGGGCTATATGCGAACATGCCGTTAACAGGCTTTCCATGGGCCGGCCCGCCACCTTTTGACCAAGTCAAACGGGCTGGCCTTTTCACAAGAATGGGCCTCTGTTGGGCCGTGCCACGTGTCTCCGTATCATAGGCGCCTTCGGTCCAATGAGCAGATGACATCTGTCCCAACGGTGAGCCGACACGTGTTTCCTCCAGCCAATGATGATTTTACACGTGGACAATCCCCATTGTTCGGGGCTGTTAACGGGTTATCGGATTCAAAACCCAAACCGATAGCTTAACAGCGTTCCGTTATGGTGGATGCCACGAGTCGGTCACCCTTGACGAAAGCACTTCTGTGACGCGTGATTTATCATCATGGAAGTGGACACTTCCGGGATGATAATTTTGGTAATGTCATGGAACACTTCTACGACAACACAGGTATGACTATCTTGATTCTGTCATAAAATCGTCATGGATGTACATGCATGAAAAAAACACGACCTACTGTGACAAACACGTATCATCACGGAAGTGTATTTTTTTGTAGTGATGATCTGGTCTTGAAGACATAAATTTAATTCTTCTATTTGATTATACTATCAAGCTCTTGATCCTTAAAGCCCACATATGTCAATCTTTGAGATCCTCTAAGGAAGTACACCTTGAATATATTTGGTTAGGCATTAAAATCAATCTGAATGGCTTCAACATAAATGCCCAAAGACCATCTTGAAACCTCACCGGATATGGGACCTCAAGTGCCAAACCCTAGGCCCCGTGTGCACGGGGCCAGGGACCCCGTGCGCACAGGGTATCCAGAGAGTTGACACTCGACCATGTGCGCACGGGGGTCGGGAGGCCCATGCGCACGGGGTATCTAGAGAGGAATACCATGATGAATTCTTCGAATGTTTTGATTGCATTTTTCCCACATAAATCCAACATGCTTCACGCATCACTATGGAACATTTCTTCATATAGGATTCAATGCACTTGATGCTCCATAGGAATTTGTCAATTAATACCAACGCTTAGAGAAATCATATCTTCATATATATGTACTTTATCCTTGATTCCATCTAATATCCTTGATGCACCATCTATGGACAATCCCTTCAAATGTATCTCAATGAAAACATTAGTCGATAGAGATTGTCATTAATTACCAAAACCACACTTAGGGGCTACTTGCCCTTTCAATCTCCCCCATTTTGGTAATTGATGACAATCTCAACAAGAGGGTTTATATAATGAATTTAAAACAAGTATGCAATCTATCCAAGAATAAATAATATACTTGAGATAGTTTTGATAGCCTCAAATATCACAAAGATAGTTGATGTTATCAAAACCGGTTGTACTAGCATCGAAATGTTACAAAAGAATTTGATGCTAGTGAAACCACACTATATAGAGCAAACTCCCCCACAATATATGCACGTGAAAGAACTTGGTGAAGTTTTTTCTATATACACATCCATGCAACAAGCAAACACAACAAATGTCGATATGCATGAACGACAAGAACCAACCCACTTCTCCTAAACCCTCTAAAGTTCTTCCCCATTGGCATGAAATGCCAAAATGGAAGAAATCTAGAAGGCCAATATAGTATGAGTGCCTCCTTGATTTGTGCATTTCTCAAATGTGAGTGTAATCAAATGCAGATACCCATTTATGAATAAATGGAGGAGCTCAAACTATTTTGAGGATCCATAGAATGCGACAAGAAGATAAAACAGAGAGACGAACATTCAAAAGATCCAAAACATATTTTGGACAAGATATACGAGAAGTACCCTATAGGATAATCATGCTAAGAATGGCTCCAAAAAATATCAAAAAACTCATGAGTGCAAAGATATAAGAAATACGTACAAGCACTCACTACTCATCCTCTTGCAGATCCATCAAAGAATCAAAAAGACAATCCCAATGACCCGTAGAAAACAAACAGTCAAAGAAAGATATGCACTTTCTCATGCGTATAAGTTTCTTATGTGGCAAATAATCATCAAGATGAGCATCCACAAAGAAACTAGAACACAAAAAATGTACAAAAGATAAGAACTTGATATCCATGAATGAATCCATTATTATCCAAACTTGATCTTTAGCATAAGAGCTTTGTCACATGGCACATGGCACAAGGCACATGGCATAAATTGATCTCATTTGCATAAAAATGAATTACTAAGCATGATAGATAATACCACAACTTTATCAATATTGCATATAAGAGCACTATGAGGAATTGGTATGCAATAAATTGCTTAATTGGCATATTTGGGATAAGTGAACCATGAGCATGGTTTTATAGATCCCCATGATATGCTTCTTCTCAAACGGCTCATAGATGCAATAAGGAGGTTTAAGCTCTTGCAAGAGACACAAACTCAGCAAGTACTAATCATTCCAAGATGCAACATACACAATGTTGACTCTAATTTAAATAAATGCATGAAATGAGTACTTGTTACCAAGAGAGCATTGGTTCAAGGGGCCCTTGATCTGGTACGCGAACATGAGGGACTTGATCTTATTCTTGGATAGGTACATGATCTCCCAGGGCATCTTGCTCTTGTGTTGGGGGTGATGACTTCCCATGTGGTGGATCCACCAGAGGGGCTCTTACTCCTTCTACATGGACATGGGGTGTTTCTTGTGGAAGAATATGATCAATCCCCATTGTACTTGTAGCTTGGTAAGGAGACTCATCACCTACAACACGTGAAACAAATTGCTCCGCGTGGAAGCTATTATTCTCATCACACTCCACATTCACCATTTCCTCAATACAACCCGTGGATTTATTGAGAATACGGTAATTGTGGGAGTTTGATGCATATCCAACAAATTGAACCAAAATGTTGTTAACTGGGTTTTCATGATGAGAATGAATCACTTACAACCGAACCGGGTTTTTAATTATCTTCTCCCTCAAATCAACCAAGTTTGGCTCTAGTAATTTTCCACCGTGTCTCCACCTTCCTCATGAATAAGCCAAGCATCCAGTGCTTCTCCAAAGTACCTAAAACACATTAAGGTAAAATTTGGTCCCCAAACTTATTGGGTCCGAAGTAGTTAGACCAACTACAATACATAGGGCAAACTCCACATTAAATATGTTCATATGGATATGAACTCGAAATTCATGCACATCTTTAACCATTAACGATATTATGGAGTTTACCCTATATAAAGGATCAAGTAGAGCAAGCAAGGCAAAAATAAGTATATGAAGGAAATATGCCCTAGAGGCAATAATAAAGTTGTTATTTATATTTCCTTATATCATGATAAATGTTTATTATTCATGCTAGAATTGTATTAACTGGAAACTTGATACATGTTTGGATACATAGAAAAAACACCGTGTCCCTAATAAGCCTCTACTAGAATAGCTTGTTGATCAAAGATGGTTAAGTTTCCTAACCATAGACATGTGTTGTCATTTGATGAATGGGATCACATCATTAGGAGAATGATGTGATGGAGAAGACCCATCCGTTAGCTTAGCATAATGATCGTCAAGTTTTATTGCTATTGCTTTCTTCATGTCAAATACATATTCCTTCAACCATGAGATTATGCAACTCTCGAATACCGAAGGAATACCTTGTGTGCAATCAAACGTCACAACGTAACTGGGTGATTATAAAGATGCTCTACAGGTATCTCCGAAGGTGTTTGTTGGGTTGGCATAGATCGAGATTATGATTTGTCACTCTGAGTATCAGAGAGGTATCTCTGGGCCCTCTCGGTAATGCACATCATGATAAGCCTTACAAGCAATATGACTAATGAGTTAGTTGCGGGATGGTGCATTACGGAACAAGTAAAGAGACTTGTCGGTAACGAGATTGAACTAGGTATGAAGATACCGACGATCGAATCTCGGGCAAGTAACATTCCGATGACAAAGGGAATACCGTATGTTGTCATTACGGTACGACCGATAAAGATCTTCATAGAATATGTGGGAACCAATATGAGCATCCAGGTTCCACTATTAGTTATTGATGTCTACTACACAACCTTCCTCTTGTAGACATTGTTGGGCCTCCAAGTGCTGAGGTTTGTAGGACAGTAGCAAATTTCCCTCAAGTGGATGACCTAAGGTTTATCAATCCGTAGGAGGCGTAGGATGAAGATGGTCTCTCTCAAGCAACCCTGCAACCAAATAACAAAGAGTCTCTTGTGTCCCCAACACACCCAATACAATGGTAAATTGTATAGGTGCACTAGTTTGGCGAATAGATGGTGATACAAGTGGTATATGGATGGTAGATAAAGGTATTTGTAATCTGAAAATATAAAAACAGCAAGGTAACTAATGATAAAAGTGATCGTAAATGGTATTGCAATGCTAGGAAACAAGGCCTAGGCTTCATACTTTCACTAGTGCAAGTCCTCTCAACAATAATAACAAAATTGGATCATATAACTATCCCTCAACATGCAACAAAGAGTCACTCCAAAGTCACCAATAGCAGAGAACGAACAAAGAGATTATGGTAGGGTACGAAACCACCTCAAAGTTATTCTTTCCAATCAATCCGTTGGGCTATTCCTATAAGTGTCACAAACAACCCTAGAGTTCGTACCAGAATAACACCTTAAGACACAAATCCACCAAAACCCTAATGTCACCTAGATACTCCAATGTCACCTCAAGTATCCGTGGGTATGATTATACGATATGCGTCATACAATCTCAGATTCATCTATTCAACCAACACAAAGGACCTCAAAGAGTTCCCCAAAGTTTCTACCGGAGAATCACGACGAAAACATGTGCCAACCCCTATGCATAGATTCATGGGCGGAACCCACAAGTTGATCACCAAAACATACATCAAGTGAATCACGTGATATCCCATTGTCACCACAGATATCCACGACAAGACATACACCAAGTGTTCTCAAATCTTTAAAGACTCAATCCGATAAGATTACTTCAAAGGGGAAACTCAATTCATTACAAGAGAGTAGAGGGGAAGGAGAAACATAAGATCCAACTATAATAGCAAAGCTCACGATACATCAAGATCGTATCATCTCAAGAACACGAGAGATAGATCAAACACATAGCTACTGATACATACCCTCATCCCCGAGGGAGAACTACTCACTCCTCATCGTGGAGAGCACCGGGATGATGAAGATGGCCACCGGAGAAGGGTTGCCCCCTCCGGCAGGGTGCCGGAACGGGTCTAGATTGGTTTTCGGTGGCTACAGAGGCATCTGGCGGTGAAACTCCCGATCTATTGTCTGTTCTGGAAGTTTTAGGGTACGTGAAGATATATGGGTGCAGGAAGTACGTCCGTGGAGCTTCGGGGGCCCCACGAGGCAGGGGGGCGCGCCCTAGGGGGGGCGCCCCCACCCTCGTGAGCACCTCCCTTGGCTCCTGACGTGGGGTCCAAGTCCATCCGGTAGCTTTCCTTCCAAAAATAACTTCTCTAGTTGATTTCGTTCTGTTTCGACTCCGTTTGATAGTCCTTTTCTTTGAAACACTGAAATAGGCAAGAAACCGACAATTCTGGGCTGGGCCTCCGGTTAATAGGTTAGTCCCAAAAATAATATAAAAGTGGATAATAAAGCCCAATATTGTCTAAAACAGTAGATAATATAGCATGGAACAATCAAAAAATTATAGATACGTTGGAGACGTATCAGTTATTGACCGGAGAGGTGTCTCAGTCATGTCTACATAGTTCTCGAACACGTAGGGTTTGCATGCTTAACGTTCGATGACGATTTTGTATTATATGAGTTATGTGATTTGGTGACCGAATGTTGTTCGGAGCCCCGGATGAGATCACGGACATGACGAGGAGTATCGAAATGGTCAAGAAGGAAAGATTCATATATGGGATGATGATATTTGGACACCGGAAGTGTTCTGGGGGTACCGGGTACATATCGGGTCACCGGAAGGGGTTCCGGGCACCCCCCGCCAAAGATTTGGGCTTATTGGGCCAAGAGGGGAAACACAGCAGCCAGCATGGGCTGTTGCGCCCCCCATGTGGGCTGAATAGGAAGAGGAAGGAAAGGGGGAAGAGAGAAAGGAAGGGGAGGGATTCGGCCTCCCCCTTCCTTCTCTCCCCTCCTCTTTCCTTCTCCCTCCGGAAAACAAGGAAAGGGTGCCGAATTGGGGTGGGAGACCAAGTAGGACTCGGCCTACTTGGGCGCCCCCTGGCTGCCTCTTCCCCCCTCCAATCTAGATATATGTGGGGAGGGAGGCACCTAGAAGACAGAGAAAAACAACTGTTAGCCGTGTGCGGCGCCCCCCTCCACAGTTTACTCCTCTGGTCATATTGTCGTAGTGCTTAGGCGAAGCCCTGCGCGAATCACTTCACCATCACCATCACCACGTCGTCATGTTGACGAAACTCTCCCTTGACACTTTGCTCGATCAAGAGTTCGAGGGACGTCATCGAGCTGAACGTGTGCAGAACTCTGAGGTGTTGTAGGTTCGATGCTTGATCGGTCGGAACGAGAAGAAGTTCGAATACATCAACCGAGTTGTAAAACGCTTCCGCTTTCGGTCTACGAGGGTACGTGGACACACTCTCCCCTTCTCGTTGCTATGCATCTCCTAGATAGATCTTGCATGAGCGTAGGATTTTTTTTGAAATTGCATGCTATGTTTCCTTACAGTATATAAATAAATATGCATGCACAAGCCTACCAAGATCCAAAGAGATACAATTTGGACAAAAGAACACATGCACGATAAATGCACCACTAATATCACAAAGCATCCAAGTTGTCCAAATTATATCAAAGTGAAAAACCACACAAGAACGCACACAAAGAACAACATATGAACTAAGCAAAGACCAATGAGCATAGGAAATACACTACACACATGCTCAGAGGTTTATCCCACTTAAGTAGATAGTAGATAGAACGAGTAGTGAGATAAGGCAAGTTGAAGCAAGCCGAGAAGAAGATGATCAAAGAGTTATACCACATGAAGAAATACCAATTGTAAGAGAATAACGATGGTATTTGTAATTAACACTGAGTGGTATAGATTCCGGAGATGCACAAGATCAAAATCATATTCAAAAGGATAAAAATAGAGAATCATAGTGTTCTTGGTCGGGTGGGCATTTCTGCCCGTTGGACCCCATGCGCACGGGCTAAGTCAGCCCCGTGCTCATGGGGTACTCTGAGATAGAAATCCCATCTCGTGCGCATGGGGGTCAACAGACCCCGTGCGCATGGAGTGTCCAAAAAATTACGCGGCACCCTATGCGCACGGGGGTCAAAGACCCCATGCGCACGGGGTGCCCAGAAGATTCTGTGAAACTCTAAGGACACCTCGGCGAAGCACACTACTAAGGCAAAATAAAAAACCACAAAAAGATAATTAATGGATACTTTGAGAATATGAATTTCAAATGAGCTTGACATACCACATAGTGACTAGATAATATTGAATATCAATACTAGGTGGTATTTATCATATTCATGTTTCGGGTTTGTGATGTGCACAAAACGTAACACTCCCCTATAATGTGATGATCCACTAATATCTCACAAACGCCAAACAAGATTCAAATATGATACACTAAGGCTCAAGCCTACAAACACCACTATATGATGTGCAAACCAACCTACACATGCTAGATACAAAACCTAAACATGCAAGGGGCAAGTAACTTTCAATGTAAGCAATATAAATACAAGTTACTTCAAAGAGGAACATTGGATAGATAATATGAAGATAATCCAAATGACTTGGCTCGAACAAATAAATGGTGGCTATCCTTTTCTTCATGAACTAACCAAATCTCCAACGTCCTCCACACACCTATTGATCAAGTTTGAGCTTGACGGTCCCCAACCAAGTTGGGTCCTAAGAAGTTAGTCACAATAGGCTTGGCAACTCAAATGGTCTTTTGTATTTCCAAACCACCTTTGGCACCAACAAACTTGGCAAACAAATTGCCAACAACATCTGTCGGTGTCAAAACCGGCGGGTCTCGGGTAGGGGGTCCCGAACTATGCCTCTAAGGCGGATGGTAACAGGAGGTAGGGGACATGATGTTTTACCTAGGTTTGGGCCCTCTTGATGGAGGTAAAAACCTACGTCCTGCTTGATTATTCTTGATAATGTGAGTAGTACAAGAGATGATCTACCACGAGATCAGAGAGGCTAAACCCTAGAAGCTAGCCTATGGTATGATTGTATGTTGTCCTACGGACTAACACCCTCCGGTTTATATAGACACCGGAGGGGGCTAGGGTTACACAGAGTTGGTTATAAGGAAAGAGATTTGCATATCCGTATTGCCAAGCTTGCCTTCCACGCCAAGGATAGTCCCATCCGGACATGGGACGAAGTCTTCAATCTTGTATCTTCATAGTCCAACAGTCCGGCCAAAGGATATAGTCCGGCTGTCCGGATACCCCCTAATCCAGGACTCCCTCAGTAGCCCCTGAGCCAGGCTTCAATGACGATGAGTCCGGTGCGTAGATTGTCTTCGGCATTGCAAGGCGGGTTCCTCCTCCTAATACTTCATAGATGATTTTGAACACGAGGATCGTGTCCGACTTTGCAAAACAAGTTCCACATACCACCATAGAGAGAATAATATTTCCACAAATCTGATCTGCTGACGTACCCCATAGCGTGGCATCACACCACAGCCAGGTCTTTATTTGAATCATTTTTCATAACCTATCTCAGCATGTTTCGCGAGGCGGTTTCCTTGGCACGTCTTGTCGAAGCAGAGATCGTGTCCCCTTATTACGGGATTCCCATCAATACGGACGTGGGTAACCCAACCGCGCCATCAATTACGGTGCTTGGGGGATAAGCGAGTTTTACCACGCTAATGGGGCGCATAGTTTCATCCGCCCTTATAAAGGGATAAGGTTTCACCTTTTTCTACCCACGCCTTCTTCCTCCTTGCTCATCCATTCTCGCGCACTCGAGCTCCAACGCCCAAGTCCACATCCTTCTCCTCAACTCTCTCCAAACATGTCCGGAGTGGGAGGCAAGTGGATGGTCTCCTCCGTCACGGAGGGACACATCAAAAAACTGCGTGGGGCCGGATACTTAGCCGCGGATATCGCGCACCGGCTGCCAGCCGCGGGGCAGATCGTCCCTACCCCGGAACCTCACGAAAGGGTGGTTTTCCTCCCCCACTTCGTCCATGGACTGGGGTTTCCCCTCCATTCATTCGTCAGCGGCCTTATGTTCTATTATGGGCTGAACTTTCATGATCTGGCCCCGAATTTCATCCTCAACATCTCAGCGTTTATCGTCGTGTGCGAGGCTTTCCTCCGCATCCGGCCCCACTTCGGCCTGTGGCTGAAGACCTTCAATATCAAGCCGAAGGTAGTAGGCGGCCAACAAGCGGAATGCGGTAGATCCATGGTGGGCAAAATGCCCAACGTTACGTGGCTCGAGGGCTCCATCTTGGAGACCATAAAGGGGTGGCAATCGGGGTGGTTCTACATCACCGAGCCGCGCGACACCAACTGGGTGGCGACCCTCGAGTTTCGATCCGGAGTCCCCACGCGGCTCACTTCCTGGAAGGAGAAGGGCCTGTCCTGGGGTTCATCGGTGGAGCTGGACGGACTCCAGAAGTGTATCCGGAACATGATAAGCAAGAAACTTAAGCTTGTCAACATAGTCCAGGTCATGCTCTTTCGCCGGATCCTCCCGTGTCAACAACGGGCTTTCAACTTATGGGAGTTCGACCCGGCCCAGCACCAGACTCTACGCGAGCTCTTCGACACGATGCATAAGGATGTCTCGAAGGTGCTGTTCAAGGGCGCTGAGGTCCCTCCTTCTCTTACCGAGGACAGCGGGCTAAGCGCGAAGCGCCCTGCGAATCCGGTAAGTTCTGTACATCTGATAGGGTATTTATTTCCCATAGCTTAACCATGTGCGGGGTCTGAGCTCCCATGCCTTTGACAGGACTGGGTGGAGACATCGGAGCAGATTAACTGTCCGGCCCCTCTGCCCGAAGACCCTACGGACGCTCTCCTGACGGAGATGTGGACTCCGGCTCCTTATGAGGTGCCGGAGAAGACCAAGAAGAAGGCCAAGGGAACCCGAAAGAGTTCCCGGAGCTAGGTGGTATCGGACTCATCGTCTGATAACTCCGAGACGCACTCCTCCCGTGAAAACGAGGAGGAGGAAGATGAAGACTCTCCTCCTCCAGCCGGAGGAGACAAGAAGAGGAAGGCCGCCCCAACCGGGGAGGCCGAAGGGTCCAAGAAGGGAAGGATTCTTCTTCCGGACTGTTCCACCACTGCCGCCGACGGCAAAGATGAGTGGTTACTCAGGGCCAAGCCCTTGGCGAAGTCGTAAGTATTCGGATACCAGAGTAACTCATAGCATACTTTTATTGCACCGCTTCTCCTGATCGTCGAATATGATCATGCAGTCCGCCCCGAGCCCGTATCGACGTATCCTCGTTGGACGGTTCCTTGGACTCGTCGGATATGGATAGTGATACACTTCCAACCGCCTCCTCTCCTCGCCCTATGGACAATGTCGAGGTATTGTCTCAAGGGGCACCGAACTGAGGGGAGGTAGACCTGGAGGCGCCTCAAGGCGACCTTCCGGACTCCAGGTGCAAAGGGAGCAAGACTCCAAAGGGCTCCAGGTTCGGCCCTCAGCCGAACACCACGCCGAAACCTCCAATGGTTCCGGACTCCGGCAGGCGGCTCCCTTCCAAGAGGGGCAAGCCGCCCATGCCGGTGACCTCTGTCCATCCAGAGGCGCCGGACAACCTGCTGGGAGCGCTTCGAGGCGCTTCCATCGACGAAGAGCACCGCACTATTATGAGTGCGGTGATCAAGAAGGTTTAGTCCGCCAAGAGCGAACTAACTGAAGCATGTGCCAGCCTTCTAACAGGCTTTGAGGTGAGTATTTAAAATATAGGAAAATATTATCGCATAGACAGTAGCCCCTGATGCTCTGTTTGGTGTTCACAAAGAAAAGCCAAATAGAGGATCAAATAATATCTCCAGGAGTCTAATATAAGTATGTCTGTATGCGTATGCAGGCTTCGCTGCTGACCTCTGCCGCACTGACGGCGGAGGTTGCTGCACTGAGGCAGAACCTCGAGCGGTCCGAGAAAGAGCTCGGTCTTGCCAAGACGCAGCTTGAGGAGAACAAAGGTAAGTAATGTCTTGTCCACATATATATATATATATATAAAAGATGCGGTTGCAAAATGATAGGATCATCATGGATGTGCCAGGGGCCATGACCAAAGTGGCGACCCTGAAGCAAGCACTGTCCGAGGCCGAAAACAAAGTGGCCAAGGAGCGCACCGAGCGGGAAAAACAAGAGGCACGGGTGGGTGTGGTGCAGCAAGAGCTCCAGGCTCTCATGAAGAAGCACGAGGCTTTGGAACTTGACTCGAAGATGCAAGAGTCCGAGCTTGCCACGGCCCTCGAGAGCAGAAAGCATGCCCATGATGAAGCCCAAAAGTCCCTCCAGGAAATTGAGGCAATGAGGAAGATAGCGACGGGTAAGGCCTTCAATATGCAAAGCAAGCATGCGAAAATAAATTACTTGTTACTTACCTGAGTCTAGAGCTCTCCGGGAGCATTTGCAGATTTGCCCCGGAGCGTGTCAGATGTCGTGAAGTGTTACCAGGCCGAGGAGGGAAGCTCGACGGAGAAGTTGTTCTGGTGTCAGTATACTGGGACCGAACACCCGATGCCTGTGAGCGACCAGCTGAAGCTACTGGTCGAGCTGCACAAGGCGGCCGAACATGCCATGAGGGGCCTTATAGTCCGGATGTGGCCTGGCGACTCCCTTCCAAACAGCTACTTCGGCCTGGTGAGGCGGCTTGTGGATGTCTGCCCACGATTGGAAGTCATAAAGCGGTCCGTCTGCATCGAAGGTGCACGCCAGGCTTTTGCCCGTGCGAAGGTGCACTGGGCCAAGATGGACACCAAGAAGCTGGTGAAGGAGGGGCCGCCGCAAGGCAAGGAGCATCGCCACCCCGAAATGTATTATGAGGGTGTCCTGAAGGGTGCCCGTCTTGTGGCGGACGAGTGTGTGAAGGATGTAATTTTTGAATGAACTTGCTCGTGTGATCGTGTATTATGAAAACTTGTTCATGTATGCTATGCAACGTTTGTTTGAATTTAAAATATTACCTTTTGTGCGGCTGTTTATCAAATCTGAGAGATGGCCAGTCGTCGGCTTCTGCCGCCGTGCCACGAGTGCTGGGATGTTCAGGATAAATCTGAGCACTCTTTTTCCCATTGTTGGGTCCTACGAGGGAGGTGCTCAGCACAGCGAACAAGGCAATCGGACTATAATGCTTTATCACTCTCACTTAACAATAGAGGTCTACAATTTTATATTTTGGCGAAGCCCCTAGTATTCGGAAGGCCGAATTCAGGGTGCTATACACGCCTAAGCCGGACAAAGCCGACTCCTCACCCTAAGCGGCATAAGTATTTAGGGACTCGAGACCTCTCGAACAGCGACCAACTCTCGCGTTATCATGACAGTCAGTTTTAGCTTTCTCTACTGAGGTGCTTAGCCCAGATGAACCGGGGCACAATCGCAGTAGTTCTTCCAGTGCTACCTTAGCCGATATAGCGGAACGTAAGGTACCAAAACATGGGAGCCGGGCAAACCCAACTATTGACCCAAGACATGATTCGGAGCTGATGCATATAATGTTATAAGTTCGGGGTGCCGCACTGTCGAAAGTGTTCGGACTTCTCATGCCGTATTATGGGGTACGCTTAAGCCCTTGGCGTATTGGCCATACTAGAGTGTACGGGTGCTGAATGTCATGAATGAACATATATATATATAAAAGAATAGAGAATGCTATAATAGACTAGTGCTATGCATTGTTTATTCAAAAGAGGTGCGTTGAAGCAGAATGATACAAATAGTGCGATAAGCAAAAAAGTAGAACTATTTGACATGTCCCCTCCAAGGGCAAGCTGAGGAATGGTATTTAAAACATGTATTTCACTCGTTATCAGAGACCACCTGGGAGTTCCATGGTGCGACGTAGCTTTCTGCCTCCTTGGTTGTTGTATCGTGTGTCTGGCAATCGTATTGCCGGATGGGGTTTCCAGAGAGTAAAGTCCTGAAAGAGAGAGAAAAAAAATAACAAAGCGGGAAGCCCCTAGTGCGGTTGAGCCGCGTTTCGGGGCGTGCCGTAGTCGTGCCCCCACCTATGCCCATGGTATTTTCAATGCGTAATTATGTACGTGTGGCACGGATTTCGCTGTTTGGCTGGGACTGGGGTGGGGTTGCATTGCAATGCAAGCTCGGGACGTGCCAGGCGGTCTTGTTGCAGATTACTCGGGGCGCGCTTGAAGGTGTCCGGGTGTTTAATCGCCGAACTGGTGGATTGCCTTAAGAGGCTGCTTTGCGCTTCTGCTGCGAGGGCCGCAGTGTGCTCCTCCGTGCGGAGAGAGCGCTCTATGTTTCCATTGACTGTCATGACCCCCCGAGGTCCTGGCATCTTGAGCTTGAGATATGCATAGTGCGGTACCGCATTGAATCTCGCAAATGCGGTTCGCCCGAGCAGTGCATGATAGCCACTGCGGAACGGGACTATATCGAAGATTAACTCCTCACTTTGGAAGTTATCCGGGGATCCGAGGACCACTTCCAGTGTGGCTGAGCCCGTACAGTGGGCCTCTACACCTGGTATGACGCCTTTGAAGGTCGTTTTTGTGGGTTTGATCCTTGAGGGGTCTATACCCATTTTGCGCACTGTGTCCTGATAAAGCAGGTTCAGGCTGCTGCCGCCGTCCATAAGGACTCGAGTGAGGTGAAATCCGTTGATGATTGGGTCTAGGACCAGTGCGGCGAATCCTCCATGACGGATACTAGTGGGATGGCCCCTGCGATCGAAGGTGATCGGACAGGAGGACCATGGGTTGAACTTTGGGGCGACTCGCTCCAATGCATATACATCCCTTAACGCACGCTTCTGCTCCCTCTTGGGGATGTCGGTTGCGTATATCATGTTCAACGTCCGCACTTGTGGGGGGAACCTCTTCTGTCCTCCGGTGCTCGGCTGCCAGGGCTCTTCCTCATCATCTCTATGTAGCCCCTTATCTTTGTTTTCGGCGTTTAACTTGCCGGACTGCTTGAACACCTAACATTCCCTGTTGGTGTGGTTGGCTGGCTTGTCGGGGGTGCCATGTATTTGGCACGAGCGATCGAGTATACGGTCCAAACTGGACGGGCCCGGAGTGCTTCTTTTGAATGCCCTTTTCCGCTGACCGGGTTTAGAGCCTCTGAATCCGGCATTGACTGCTGTTTCCTCGATATTGTCGCTATTGACGTGGCGCTTATGTTTGTTGTGATGTGACCTGCCATTGCTATCCTTGGTATCTGAAGTACCGTGGTTCTTTGATATGTTATTGCTGCGAGCCAGCCAGCTATCTTCTCCCGCACAAAAGCGGGTCATGAGTGTCGTGAGGGCTTCCATAGATTTCGGTTTTTCCTGGCCAAGGTGCCAGGCGAGCCACTCGTCGCGGATGTTGTGCTTAAAAGCTGCTAGGGCCTCTGCATCTGGACAGTCGATGATTTTATTTTTCTTTGTCAGGAACTGTGTCCAGAATTGCCTGGCCGATTCCTCTGGCTGCTGAATTATGTGGCTCAAGTCATCGGCATCTGGTGGTCGCACATAAGTGCCCTGGAAGTTGTCGAGGAATGCGGCTTCCAAATCTTCCCAACAGCCAATGGATTCTGCTGGCAGGCTGTTGAGCCAATGCCGAGCTGGTCCTTTGAGCTTGAGTGGGAGGTATTTGATGGCGTGTAGATTGTCACTGCGGGCCATGTGGATGTGCAGGAGGAAGTCCTCGATCCATACCGCAGGATCTGTTGTGCCGTCGTATGATTCGATATTTATGGGTTTGAAACCATCTGGGATTTGGTGATCCATTACTTCATCTGTGAAGCATATGGGGTGTGCGGCGCCTCTGTAGTGCGCTATGTCGCGACGCAGCTCGAATGAGTCTTGTGCATTGTGTTCGGCCCGACCGGATTTACTTTTACTGTATCCGGTGTGACAGTTATCGTCTCGCGTAGTGGCGCGCCCTCATGATCCGTAGATCGATCTTGCGTGTTTTGCTTTGTCCTCCAATACGTCTCGCAGGTCTAGCGTGTTTCCCCGTGCCTTGTCATTTTTATTTGCGTGGCGTCGGGGTGCGGGCTGAGTTTTTTTGCTGAAATGCCTCTTTGTCGCGGCCACGAGGTGGCGGATCAGCCGCGTCATATGCTGGAGATGTAGGTTTTAATGCTTCCTCCTCCAGTCGGGGTAGCAACCTATGCTTTGGGTAACTCTTGGAGGGGCGTTCGAGTTCATATTCCTCGGTCGCAAGGACTTCAGTCCATTTGTCAACTAGCAAATCTTGATCAGCTTGAAGCTGCTGCTGCTTTTTCTTAAGGCTATTTGTCGTGGCTATAAGCCGGTGCTTGAAGCGTTCTTGCCCGGCGAGATCCTCCGGCACGACAAATTCATCATCGTCGAGGCTTGCCTCGTCTTCGGAGGGAGGCATGTAATTATCATCCTCCGCCTCTCCATCTGCCGCTCTCTCGGGAGGGCTGGCTTCTCCATCCTCCTGCTCTAAATCTTGCTAGAGGGGATTGTTGTCGTCTTTGGCACTGTCCAGAGTGCTATTGTCTCCTGTGCCGGTGTCACTGCTTTTGCTTTGGCGAGACTTAGTGCGGCGCCGCTGACGTCGGCACTTGGGTTGCTTCTTTGAGGGGTCATCCTCTGCTGTCTCGTCGCCATTGCCTTCTTTGGGTGTGTCCACCATGTATATATCATATGATGAGGTGGTTGTCTAGTGCCCTGTGGGCAGTGGTTCCTCTTCGTCTCCCGCATCGTTGTCCATACCGTCGATGTCTTCAAAGTCGAAGTCAAGCATGTCGGTCAAATTGTCGACAGTGGCTACTAAGTGGGTGGTGGGTGGGCGACGAATTTCTTCGTCATCCGCATCCCAATCCTGCTGAACATAGTTCGGCCAGGACTCTCCTGACAGGGAGAGAGACCTTAATGAGTTCAGTATGTCGCCGAAGGGCGAGTGCTGAAAGATATCCGCGGAGGTGAACTCCATGATCGGCGTCCAGTCGGGTTCGATAGGCACGGGCGCAGGCGGTTTGGAGTCCGTGGCCGGGGAAGAATCCGGCAGTTTGGCGTCACGGCTCTCGTGAAGGGTAAGTTCTATATTTGGCTCGATCGCCACTGAGAATGCGGCCTCCGTGGCAGGGTCTATCCACCTGTCCATGGATGGCGCAATTGGCTCCGAATTGAGGGTTGGAGCAGTTGCCGATGCGGTCTCCTGAACACTATCCGATGGTAGAGCTAAATCATGCTCATCATGACCGTGCGGTGCACTCGACAGGGGCTCGAATCCGTCGAAGATCAAGTCTCCGCGGATGTCGGCCGTGTAGTTTAAGATTCCAAACCTGACCTAACGGCCAGGGGCGTAACTCTCGATCTGCTCCAAATGGCCAAGCGAGTTGGCCCGCAGTGCGAAGCCGCCGAGTACAAAGATCTGTCCAGGAAGAAAAGTCTCACCCTGGACTGCATCGCTATCGATGATCGAAGGAGCCATCAAGCCTAACGGTGATGACACAGAGGAACTCTCAATGAAAGCACCACTGTCGGTGTCAAAACCGGCGGATCTCGGGTAGGGGGTCCCGAACTGTGCGTCTAAGGCAGATGGTAACAGGAGGCAGGGGACACGATGTTTTACCCAGGTTCGGGCCCTCTTGATGGAGGTAAAACCCTACGTCCTGCTTTATTATTCTTGATAATGTGAGTAGTACAAGAGTTGATCTACCACGACATCAGAGAGGCTAAACCCTAGAAGCTAGCCTATGGTATGATTGTATGTTGTCCTACGGACTAAAACCCGCCGATTTATATAGACACTGGAGGGGGCTAGGGTTACACAGAGTCGGTTACAAGGAAAGAGATCTGCATATCCGTATTGCCAAGCTTGCCTTCCACGCCAAGGAGAGTCCCATCCGGACACGGGATGAAGTCTTCAATCTTGTATCTTCGTAGTCCAACAGTCCGGCCAAAGGATATAGTCCGGCTGTCCGGATACCCCCTAATCTAGGACTCCCTCAACATCCTTCCTAAGCGAATAATGATCATTGACTAGAGGAGGCTTAGGGATGTCATCGTTGGGACATGATGAGGATATGTGTCCCTTCTAACGACAATTATAGAAACATGTGCTCCCCCTTCTCTTTTTGTTAATTTTCTCAACTTGGGGAGCATTATCTGTGTTCATCATTGGTAGTGGCCTTTCTTCAACATGAGGTTGACCTTGAGGTCGCTTCTCTTGTTGCTTCACATTTGAAACCTTTTTCTTTAGTAGTCAAGATCTCACATGGCGTCTAACATTCTTGCACTTGAAGCATGTAATGTTGGCCTCATTCTTGACTTGGTCGTGTCCCTTGTTCCTGTTCTTGGACTTCTTGTTGTTGGAAGTGAAACCAAGTCCACCCATGTCATGAGGGGATTTTTGAATACTCAATATATTTTTGAGAGTGGAGTTCCCTTCATGATACTTTTCCAAGTCTTTCTTCAAAATAGTGACTTGGGACTTGAGCTCTTTGTTTTCCTCTACAAGGTTAGTATCAACAAAAGTACTAGAGGAAGTAGAAGCTTCATTGTTAGAGCAACAAGGAAAGGAGAGCAATTCATCACAAGAATTGTCTGTAATATGTCTAGATGAATCACTAGGACTAGCACATGTCAATAAAGCATTTTGAGTACACATGAAGCTCATGAGATGTTACCTTTGTCACAATAGCCTCATGAGTTAACTTTATCGTTTCATGGGAGACTAGAAGCTCATCATGAGAGCCCTAGAGCTTTTCATGACTTTCTTCTAATTTCCCATAATTGCTAGTTAGCAAAGAAAGTTGAGCCCTTAGCTCAACATTCTCCTTAAAGATATATGCTTCACAAGAAGTAGAGTTAGTAGCACAAGCACCATTGATAATATGGGAGGATCTAGAAGAAACTAGAGACTTCACATAAGTAGCTTGAAGTTCCCCATAAGACTCAGAGAGTTTGACGAGCTCTCCTTTGACATTCTTGTAGCCAAGGTCAAGGTGCTCAAAATCCTCTTTAAGTTAATCATGACCAACTTCAATCTCTTCTTTGGAAGATTCTAATCTCTAAGAGTTTCTAGAGCATCAAGAAGGTCACAATCAAGTTTTTCATTTTGTTCTTGCTCTTTGTGAAGTAAATCATTACACTTACCAAAGTGAGTAATAAGATCTTTAAACATAAAATAAGTGTTCTTATTTACCCCACGAAGAGAATTACCAATTTCAAATATTTCTTGACTCATATCCTTATCACATTCATCATCACTCTCATCAATATCATTACTAAGAGTAGATGATACGTTAGTGTTACCTCTTGCCATGAGGCACATATAAACATTGGAGGTTGATTATGATTCTTTTGGAGAGGAAGATTCTTCATAAACAAGAGTAGGAGATTCATTTCCATTCTCTTGACGCTCATAGCATTTCCTATCTAACATGGTGATTTCCTTCTTTGCTCTTCTAGCAATTTCTCCATTAGTGTTTTGTGCACTAATTTCTCTTGTTTCCTCTACATGGTTAGTCAAATAACAACTAGAGGAAATAGAAGCATAGAGATCATGGCAACAAGGAGTATCAAGCATATCATCATACAATGTATTTGAGGAATCTCTATATGACATGCATGGACTATCAACACAGGAATGTATGTCATTTCTCCTAGATGTGTTCAAGTCCAAAGAAGCTACAACATTAGCATTTATGCACGAAAGATCATCAATGTTGAGCACATCATCATCATCATAATCACAAATGTTATTACCACTCACCATGTCATTACCTTGGGACATGCCAAATGATGGTGAGGTGGAAGAAGTTGAAATATCCAAGTACACGGAGGAGGAAGCAATATGGAGATCTCCATGATTTAAAGATGTGGAGACCTCCTCAATTGACTCCTCCGAAAGATGATGAATATCAACAAGGTTGGACCCGCCATTTTTTTCAAGTTTGGTCCACATCTCATGACCCGTCACACTTGGTATCTAGAGCCACGTTGATCACGATTTCGAAGCCTCCCCGTTGTGTTTCTAGCCTTGTTTTTGTTGATATTGTCCCTAATTCGAAAATTTCCCCACAAAGATAGCCCCAATTTTTTTTGTGATTTGTTGGTGTGATGAAGTTTTGTTGGATTTGATCCGCGGATTTCATGTGTTGTAGGTAGATCTAGTTTTCCATCCACTTTTCCCCACTTCCCATCCAGTAATTTCTCCGAATTTTGCCCGGATTTGACCTCTCCACGTGAAGATCTTCAAGTTCGTCCACGGATCCAGAGCCCGGACATCTGCCCCGACAACCCGGACATCTTCCCCCCCGAACATCCGGCCATCAAGCCCGGACATCCGGCCCCTAGCAGCACCACTTCCATCCGCTGCCCCATTTTCCGTCCAAATTTCTCCCACTTTTGTTCCGGTGCCCACATACACTTCCACACACCACCACCACTTCCGCATAGCACCGCCATATACCACATACACTACCATCGCTTACCACTACCAACTCCAACAATTGTGTGACATTTTGCTTTGAGAATTTGAGTTGTAGTTCCGTGTCCTATTATGTTTCGGCTATTTAGGTACAGTTCAACATCAACATCACCGCCACTCATCTTTGCCACGGACGCATCATTAACAAAGACCATCTCGACTATATCATCTTGGTATTCGTGCCACCCTTTTGACACCATACCGTAAGCAAGAAGGGTAACCTCATCTTGGTATCGGATACATCATTCTTGCCATTACATTGATAGCCATCATAGCCTTACACTTTTGCGTCCCTTACCCATCGAGACTAGCCTTTGAGTATTGTCGGCAACATGACTTGTGCACATGAGTGATCATACTTCCCATAGCATACATACATATCATTGGTGCATATCTTGGTATCATCTCTTGTGTCACAAGGTTGTCATCGCATACACAATTGCTTTCTTGGTTCGTGAAGCATTGCATGAGAAAAGAGCTCAAACACAAAGAGCCAAACAAGCTTTTAAGCAAAATGGATAGATAAGCAAAGAGCTTTTAAGCAAGAACCATAACATCATACAACATTAATATTGTCATACTAGATCATCTTGGATCATATCACCGAAACACCATACATAGAGCATACTTGGGATAGAAGTCGTCACATTTTTGCTTAGTAGGTTGTGCACAAGTCTTCATATCTGCCTTTTGTGCAATCGTGCTAGCGTCTCTCTAGTGTTGTACAACAAGAGCATTTTCGTGGATTCCACATTTTGGCTCATCCTTGGTTGCACGGCCCCACTTATCTCTTTGCGTGTGTGTTTCCGTGTACCTTATATTGCTTGGTCTACTTGTTGCATTGCAAACTTGCGAATCTTTTCCAACATTATTGAAGCTCACTAACAATTGCATCAAATTTTGTGCCACCATCCTAACCAAGCTCCACCATAAGCTTTTACTTGTGTAGGTGTGAGAAATCGACAAGAATTGGTACCAATTGTGCTATTTCCTTGTTCCACATTGGAGTGATCTTTGATCCATCTTCAATATCGGTCAAGGTACACTTGGTATACATTCTTATCTTTCTCCCACTCGCATATTTCTCTTGGAATGATGGATAGGCCAAGTACTTCTATGAACCCACTATTCATTGGGCAAGACGAGGACATGAACTCCTACATCACAAAGAGCCACCTCTTTGGTGCACAACGTGCTTTGCATCAAGAGCAACAAGCAATGAGAGAACACATCGACAACCTCGCCACCGACTTGCGACTCTCCGAGCAACATACAAGGGATTACTTCGACCACAAGATCGACGACCACAAGCAAGAGAACGACACAAGAATGGACGAGATTCGTGCTTTGTTGCCAAACCGCTCTTCTTCCACTTCGTCCTCATCAAGACGGAGCTGCTCAAGTCGACACTCTGACTACACCATCTCCGGCTCAAGTACACCGACATCAAATACTCTTCGTCATGCCACGCGCCAAGATCGTCAAGCCAACCGCAACCCTCTACACGAGAACAACTCTCAAGAACAACGACATCATCAAAACCGAGCAACCCATGCGCAAGCACGAGAACGACAAACACAACACCGACACGAAGAGGAAGAGCGAGCACGTCTTCACCAATAAGCACAAGATGCCGAGGCACAACATCAAGAGCAACAATTACGAGATGCTCAAGCACTTGAGGCGCAACAAGCCCTCCGAGGATCAAGTCGAGTCGTAGCCAACCGAGGCCGACAAGCTCATGAACATGAAGAAGCACTCCGCGAAGAAGTTCACGAACGAAGATATCACTCTCGCGTGCAACGTCAAGCTTGACAAGTTCCTACACAAGCTCGCCAAGAACATCAAGTTCAACAAGAACAAGAAGACAATGGAAATCCTCCACGGCAAGAGCAAGTTGTGAGAGACGATCCTCCTCGTCAAGGACGTCATTATCCCCGAACCGAACACATGAAGAGCAACACTATGGCAAGCTGAAGTTCACCATGCCCAAGCTCAATGGAAGCAATGATCCTGAAGTGTACCTTTCATGGGCATTGAAGGTTGACAAAATCTTTCGCTTGCACAACTATGAAGAAGAGAAGAAGATCGCGATGGCATCCCTTGAGTTCCAAGACTATGTCCTCATTTGGTGGGAACAAGTCATTGAGCGCCGAGAGGCAAAAGGTGAACCACCCATCACTACTTGGGCGCAAATGAAGGATGTCATGAGAGCACGCTTCGTGCCTACCTACTACAACCGCGACCTCTTCAAGAAACTCCAACTACTCAAGTAAGGATCCAAGAGCGTTGAAGAGTACTACAAGGAAATGGAGATTGCCATGATACGAGCCTATGTCACGGAAGATGATGAGCAAACTATGGCCCGTTTCTTGAATGGAATCAGTCACCCTATCAAGAAGATCACCAACTTCCAACCATACTCGAACCTCATCGAGCTAGTGCATCAAGCAAACAAAGCGGAACGTCAAGTGCAAGAAGACTTCAAGTATGCCAAGTTCTCATCCAAGTCCTATGGTTTCTCCAACACCCAAGCTTCAACGACTCCAACACCTTCTACGTCAACAAAGCCTTCTACAAGCAACATCGACAAGTCGAGTTACAAGAAAGCTTCGACAACCCCAAGTCATCCTCCTACACCAAGCAACTTCAAGCTGAGAGCTTCATCATCATCTACCCCAACTGATGAGACCGTCAAGACAAGTTCCTTCAAATGCTTCACATGCGAAGGATGAGGCCACAATTCCTTTGAGTGTACCAACAAGTGGACCATGATCCTCAATGATGATGGTACATACAACTACATGAGCAAAGGAGAAACGGAAGCACTTGAGCAAGTCGCCATGCATCGGCAAGTGAACGATGAAGAGGAACAACTCTTTTGCGATGAAGATTCAAGTCCCACTCTCGTTGTCTCCAAGGTCTTGACCCTTCAACATCACTAAGAAGAAGACCAAATATGCCACATATTTCATACCAAGGCCAGCATCAATGGAAGGTCTGTCAAGGTCATCATCGACGAAGGGAGTTGTCATAACCTAGCAAGTGAAGAACTTTGATCCAAGCTCCAATTTCCCAAGACGAAGCACCCAAATCCCTACAAAGTTCAATGGCTAAGCGACTCCGACACTATTCAAGTCGAGCATAGAGTGCAAGTCTCCTTCAAAATCGGAGCTTACGAAGACACTTTGGAGTGTGATGTCATTCCACTGACCGTTTGCCACCTTCTTCTTGGACGACCATGGCAATTTGATAGAGGTGTCATCCACAAAGGTTGAACGAACCACTACATCTTCAAGATGAAAGGAAAGGAGTACGCACTTCGCCCTATGTCTCCAAGCCAAGTAATCACCGACAAGCAAGCCACCCATCGTGGAGAGAATAGCGAGAGAGCGAACCACCAAAAAGAGAGCGAGCGCCACAAGCCCAAATTGAGTGCCTCCATGACGAGTGAAAAGAAGAACCTAGTTCTATTTGCCAGCAAACATGAGATAAGAGAAGTGTGTGAGAACCCATCTAGTGTGATAAACTACATCCTTTTGTGCAAGGACGACGCACCACAAGCTAACACCTCTCACACTCTACCTTTTGTCTTGTCTTCTCTTTTGCAGGAATTCCAAGATGTTTTCCACGACGAGCTACCTCCGGGACTACCTCCACTACGAGGCATCGAGCACCGCATCGACCTCATCCCCGGAGCACCTCTTCCAAACAAAGCTCCCTACCGCGTCAACCCCAAAGAAACCAAAGAAATACAAAGGCAAGTAAAGCATCTCACAGACCATGGACATGTGCGTGAAAGTTTGAGTCCTTGTGCCGTTCCGGTCATTCTTGTGCCAAAACGACACGGTAGCTTTCGCATGTGCTCTGATTGTAGACCTATCAATGCTATCACCGTTCGCTATAGGTATCCCATTCCACGCCTTGCTGATATGCTTGATGAACTTAGCAGTGCCACTATATTTTCCAAAATTGATCTTAAAAGTGGTTACTATCAAATCCACATACAAGAGGGTGATGAATGGAAAAACGCTTTCAAAACAAAGTTTGGCTTGTATGAGTGGTTAGTCATGCCTATGGTTCTATCGGAAGCACCGGGTACTTTTATGCGTCTTATGAATTATGTGTTTCGCCCTTACATTGGTGAGTTTGTTGTGGTCTACTTCGATGATATCCTTGTTTATAGCAAATCTCTTAAAGATCATGTCACCCATGTTAGAACCGTTTTGCAAACTCTTCGGAAAGAGCATCTCTATGCTAACATGGAAAAGTGCCTTTTTGGCGTTGATAAGCTCATTTTCATGGGTTTTGTTGTTTCCTCTAAGGGTGTTCATGTTGATGACTCTAAGATCAATGCTATTAAAACTTGGCCACAACCAACCAACTTGCATCAAGTGCGTAGCTTCCTCGGTTTAGCCGGTTTCTACCATAGATTTTTGAAGGACTTTAGCACCATTGCTTCACCTTTGCATGCTTTGAGAAAGAAAAATGTGCCTTTTGTTTGGGGACTGTCCCAAGATACTGCATTTAATGAGCTTAAGAATTTGCTTACTCATGCTCCCGTGCTTGCATTACCCAACTTTGACAAACCCTTTGAGATTCATTGTGATGCTAGCGGTAATGGCATAGGAGGTGTGTTAACGCAAGAGAAGCGCCCCATAGCTTACTTTAGTGAGAAACTTTCCGGAGCGCAACTCAATTACCTCATGTATGACAAAGAGTTATATGCTTTAGTGCGAGTTTTGCATGAATGGGAACACTATATTCGCCCTCATGAATTTATCATTCATGCCGATCATGAAATGCTTAAATACCTTAAGGGTCAAACTAAGTTGAACAAGCGTCATGCTAAGTGGAGTGAATTCATTGAGTCTTTTCCATATGTCATCAAGTACATCAAAGTTAAGGAAAATGTTTGTGGCGGACGCTCTTTCCCGCATATGCATGCTTGTTACTCAACTTGAATAGGATATCATTGGCTTTGAGCACATAAAAGACTCGTATGTGCATGATTTCACTTCTGCTATTCCTTATGCCAAGTGTTTGACGCATACATCTTAGGAACGCTATTACATCAAAGATGATATATTATGAGAGCTAACAAATTTTGCATCCCCGAGTCTACTCTTCGTTTGTTGCTTTTGCAGGAATCTCATGGAGGAGGACTAATGGGACATTTTGGACGCGACAAGACTTTTGCTACACTCTCCAAGAACTATTATTGGCCCAAGATGTTTCGCGACGTCAACCGCTTAACCAACCGATGCTCTACATGTCACAAAAGCTAACTCTAAAGCTCAATCCCATGGCCTTTACAGGCCTCTCCCAATTCCATATCAACCATGGGAAGATATTAGCATGGATTTTGTACTTGGATTGCCTAGAACTAGAAATGGAAAGGATTCGGTATTTTTTGTTGTGGACCGATTCTCTAAGATGGCACATTTCATTCCTTGCAACAAGATAGACAATGCTTCACATGTTGCCAATCTCTTTTGTAGGGAAATATTGCGTCTACATGGAGTGCCAAAGACGATTGTCTTGGACCGCGACGTCAAGTTCCTAAGCTACTTTTGGAAGACCCTATGCGCCAAGCTCGGAATCAAGCTACTCTTCTCCACGGTGTACCATCGACAAACCGACGGCCAAACGGAGGTGACCAACCGCACACTCTCTGCTCTACTTCGGGTGCTACTCAAGAAGAACATCAAGGAGTGGGAGGAGTGTCTACCTATCGCCGAGTTCGCCTACAACCGCGCAAGACACTCAACTACCGGCAAGTCCCCCTTCGAGGTTGTCTACGGATTCAACCCATTGTCCCCTTTGGACATTCTCCCTCTACCGCTACAAGAGCGCATCAATATGGATGCAAGTGCATGTGTGAACCATCTCAAGAAGGTGCATGAAGATACAAGGCACACCATCGAGCGCCAAGTACAACGACTTGCGACCAAGCGCAACATCAACAAGCACCCCATGGTGTTTGATGTCTACTATACAACCTTCTTCTTGTAGACATTGTTGGGCCTCCAAGTGCTGAGGTTTGTAGGACAGTAGCAAATTTCCCTCAAGTGGATGACCTAAGGTTTATCAATAAGTAGGAGGCGTAGGATGAAGATGGTGTCTCTCAAGCAAACCTGCAGCCAAATAACAAAGAGTCTCTTGTGTCCCCAACACACCCAATACAATGGTAAATTGTATAGGTGCACTAGTTCGGCGAAGAGATGGTGATACAAGTGGTATATGGATAGTAGATAAAGGTTTTTGTAATCTGAAAATATAAAAACAGCAAGGTAACTAATGATAAAAGTGAACGCAAACGGTATTGTAATGCATTGAAACAAGGCCTAGGGTTCATACTTTCACTTGTGCAAGTTCTCTCAACAATAATAGCATAATTGGATGACATAACTATCCCTCAACATGCAACAAAGAGTCACTCCAAAGGCACTAATAGCGGAGAACAAACGAAGAGATTATGGTAGGGTACGAAACCACCTCAAAGTTATTCTTTCCAATCAATCCGTTGGGCTATTCCTATAAGTGTCACAAACAGCCCTAGAGTTTGTACTAGAATAACACCTTAAGACAGAAATCAACCAAAACCTTAATGTCACCTAGATACTCCAATGTCACCTCAAGTATCCGTGGGTATGATTATACGATATGCATCACACAATCTTAGATTCATCTATTCAACCAACACATAGAACCTCAAAGAGTGCCCCAAAGTTTGTACCGGAGAATCACGACGAAAACGTGTGCCAACCCCTATGCATAGGTTCATGGGCGGAACCCGCAAGTTGATCACTTGTAGCGACCAGACCTCAAACGGTCCAACCTCTGTGCTCCAGTGTCATCCCTGGATCAGTAATGCTGACACCGCACAGTATTTGAAGGATTTATAACAGAGTAGCAATCACACACTTATTACAACGAGTGTCTCAAAAGAGAACTTATTACAATAAATATGGCTTAAGGCCATCTAATAACGATAACAGCGGAAGGCTTGGAAGATAAGTGAGTCCATCAACTCCAATGGCATCACTGAGTATAGCACCACGACCTAAAAGACTCCTTTACTTGTCGTCTGAAAAGTCTGCAACATGAACTTTGCATCCCGAAATGGGTCAGCACATGGAATATGCTGGCAAAGTAACACATAGAGAGCAATGAAATAATAAGGCTATACTACATGCATATTTGGCTGGTGGAAAGCTCTATGGTTACAGTTTTGCATAAAGCCAATTTTTCCCTACTGCAAAGGAATAAATTTTTATCTAACTATCATGGTAGTTGTTAAACATTGAGAGTGTAGACACCCTCTCAATCCCAGTTAAGCATCATCATTAAAACCCAACTAAATTAATTAGAGTAACATGATGAGATTCACATGATAATCCAGGTACTAGATACTCATGTTGTCCATAACCAGGGACACGGCTAACCATGATTAGTTTATACACGCTGCTGAGGTTTGCGCACTTTTCCCCACAAGACTCGATCTCCTCTGTTGGGGTTCTTGCACTAAATGGTAGTTGAGAAAAGGATGACCGAGACATAGTCTTTCAGAAGCGCTAGCACCTTACGACCGGGTAGACCGTTACACCTATTTCCCCTACATCTGCTAGTCTACCACTGTAAGTGTTCGCACGACTTAATCAACTATGCTATAGCCCATATTAGCTTGTGGCTGCACACAGAAGTTTCTAGTATGAATAATCTCATGATCCCTTTGAGCCTGGGTGGCGGTCCAAAAGAAAAACAGGTAATCGCTGGAATACCCAGGTGCATCAATCCACCCAGATGTGTATTTAAGTTGCCACCTTAAGTTTAACAATTAATTAAACAATCTCACATCTGTCATGAATACTCTCGAACCCAATCCACGTCTACAAGCATAGCATGGCATAAGCAAATGTAGAAGTAACTCCCAGGGTTTCATAAAGAAACAGGTAATAGGTACTACCTCATCTACTTCCCAAAACCCACAATTTAATTAGATCCTAATCATGCAATGTTTGACGATTTATCTAATGCAATAAAAACTGGGTAGTAGGAGGTTTGATCAAAGTGTTACTTGCCTTGCTGATGATCTGTGAAACCTAGGGATTCGAAGTAGCAAGCGGCGCACTCCGGGTACTCTAACACAAACAAACAAACAAACAAACATACAATAAGTACTCAACTAATGCACAGGTAAATCTCAAATAAGAGATCTAACCAGAAAGTTCAACTTAAGAACTCCGGTTGGCAAAAGAAATCAAATCGAACGAAGCAACGAAAGACAAACGGCGAAAGAAACAAACTTTGTTTACTAATCTGGATCTAGGTCAAATTTTACAGAGGCAAAAACTTGTTTGAGTTGGTTAAACGGAAAGAGGGTTTTGAGATGAAACTCCAGGCGCTTGAATCGCCTGATTCCGATAAACGAGCGAAAAGTTATACTAAAACGAAAAATCGGATCAGAAATCGCGATCAGAAATAATCGCGGAATAATCCGAGAAAAAGAAAAACGATGAACAGAATAACGAACGAACGTTCGTTTTCTGGAACTAAACGATGAACGTGTTCGTTAAAACGAACGAACAAGCGAATGCTCGCTAAATAAATAAACTGAAAAAACTGATCTATTTAAAAAAACAAAACTAGGGTTTTCTAAAAAACGGATCGGTTTTTCTTAGAAAACCGGGTGGTGACGGCTACCTTGGCTCGGACTCCGGCGGGGCTCCGGCGGGGTTCCGGGCGGCATGGCGTGCCGGGGCGGCGGCGGCGAGGCGGCGCTGCGGCGGGGGGGCGCAAGGC
>NC_041390.1:471552891-471580790 GCF_002162155.2 Triticum dicoccoides
GAGGGGGGCGGCGGCGTCCGACTTAGGGAGGGGGTCGGGCGGCGGCGGCGGCTCTGGCTCGGACTCTCCGAGTGCGGCGGCAGCACGGGCGAGAGGCGGTGGCGCCTGGCGGGCTGGCCTGGCTCAGTTGGGCCTTTGGCCCAGTCGGGCGCGCAGGTTTTTTTTAAAATAATAATAACTCCGCCGAACTAAGAAAAATCCTAATATACAAATAAAAATCTAAAATTGCCAAAACAAATTTTCACCGTCTAAATAAAATATTTAGAACATGATGAACATTTTCTTGGCCCTAAATGCAGTTTTGAAAAACATGCAATTTTTCCTAAATTCAAATAAAACAACAAAAAACTCCAAAACAAAAACTTATTTGATTTTATTATTAAATCCTCAATATTTCTTTATTTTGGGAAAGTCATTTTATTCCCTCTCTCATATTTTTATAACAAAAATAATTGAAGATAAAATAAACAAAATCAAATGATCCTATTTTCAAAATTTGAGAAAACTCAAATATGAAAATAACGAAATCCCCAACTCTCTCCGTGGGTCCTTGAGTTGCGTAGAATTTCTGGATCAGGCCCAAAAGCAATAAAATATGCTATGCAATGATGATCTAATGTATAACATTCCAAATTGGAAATTTGGGATGTTACATCACCAAAACATACATCAAGTGAATCACGTGATATCCATTGTCACCACAGATACGCACGGCAAGACATACATCAAGTGTTCTCAAATCTTTAAAGACTCAATCCGATAAGATTACTTCAAGGGGAAAACACAATCCATTACAAGAGAGTAGAGGGGGAGAAGAAACATAAGATCCAACTATAATAGCAAAGCTTGCGATACATCAGATCGTGCCACTACTAGGAAAAGGGCTATAGATAGGATTGATTCTAATGGCGCACCGTGGAAGCAGTGCGCCACTACTATATACTAATGGCGCACCTGTTTGTGATACGCCATTAGTGTGGAAGACACTAATGAAGCACCGTAAACAGGGTGCGCCACTAGTATGATTTTTTTTCATTTTCCCATACATACTAATGGCGCATCGGGTCCATAATGCGCCATTACTATCTATAACTACTAATGGCGCACCAAGCAGGCAGTGCGCCATTACTGTAAATTTTGTTTTATTCTTTTTTTTGCAAAACTACTAATGGCGCATCGTGGCACAGTGCGCCATTACTAGTTTAAACTAGTAATGGCGCACTCAGAGGAGATGCGCCATTAGTATATATACTTATTATTTTCACTTTTTTGCAAAACTACTAATGGCGCACCGTAGGCTGATGCGCCATTAGTAACGAGGGTTACTAATGGTGCATTTTCCTACGGTGCGCCATTAGTAACCTGGGACCAACAAGATATTTTGGACAGCCCACACCTACCCACTCACTTTCCCCACTTCATTCCATCCACCTCCTTCTCCAAGCTTTCGGCCATCTCCTCCTCCTCACCTCATTACCACCATAGATTCAACAAAATTAAGTGGTGAAATTACCTTTTTTTGATAGGTAAGTAAGGGAAAGCTATCTTCATGATATAGATCTACTTTTTTTTTCTCCCTAGCTCGCTCCAACAACGTGCACATGCACTTTTTGTGGCCTAGCTAGATCTATGTATGTTTGTGGTGTTGCATGTGTTTGTGGTGTTGCATATATGTTTGTGTTTGAAGGTACCGGTATTTGAAATATGCGATAGTTGCCAATATTTTGCCGGAATGTTTTGATTCATTTCCATTTAGGCGAGAATTTTGGCACTATGCATTCTTTTTGGTCCTATTTTTAGGGAAGGTCATGCCAAATTTTTTCTTGGTTCTAACATATCGTTTTGCTCTACCCCGCAGGCGACCATGGTCCGCACGATGACTGAAGGCACCGTGAATAGGTTTTTGAGCTCCGCGAAGGCCGAGATGCTTCAAAAGAACGAGACGGAGATAAGATGTCCATGTCGAAGATGCAAGCTGAAGAGCCTTATTGCGGACCCGGATTCCGGGCAGGTGCGGGACCACCTGCTCTTGCGTGGTTTCATGGATGGCTATCGGTGGCAAGGTGATGAAGATGACTATCAAGTCGTCCATGGCCGGGGCCGGGCAAGAAATGAGGAAGGGCAACAAGACAAGTACCACCGCGGCGAGGGCGGGCGAGAAGACGAAGAATCTCCAGGACATGATCACGACGGTGATGCTGTACACAGTCATCATATAGAAGATGTCGTACATGATGATGAGGAAGATCAAGACGAAGGGAATGATCATGAAGATGAAGATGCCGGAGCAGACGACGATGGAGGCTGGGTGCAGGACCCTCATATTCAAGAGCTGCTTCTCAAGCGGACGGATAACGCAAGAGCTGCCGCCCGAGAGAAAGCCAAGCTGGATCAACTGGAGATAGACGCGGTTACTCCATTGTATGAAGGATGCAGGCCCGAGGATACCCGCTTGAAAGTAACGCTCATGGCTCTGGAGATGAAGGTAAAACACAAAATGACCGACGCATGCTTCGACGAGAACATGTCATTCTGGCACGAACGTCTTCCCAAGGGGAACAAGTGCCCGACCAGTTTCGAGGAGGCGAAGAAAATCGTGTGTCCTCTGGATTTACCGCACGTGAAATACCATGTGTGCATGAACAATTGCATCATTTATCGGGACAAGCACGCGGAGTCTACCATAGGTCCGGTGTGTGGCGTCACTCGATACAAGAAGAGGAAGAAAGCTCCTCGAAAATCAGTGTGGTACTTTCCGATCACTCCTCGTCTGCAGCGGTATTTCGCGGACCCTAAGGTAGCAAAGCTCCTGCGTTGGCACGCGGATAGGGAGGAGAAGAAGCGAGAAGATGACGCAAATGATCCCGAGATAGATAAAAAAGACAAGATGCTGAGTCACCCTAAGGATGCGAGCCAGTGGCAAGCGTTGAACTTCGAATACCCAGAATTTGGGAACGATCCAAGGAACATCGTGCTGGGCGCGAGCACCGATGGAGTCAATCCGTTTGGCAGCCAGAGAAGCACACATAGCACCTGGCCTGTGTTTGTGTGGATGTACAACCTTCCCCCCTGGTTGTGCATGAAGAGGAAGTACATTCACATGAGTATGCTAATTGAAGGGCCGAAACAACCAGGGAATGACATCAATCTGTATCTGGGGCTGCTGAAAGAGGAGCTTGACACGCTGTGGAAAACGCCAGCCAATACGTGGGACGCTGCAGAGAAAGAATATTTCCCTATGAGAGCCGCACTGCTCACGACGGTGCACGACTATCTCGGTTACGGATATCTCGCGGGGCAGGTAGTCCACGGATTTTCTGGATGCGTAAGGTGCATGGATGACACAACGTATCGCCAGCTAGATAGAGATCCCGGGTCTTCGAAACCGTGTTCATGGGACATCAAAGGTGGCTTCGCGACGATGACCCGTGGAGGAAACGCAAGGATCTGTTCGATGGTGAAACCGAACCCCGAAAACGCCCGTGTACGAGGAGCGGCGAGGAAATAGACAAGCTGTTGAAAAATTGGAAAGACTGCCCACTGCCAGGAAAGAAGCGAAAGGCGCCAGAGCCGCTGCTGAAGGTATGGAAAACGAGGTCTGTTTTCTGGGACTTGCCGTACTGGAAGATCCACCGTGTGCCTCACAGCCTTGATGTCATGCATATCACGAAGAATGTGTGCGAGAGTCTGCTTGGTACCCTGCTCAACATGCCAGAGAGGACCAAAGATGGGCCGAAAGCAAGGGCAGACTTGAAATCAATGGGCATCAGGCAGGAGCTTCACGCTAATGATGATGATGATGATGATGATGAGGCGAAGCAGGACACGGAAAGTCGTCGCAAAGGCAAAAAGGCCAAGAAGACCGGAAATGACTACCCTCCCGCGTGCTTCACTCTAAGTCAGGAGGAGATCGAGCAGTTTTTCACCTGCCTCCTAGGAGTAAAACTTCCTTACGGTTACGCGGGGAAGATAATCAGATACCTAGACCCAGCGAAGCAGAAGTTCAGCGGGATGAAGTCTCATGACTGTCACATGCTGATGACGCATATACTTCCAGTTGCAATCCGTGGGATCATGGACGCGCACGTCCGTGAAATGCTATTTGGCCTATGCAACTTTTTTGACGTCATCTCTCGGAAGTCGATTGGCGTGAGGCAACTCAGAAGGCTACAGGAAGAGATCGTGGTGATACTATGCGAGCTTGAGATGTACTTCCCGCCCGCATTCTTCGACGTTATGGTGCATCTGCTGGTCCATATAGTGGAGGATATCATCCAACTCGGGCCGACGTTCCTGCACAGCATGATGCCGTTCGAAAGGATGAATGGTGTCATCAAAGGATACGTTCGCAACATGTCACGTCCAGAGGGAAGCATAGCCAGGGGCTTTCTGACCGAAGAGTGCATCTCCTACTGCATGAATTATCTAGGCATCGAGAACCCCGTTGGTCTGCCCGTCAACAGGCACCTCGGCAGGCTCGCTGGATGGGGTCACCATGAGGGTCGCCGCGAAATGCATGTCGACTTCGAGGGTCGACTCGCCGACTTTGAAAGAGCAAACCTAGTCGCGCTACAACACATAGATGTGGTCGATCCTTGGGTGGTAGAGCACAAAACCTTTATTAAGAAGACGTACAATGACCGAGGCCAACAGAGGACGGACGGAGATATACTCAAAGAGCACAACTCATGTTTCACGCGTTGGTTCAAGCAGAAGCTTCTGTCGTACCCTCTACATGAGGATTCTTCCGTGGAAGAACAACTCATATTCGCCTTGTCACAGGGCGCCGAGCACAACCTGATGACCTATGAGGCGTACGATATCAACGGCTACACATTCTACACCGAGGACAAGGACATGAAGAGCGATGGTTATCAGAACTCCGGGGTAACGATGGAATCCTACACCGGCAACGACAAGGACAGATACTACGGAAGGATCGAGGAGATCTGGGAGCTGAGCTACGCTGGAGAGAAGGTCCCGATGTTCCGTGTCAGATGGGCCAAAAATGTCATAAAAGAAGACCGGTATTTCACCACCATGGTTATACCCGAAGCCAAATCCAAGACCGCGGGCGCAAACGTCACCGCGAAAAATGAGCCATGGGTACTGGCTTCCCAAGTGGACCAATGCTTCTTCATTACCGACCCGCCAAAGCCCAGTCGTGTTGTCGTGAGGAGAGGCAAAAGGAAGATCATCGGAATGGATGGAGTAGCCAATGAGCAAGACTTCGACAAGTACGGCGACCCGAAGATCGAACATGACGACGACGATGAAGTAGCAGCACACACCACAAGAAGAAGCAGGACCACCCTACCTAAAGGACGTCCGTTCCACAGAAGAACTCCGTTTGCAAAAAAGAAGGGCAAGAAGATTGTGAACAGATAGCTAGCTAAGACCGATTGTATTTAAATCGTAGTCTTCATTTCTCGATTGTATTTCATGGGCATCTTTTGATATCATGAATATTTTTAAATTTCATGGGCACTTTTTGAATTCATGAGGACACTTGATCTCGATTCCCCCTCCATCTCGATCTCGATCCCCCTCCATCTCGATCGCACCCGCACCCTCCCCCGCTAGCTCCACCAATCGCAACCCTCCCCCGCTCCACCGCCGGAGCACCCGGCCCCCCGCACCCGCACTTTTTGAACATATTTTTTAATATTTTTTTTACTATTTTTATAAAAAATATTACTGTTATAATTTAAACAAGTTTGAACATATTTAAACACAAATAAATATAAAAAACAGCATTTAAAATGCATAAAAAATATTATTGTTATGATTTAAACAAGTTTGAACATATTTAAACACAAATAAATATGAAAAACACCATTTAAAATGCATAAAAAAAATATTGGGGATCCTGGGAATCGAACCCAGGACCTCCTGGTGTGTGTGCTGCGTGCTGACCAGTCGGGCTAGTGCGTGGGTGCTGTTGTAGATAGGGTTGGGCTGTAGATATGGCTACTAGGCTAGGTTAAAACAAAATTCTAATGGCGCACCGAGGGGTGGTGCGCCATTAGAACAGTCGTACTTATGGCGCACCTGCGTGTGGTGCGCCATTAGAAAGCTTCCCTCCACCTATTCCCCTCTGGCCTCTCTCCCTCCCTCGCCAGATCCCCCCCCCCACTCGACCTAACTTTGCCCCCGCGCCGTCGCCCCCGCGCCGTCGCCCCCCGACGCCCAGCCGCTGCCGGAGCTTCAACGCCGGCGTTTTCCTCAGTCCGGGCACGGGGTGCAGGACGACGACCGCGGCCGCCAGCCTTCCCACGGCCAACTGAGGCATCCCTTCAACGACGCCGCTGCCGCCGACCCCGACCCCAACCCCGACCCTGACCCCTCCGGCGACCGGCCGCGCCTGCCCAGGTACCTCTCCTCCTTCCTCCTTCCTCCCTCTCCATCCTTCCTCCCTCCCCAACCCATGCATGGTGATTCCTCCCTTCTCCTCCACCCCTCACCTGCAAACCCTAGGGCCATGGCGGCAGGCTTCTTGCTCCCTTGTAAGAACATCCTCTCTGTTGGCTTACATGTATTTCAGAGAACAAATTCGTAGTTCATTTCATTCTGTTGGCCTGCATTAGGTAAGCATCAAGTGGATTTAACTATTTTAGATAGTTTCAGTTAACTGTTTTGCGTTTCCTGAAGAGGTTCACCTATAGTTTCAAAAATTCAGTCACTGGATATATGCAATAATTTACAAAGAGCAAGTGATGTAGAGCAAAAATTCAGCAAATGATGTATAGTTTCAAAAATTCAGTGAAACTGAACCTACCCTCTTGCTTCATGTAGCAAAGGCGGCAATGCAAGCAAGATCATGCTTGGCTTAGCCAAATTCATGTTACTGAATTTTTTTCAACATGATAAAATTGTCATGCTACTAAATGTTATAGAAATGCAAGGGAACACAGAAATACTAGGGCACACAACATTTAGAGTACTCTGAAATTCAGTTCTGAAATTTTTTGTTAGATAGTGGCTACACTAATCTAGAGTAGTATCCCAATCTGATGGAGTACTTGATTTGGGGGACTGAACTTATGCTTATGTATGCCATCAGAAGCAGTTCGAAATCATTATTCTCTCTTTTCCTTGCAGGTTTGGGCAACTTCAGTCGGTTGATCTTGAATCCATTGAGCCTTCACTTAGAGCTGGTACTCATCCATGTAACTCTTCACATTTCCATGTAGGATGGTGGCCTATCACTTACTAGTGTGCTAGTGCCCCTTAGTCCAAAGACTAATAGCTATGACAAAGTATAATTCCTTGTAGTGTTTAAGTATAACAAAATTCAGAGAAATGCATGCAGAAGCTAGATCAGTACCAGCTAGCTAGCTAGCTAGTAGTAGTACTACTGCTACTGTTCTTTCCTTTCTTTTGGTAGTACTACTGCTAGTAGTACTACTACTACTACTGTTCTTATGTGTGCTGTCCACAGATTGGTGTACAGTCCTCCTTCGAACCCAACTTTTTCACCAGGTGGAACCAATGTGATTAACTTTAGGATCATTCTGTATGCATTTTCGCTGTTAAGAAGGCGTGCCCACAAAGCCATCTTCCACATGCTTGACCATCCAGGTCCATCTTCCCCTAGTAAGAAACAACGATGTATTAACTTTCGATTTGAGGAGAAATGTCCCTTTACTAGTAGGTGAGATAAACCAGTACTAGGAAAATATTTCTTGTTGCACCCTTTCTTGGCAAAACACATACAGCTACAAGTTTGTGTCTTATGTTTTCACTTGATAAGCGATGCTCCTAAGGCACATCCCGATAGTAAACCATTAATTCCAGCAATGAAGTTCAACAATGTGTATTCTTATTAGACTAGCACAATGCCCGTTTGCTGCCACGGATTAAAAATTACACTGCAAGATTAAGATGATTATACTACTATCTGTGCCAGACCACACCATCCATATCTGCTCTTATACACCCCCTTTGTGCTAGATCGAAGTCCAACAGTGGGTGTGGCGACTGTCAACAGTCATGATGATGGACAGATTGCCACAACCATTTGATTTTCTTTTGCATTCATCCTATTGTCAAAACATGCACAATTATTTGACTAATTCCATAGTATTGCTCGATACGGTTGATTCAAAAAGCAGGACAGACAAAAAGGACATATCAAATGTGGACATGTACTGTAAGGAAAGCATAAGCTATGTTATACCGAACAAGTAAAATCATAAGACTAATCTGCTGTATCCATTACTATATTTGGTCCATAGATGTTTATGACTCTGAGCCATGATCTGTAAAAATACATTTGTCATTCTTTCTGTGTTTGTACAGACTTTCTAAACTATTGATGATTTTTTGTTGGGAGACATATTATATCTGGAATGGAAGCTCACATAAGTTGAGCTGATTTTTGTCCATATGAAAGCAGAGGACCATATGGTCTGTGGCTGGGTTTTGTCTCTGACCATCGTGTCGTGATGAATTTGCAGGTACCCCGAGAGGCCCTTGAGTTTGCCGGAATGTCGATTAACTTCCGTTCCGGCAAATTCGGGTACTCCATATGTCCTATTTTCAGCAAAGGTCATGCTTAAATTTTCCGTGAATTTTAGCATGACTTTGCTAAAAATAGGACATATGGGGTACTTGCGACTAATGCATGGGCCGGGCTATCTTAGTACTTAGTTAAGTAGGATCAACTGCCCTGCCATTCTTGCTGCATTAAATCATAGGTGGCAATAGAGCCAAGTGATTAGGCCCAACTTAGAATTATCCTTAGCATCGATAAACCCTAGATGATAAACCCAACATAGGTGGCAATAGAGCCAAGATTAGGCCCAACCTAGGGTGCCTCGGCATCGATAAACCCTAAATGATGAAAACTTAACTTGGTTGCCCCGGATGCCTCGGTGTCGATGAAAACCTAAATGATGAAAGCTTAGGCTTTTAGGGTGCCTCGGTGTCGACAAACCCTAAATCATGAGACCATGATCTTGTTCCTTGACAATAACCATCTTTTTGACCAAACTTTTTTCCTATTTAGAGAGAAACATGGCCCACAACGATGAGGCCGGTGGTTCGGGCGGCAAGCAATTCTGGGAGCTGTCCCAAGAGATGGAGGAACAACCTCACCGCTATGATGACGCCGCGGAAGACACCGATCCTGATTACACAACCCCTAGTGGCGTCAGGGATGACACCACTGATGGTGCCGCCGAGGATGCCACCACTGATGATGGCGGCGCACACACAGATGGTGGCGGCGCACACACAGATGGCAGCCAACCGAAGAAGCAAAGGAAGGACCGGCGCCCAAATGCGCTCCGCACCGTCAAGGAGGAATTCACTCAAGTGGACTCCGACGGGAATCCAACGGAGCCCAAACATATAGTCAAGGGGTACTCGGTTCAGCTCGGGTGCATTCTCCGGAGCACCGTCTCGATCAACACCGAGAACCTTAGGCATAAGGAAGAGGGAATTTGCGCAACCTCCTCTTCACGAAGCTGCACGAACGATACAAGTTCCCCGCCGAATTTGAAAACACACGCCTCTCAGGGAATAAAGTGAACAATGCCGCCCTCACGAAGATGAGCACGGCCCTGTCTACTTGGAGAAGCGCGGTGAAGAGAATGATTGATAAAGGTGATAGTTATGACAAGATCAAGGCGAAATATCCTTTGATGAGCGAAGATGAGTACAAGGAGTTCAAGATCAAGTGCCAGAGCCCCGCAACCTCCGAATCAAGTCAGTGGGGGAAAGAAATGCGGGAGTTGAACTTAGGGGAACACAAACTCGGTCCCGGCGGTTATAGAGTGGCGGAGCCTATATGGGACAAGGAGGACGCGGAGCGTGCCGAGCAAGGCCTACCGCCCCGCTTCGAGAAATACAGCGGTGACAAGCAGACCAGGAACTATGTCAGGGCCCGGTACAAGGAGGACCCGATAACAAAGGAGCTTACCACGGATCCGAAGACCAGGGCGCTTGAGCTTGTTCTGGTAAGGAATACACCCCCGCGTAATTAGCTCCATATGGTTGCACTCTAATTAATCCCCAATATTACTAAATGGTTCATGTTCCTTTCGCAGGACAATGAAAGCAGTAGCACGGGGTCGTCTAAGAGCTCCCCTTTCGACACCCCTTTAAATAGGGCATTGAACGTAATGAAAAAGAAGGATAAGCTCGATAAGCCGACGTCAGCTGGTCGTGTGGCCGGCAAAGGCTTGTCCACAAAATGGGGGTCATACTATACCGCTGGTGTGCGGAAGGAGAAAAAGACCAGCTCGGAAAGCCAGATGCGCGAGGTTGAAGAACTCAAGGCACAAGTGGCGTGGATTCCGGAGCTTGTCCATGAGCAAGTGCAACAACAACTTGGAACGACACTCAACGCCATGGTGCCTACATTGATTCATGGGCTGACGACGTGGATTGCGGGCGGCCAAAAGGGGCCTCCCCCGGTTCCCAGCTTCACGGCCAGCAACTCGCACAGCGCGGCGGCGGCACCATTGGTGTCTCCGGCGGCGGCGCCATTGGTGTCTCCGGCGGCAGCGCCATTGGTGTCTCCGGCGGCGGCGCCATTGGTGTCTTCGGCGGCGGCACCATTGGTGTCTCCGGCGGCGGCGCCATTGGTGTCTCCAGCGGAGGCGGTATTCGTGTCTCCGGCACCGGCACGGGCATTGGAGCTTAATGCACCCGGGTGTACGCCGACCGGCACCTCGCCAGCAAGCGCCCCCTCCGTCAGTTGCACGCCCGCCGTTGGCGGTGCCTCGACATTAGCCGAGCTCAACGGCATCACGGTAACTAAGCCTCTCGGCCGATGACTTCATCTCCTTGCCTTTGACTGGGCATCCCTGACGCCCTATACATGTTTTTCCAGGGCACCGCCGACGTTCCTTGCACTCTTCTGCACTTCGTGGGCGCCGAGTTGGTCGATGTCGCCAAGGGCAGAATCGTTCAACCAGGCAACCCCATGTTCCACGGTAATCCGATGCCAACCACAATGTATAGGGTTGAAGTGGTCCGGGTGCTGCCAGGCTGCGACGAGCTATTACCTCCGATTCGACCCGTTGGGGCCGACGAAGAAGATGAGATGACCCTCGGCACCTGCGTAAACTGGCCCCTGCTATGGCCGAAGAGCCCGATTCGTTTGGGGGCGGGGGACACCACCCCACAGACAAGACCGCCAATCGTGCCGGCGCCAAGCCATGGCAAGAACGCCGCAACGCTACCGGACCTGCCGGACATCCCTATGGCACAGGATCCGGACAGCCCTATGGCACAGGATCCGGACGGCGACGACAACGACGACGGTACATTTACCAAAGTTGATAAGTACTTTGCCGAACATGGGTACGCTGACGAGTTCTGCGGGCCTCTTTCTCAAGAACCCAACCAAGACCACCGCGATCTAGCTGGTACGGCGGAGAAATCCAATTGCAACAAGCGTCGTCTGGCGTTCAGTTCTCAGGACACGCCTCCAGCTCCCGCCTTCACCGAGCCTCAGATAGCTGAGGCGCGAAATATTATCAGCCCCAACACGCTGAAGAAGGCGGTCTGTGAGCAGAACTCGGTCCCATTACAGGAGATCAAGAAGAAGGGCCGGAAACGAAAGACTAACAAGGGCGCCGGTGCGAGCCAGCCGGCACCGAGTTCGATCCGTGCTCAGGACGGGCCACCTTCACCTAAGGATATCTTGAGGAGGGTGCATGTGGCGGGTAGGGCGATGCTACCGCCAAATATGCTGAATGCTGCAACCGGTGCTATGCGGAGTCTGCACGACAGTGTTCTGATTTTGGAGAAGCGGCGTCTCAGAGAGAAGGATGTGGCATACCCGGTTTTCATGGCCAAGGTGCCAGAGAGCAAGGGCTTTGTGGATGGCGACATCGGGGGTATGATCGTCCTGCGGTTTGATGACATCTTTGCTATGTTTAACCTTCATCCGTTGCACTACACCTTCGTTCGGCTGTTTTCGCTGAGCATGCAGATGCGGATCATTAGAGACAATACCCCGGACATCGTGATAGTCGACCCCTTCTACATGCGTGCCAAGCACTTGAGCAGCGCTGGGGACCGCCAAGTTGCGAGTTCACACCTCGAAGGCGTCATTCTGGCAAACGCAGATAAGGATAACTTCCTTGTGCCTTACTTTCCCGAGTAAGTCATCCCTTAACCGCCCCGTAACATATGATTTCTTAGATTTCGATCGTTCTTTTTTTCTAACATTCCGTGTTCTGTGCAGTGACACACATTGCACACTCATCCTCTTAAGCCCGAAATATTCCATGGCCACGTATTTCGACCCGAACCGTAACTCCATGATAGACTACACAAATGTGAAGAAAGTTCTTGATGATGTTCTCCCCGGCTACGCCCAATCTGGAGGCACCTTCACCAGGCCAGTTCGTAAGTACGGCAAGCACATCTTCTCACACAATACGAAGTTCTGCTGCGTCAAGCAGCCGCCTGGCGGTCAGAAGGATGCCTACTACGCCCTCCATCACATGCGGGCGATCGTAAGGGACCATCATCACCTTCTGCTACCAGATAATCTCAAAGATTGGGCCGCGAGCTTGTCGGCAGTCCAGGACGCGAACCTCAGACAAGAATTCTTTCGCATCCAGTCAGAGTTTGCGGACATCATCCATCAAGATGTCCTTCATACCGTGGGGCAGTTCTTCCTCAGATATCAACCGTCCAACAGTGAGATAGATGAAACGCTACAAATGCAGGGTGACAACGACCGTGATTTCATGACCATCACGACAGACGGCGGCTTCACCCACGCTCCTGTCCGATGAGTTGGGTCGAAAGTAGTGATGTGTAGTTCTGAAACATTGATTGGCTCATGTTGTAATTAAACTTTAATGTATTCAGATGTCTCTTTGGTTTGGACTGTTGTTCAACTTAGATGTAATCGATGCTATTTATTAGTAGGACCATGAATCGTGCTATTAATGTCTTGCTTTTCTCTTCCAATCCTTTTGTTGCATACTTACACATTGCTTATGTATTGTCTGTTGTTTGGCTTGTGCATAGAGATGCCGTCGTATGTCGTGTACAAGGGTAAGGTTCCCGGAGTCTACGATGACTGGGAGGAGTGTCAGAGACAGGTTCACCGTTTCAGCGGTAACAGTTACAAAGGGTACACCACTAGGGCGGAGGCCGAATCTAGATACGCCCGCTATCTAGCGGGAGAGAGGAGGGAGCGTTGGAGGAACCGGATGAAGACCAGTTTGATCGCGATGATGCTCATCGTGATGACCACAGCTCTCTTCTATGTGATGGTAGTTTAGATGATCGATATCGACTTGTAATGTGAAGGCAAACTCGATACTCGCGGTCTTGAGACTTGTAATGTTTTATCTTTGTCCGGTCTTTTGAATCCGGAGACTAATATGATGAATTGTATTCGGAGACTAATCTTCTATTGTATTTGATGAATCTGATGTTGCTGTGTGCTGCTGTCTATATTCTATGCAATAATATATTTTGTAACCTGTGCAAAAATCAGAAAAGCAAAAAAAATAAAACCTAATATTCATACTAATGGCGCACCACACAAGACACTAATGGCGCACTGTGATCATCACACTAATGGCGCATTAGCTGCTGGTGCGCCATTAAAATGCCAAAGCACATTTGTACATATGGCCCCTCGGAGGCATTCTAATGGCGCACTGCAGGCTATACTAATGGCGCACTACGCGGTGCGCCATTAGAACACCAGATACTAATGGCGCACCAGTAGTGCGCCATTAGAATTTAATTCTAATGGCGTGATGCCAGTGGCGCACCAGTAGTGCGCCATTAGAAGGCAAATTCGGTGCGCCACTAGCATGCCTTTTCCTAGTAGTGTGCCAAATCAAGAACACGAGAGAGAGAGAGAGATCAAACACATAGCTACTGGTACATACCCTCAGCCCCGAGGGAGAACTACTCCCTCCTCGTCATGGAGAGCACCGGCATGATGAAGATGGCCACCAGAGAGGGATTCCCCCTCCGGCAGGGTGCCAGAACGGGTCTAGATTGGCCTGCGGTGGCTACGGAGGCTTCTGGCGGCGGAACTCCCGATCTATTGTGTCCCCCGATCGTTTTAGGGTATATGGAGATATATAGGCGGAAGAGATATGTCAAGGGAGCCACGAGGGTCCCACGAGGGTGGAGGGCGCGCCCAGGGGGGTGGGCGCACCCCCCTGCCTCGTGGCTTCCTTGTTGCTTCCCTTACATGCACTCCAAGTCTCCCGGGTTGCTTTCCTTCCAAAAATAAGCTCCGTGAAGTTTCAGGTCAATTGGACTCCGTTTGATTTTCCTTTTCTGCGATACTCTAAAACAAGGAAAAAAACAGAAACTGGCACTGGGCTCTGTGTTAATAGGTTAGTCCCAAAAATAATATAAAAGTGCATAATAAAGCCCATAAACATCCAAAACAGATAATATAATAACATGGAACAATAAAAAATTATAGATACGTTGGAGACGTATCAGTGTTCAACATTGGAGATCTAGTGTGGCTACACCTTCGCAAGGACCGCTTCCCCAATGAACACAAGTCCAAACTTCGACCACGAGCGGATGGACCCTTCAAGGTTCTTGCAAGCTACTACAGCAACGCCTACATGATCGACATTCCACGCGACAAGTACTCCGTGAGCGACATCTTCAACGTCAAAGATCTCTCGCCCTACCATGGTGATGAGGATTTCGATCCAAGGTCGGATCTTCCCCAAGGGAGGGGAGATGATGCGGAGCATCCTACGGTCATCCCCATGGACATACCATCGTCATGCCAAGAGGACCCATGACTCGAGCTAGAGCTAGAGCTCTAGAGACCAAGGAGACTTCTCTCCTTAGTGATAGTACATATGATCCTCTCGAGACATGGCTACTACCTGAGTCCGAGATGTTGTGCATGATTAGGTACCAAGAGGACCATCCCGAAGATGCACGTGAAGACGGACAAGCATCCAAGTTCATGGATGAAGAGAACCGATGGAAGGTGTCAAGAACAACTCCCAGGCCCAGACATCCGGCCATGACTCTGGACATCCAGCCCCTGGGGGTGTCACCTGCAGCAACGGACCAACGGCCAAGTCTACAGGGCCCGAACATCCGGTGTCCGGCATGGACATCCGGCCCCAACCCGGAAATCCGGCCTCCCGCCCGGATATCCGGACACCACCTATCCAGAGGACAAAAGAGAAGCACCATCAACCCGGACATCCGGCTCCTCCCGAAGGCCCGGACATTCGGCCCGACGCCCGGACATCCGGCCCCATCTGTTTGTGCACAGTAAAGGGCCGAAGCCCATGTACCCTTTCGCCCCCTAGACTATATATAATCTCCTCCTACCTACGTTTTAGGGTTAGCTTTGTGTTAGCTCACTTGTGAGATAGATTTTCGCTCATCCATCCGGATCTACAACACGAGAGAGGTCGCGGCCCCTCTTTGGAGAAGATCCACTTGGATTCAAGACCTCCACGCGGAGAAGACCATCAAGACCTCCTCACGGAGAAGACCGGTTACCATTTGTATCATCCCTTGTTGACTTTGGATCTGGTATCTCCTCTCGTGTTTCGAGGATCTAGCACATGTGTTACTTAATCTTGTTGGTTTGAGTAATTCTCTCGTGTTTCCCCTTGTGATTTCCCTCTTGTTCTTCGTGTTCTTTGCGGGATCCACTCCTTTCGTGAAAGATCGGCCATCTAGGGTTCCACCCTACATCAGATTCTTAGCACCATACCCACTGAGCATATCATCATTTTCCTCATTAGTTGAAAAAAGGTCATCCTGCCACGGAGAAGCCCCTAAAAGAACAATTCGCACAAAATTTGCACCCATGGTCTAGAAATGACAAAGCATGCGAATTTCCCACAAGTAATAGTTTGTGCCACTAAAACAAAAAGTGTCATCATGCACTATACCACTAGTCGACATCTTTACTCTCTAGGCGGTGAAGCCTATAAAGGAGAGACCAAAGATTTGATACCAATTGAAAGTATCTATATGACGATAAGAGGGGGGTGAATGGACATTTTAAAACTTCTATGGATTTGGCTTTATCCTAATGCGGAATTAAACTAACAGATATTTTTCAAGCACAAATCCTAAATATGCTAGGCTCAAGTAAGTTCACCAACAACCTATGCTAAACAAGACACACTACAGGAATCGGGAACTTTGCCGTCTACCATGGCGGACGGCAAAGGAATGCTTGGCGGACGGCAAAGGCCTTTGTCGTCTGCTAGCAGACGGCAACAGGTCCGGCTGAACGAGCTACGACAAAGGCATCTTTGTCGTCTACTGGCAGACGACAAAGATGAAATGGTCTTTGTCGTCCGCCAGCAGACGGCAACAGACCTGGACGCCAGACATGTGAGCTATAGGCCGTTAGTGGGTTAACAGCGTGCTTTGTCGTCGGCTGGCGGACGACAAAGACCTTTGCATATTTGTTGTCGGCTGGCAGATAATAAAGATTTTTGCATATTTGTCGTCCGCCATCGGACGACATAGCGGTCCACGTGGCAGCACTTAGGGGGCTGGCCTATTTGATTTCTTTGTCGTCCGCTGGCTGACGACGAAGATGCAATGGTCTTTGCCGTCTGCCAGCAGACGACAAAGCATCCAAATAAGCTAGCCTACTGCCCCAGGTTGCACAGGTAGCTGACACGTGGCATATTTTCCCTCTGCCGGCTGATGGCAAAGCTCTTTGCCGTCTGCCAGCAGATGGTAAAGAGCCTATATAGCCCCTGTTTTTCTGTTTTTTCTTAAATTCATTCAATTTCATACACACACACACACACATAGGAAAATACTTTCGACAATCATACCCACACATATACATACCAAATCATATCCCTGCCATATGGATATGATCATCCAACACATATACATAGCAAATCAAAAGTCCATATGCAACATATATAGCTAGCCAACATATCCAACAAGAAGCATACAATGGTTTCATCCATCCATACATATATAGGTAGCAAGTTTCACATTGTTCATCCTACTAAATAAAAACAAGAAGGAAGCATAAAGAGAAGAGTAGACTCCATCAACGCAAGCTTCCTCATCTAAAGCAAATCTGAAAATTGGGAAAGAAGAAAGTTAGAAGAAGAAGACTAGTTAGACGAAGAGGAAGATGTTTTCCCTTCTCTTTCTTTTTCTCCTCTCCTCTTCTTTATCTTATTCTTCTTCTAACCAAGGTAGGTAAAAATGCCATTTTATTGCTTAGCTAGGAAAAAATGCTAAGTGTAGGTCATTTTAGAGCTAAGCTAGGTAAATACGTCATTTTGGATCTTAGTAAGGTTATCATGTCATTTTCGAGGAAAATCAGCTAAGTCTATATCATTTTGGAGGTAACAAAGATTATCATGCCATTTTTGACCTAAGTATGCTAAGTATGTCATAAATGAACTGAAGAAGCTAAGTATAGCTCATTTTTTTATCTAAATTAGATAATTATGCCATTTAGAAGGGAAATAATCTAAGTATCCATTTGTAAAGCAAAACACTAGAGAAAACTTACCCTCATCACAACAAATATGATGAAGATCACAACTAAGGTAACAATTGATCCAACGTCATAATGATAACAAGCCTCATTATCAATGGCATATTTTCTAATCTTCTTAAGATTCAGGCGCATTGCATCCATCTTCAAGCGCATTGCATTCATCTTCATCTTGTGATCATCGACGATATCGGCAACATACAACTCCAATGTCATCTTCTCTTCTTCAATTCTTTTAATTTTTTCTTTCAAATACTCATTTTATTTTTTAAATAAATTTAACTTCTCGGCAAGAGGGCCGGTTTCAAATTCCGGTTCACATACCTCCTAGATTAAAATATCTCTATGTCAACTTGATGGCCACAATTGTCATAAATGCGAAATGCAAAAAATAGTTATGAAAGAGAATTTACCACATCCGGATCATAAAGCGGGCGAGGGCCGACGGGGATGGACATCAAGACCATGGCACTATGTATACGAGACAATCATACAAAGTAAGAAAATTATACATACCCACTATATAAATCATACAATCATACAAATAACTATATAAATCAAGTACAACACAAAAATTTGAATACCTAATAATAATGTGGATTGTTGGGTTCAATAAATGCTCCAGGATCAATAATGCATCATCATCATCACTATCGGTAATGACGTTCTCATCATCATTAATAAATGCATCATCATGTGGAAGGCCACCTTTACGTAATCGGTCAAGCATTGACAGGTCATCCGCAGCAGTAACCTCTTCTAGTTCAGGCTCTTCTTGTTCCATCTCAGGGGTGAAGTCGGGTTCACTGTCGCTGTCTACTTCAATGTTCTGGGGTGAAGTAGAGCGGTTCTTGAAACGTTTTTTTGGGAAGACGTGTTTCTTGGAAGAATTCTCCTTCATATGTGTCTGGGTCAATGTGAGGTTCATAATCCTCTTCATTGGGGGGTGTCGGTGTCAAAACCGGCGGATCTCGGGTAGGGGGTCCCGAACTGTGCGTCTAAGGCGGATGGTAACAGGAGGCAGGGGACACGATGTTTTACCCAGGTTCAGGCCCTCTTGATGGAGGTAAAACCTACGTCCTGCTTGATTAATATTGATGATATGTGTAGTACAAGAGTAGATCTACCACGAGATCAGAGAGGCTAAACCCTAGAAGCTAGCCTATGGTATGATTGTATGTTGTCCTACGGACTAAAACCCTCCGGTTTATATAGACACCGGAGAGGTTAGGGTTACACAAGGTCGGTTACAAAGGAGGAGATGCACATATCCGTATTGCCTAGCTTGCCTTCCACGCCAAGTAGAGTCCCATTCGGACACGAGACAAAGTCTTCAATCTTGTATCTTCATAGTCTAACAGTCCGGCCAATGGATATAGTCCGGCTGTCCGGAGACCCCCTAATCCAGGACTCCCTCAGTAGCCCCTGAACCAGGCTTTCAATGACGATGAGTCCGACGCACAGTATTGTCTTTGGCATTGCAAGGCGGGTTCCTCCTCCAAATACACCACGGAAGAATTTGAATACAAGGATAGTGTCCGACCTTGCAAAATAAGTTCCACATATCACCGTAGAGAGAACAATATTTCCACAAATCCAATTTGCTGACTTGTTTTGACAACACGACATTATGTCACAGCCCGGTGATTATTCAAACCGTTTCTTTTAACTAGCCCCGCACATAACGCAAGGCAGTTTTTTGACACATCTCATCAAAGCAAAGATCATGTCCCCTTATCACGGGATTCTCATCAATACGGGTGTGGGTAACCCAACCGCGTCTAGGACTCCTAGATTATAGGCAAGCCCCAAACGGCCACGGAGCGAATGCTTGGTATTCACCCTCTTTATAAAGGGCCAAGGCTTTTCCTCTTTTCTCTCCTGTGCTCAATCGAATCCTTCCCCCGCCTCGAGTTCTAATGCCCAAAGCCCAGGTCAGGTGCTCCGGACCTTCAATCATGTCCGGATCCAGCCTTCAAGGCCGATGGATGCCCTCCTCTGTTACGGAAGAAGATATCAAGAAGTTGAGGGAGGCCAGATATCTGACCGCCGAGGTTTCGCATCGGCTGCCTGCCCGAGGGCAGGTCGTCCCTACTCTTGAACCCAACAAAGACGTCATGTTCATCTCCCACTTCCACCGAGGTCTAGGCCTTGCTCTGGATCCCTTCGTAAGGGGTTTGATGTTTTATTACGGGCTAGACTTCCACGATCTAGCCCCGGACTCCTTTCTTCACATCTCGGCATTTATTGTCATGTGTGAGGCCTTCCTCCGCATTACCCCTCACTTCGGCCTGTGGCTCAAGACCTTTGATGTGAAGCCGAAGACAATAGAGGGACAGCACACAGCGTGCAGAGGAGCATTAATAAGCAAGATTGCAGGAGCTCCGTGGCCAAAAGGTTCCTTTCCAGAGGTGTCCGGATTATGGCAACAAGAGTGGTTTTACATCACAGCTCCCAGAAGTGCCAAGTGGGTGGCTGCTCCCGCTTTCCGCTCGGGCCCCTCACCACAACTGATGTCATGGATTAGCAGAGGGCTGAGCTGGGGTCCAGCCAAGGACGTGCCTATACTGCAAAGCCACATTCAAGATCTCTTCGAGGGAGATTTTAATTTGGTTATGGTAATGCAAGTCATGCTAGTTCGTCGAGTCCAGCCTTGCAAACTCCGGCCCCTTCGCTTGTGGGAGTTCAACACAGAAGGACCGCGCGCTATTCAAAGTTTCCTTAGCCTGACGCATGAGGAGATGTACAATTCATTCTTCGGACCTCAAACAGAGTGTCCGAACACTACCGAGGATGTGGGCCTGAGTAGCAACCGCGCCACCGAACAAGTAAGTAATCCTCTAGCCGAACACACCATCTTTTATTTACCATGAAGTCATTTCTGAGAAATCGCCCTTTGACAAGGACTGGCTAACAAAGGCGAAGATGATTTGGTGTTCGGCCCCCCTCCCTGAGGGTTTGGAAAATCCGGTAATGGAAAAGATGCTCAAGCTCGCACCTTGCCCGGAGCCCTCGAAGGAAGATACAAGGGGGAATAATATGGGCGAAAGCGGGCCCCCATCGCTGCCAGTTCCAACCGAGGGAATGAGTGCCTCCATAAGGGAGGATTACCAAGGAGAAGACTCTGAGGATCCGGGAACCGAGGCTTCCAAACGGGAGAACAAGTCTCCAACAGAGGGTCCTGCCTCGGGGGGTGCTCTTGCCGCACAAAGTCCGCGCGGGGATCAGCCCTCTAACGAGCCGTAAGTGATCAAAAATACTTTAATACTGAAGATATACTAACTTTCCTCTGAGGAAAATAACCGAAGCATATATCTTGCAGTTCAGATCTTAGCCCTTCTTAGCTGAGCTCGTCTTCAGGGGATCTTCTTCTGGAGATGATGGAGAGCGAAACGCCTCCCCCGGACTCCCCCGCTCAAGAAGCGGGCGACCTTGAAGTGTTGTCACGGAGGGCCTCTCCGGATCCGGTGAGGTCAGAAGATAATCCCATAGTCAACCGAAGTCCCCAGCGTCCGGCTCTCGAAGAGAGCAAACAAAAGAGTCCGGCACCGTCTGGTATGCGGTCGGACGTTCTGAGGGAGCTGTTGGAGTGAGCATCCATCTCAGAAGAACATCGTACGTTGATGGGTATGGTGATGGAAAGAATTTCGTCCGCCGAAAGCGGATTACATGAAGCCTTTATAAGTCTACTGACGGGCTTTGAGGTACGTGAAATGATATACTTTTTGATAGTACCGCACATGTAAGGTGTGCCCTGTGTAGATAGTAGCCCCTGAGACTCTGGTTGTCGCCGAGAACGGCGGCGAACAGAGGATCATAGTCCCAAGTAATAACCAGACTGCCTTTATGTGCATGTGGTGGAAGCTCCGGTGGCTAGCCGGACTAATGAGTTCGCCGAACTAAAGCGGCAACTGGATGCGGCAGACGCCGACATCGAGCTTGTTAACAAGCGGCTTGATGAGTCACAGGGTAAGTAATGTTTTCTGGTGAATGTCACATAATAAGAGAAGCATAATGCCAGTATCTTTAATATGTTGTGACTGCAGACGGAGCTGCCATGGTGGAGACCCTTCGGGCGGAACTTGCCCGAGCCAAGGAACAAGCAAGAGTTAGTAATGCGGCTGCTTTGAAGGCGGCCAAAGAGTTAAGAGCCGAGAAGGCTGTGCATTGCGAAAGCAAAGAGAAGATGGCCAAGATGGCCGTAAAATTAAAAGACACTTACGACCGTTGCCAATTCCTTGAAGAAGAGAACCGAGTGAAGGCAGCAGACCTTGAAAAGGCCACGATGGCGACCAAAGACACCCGCTCTGTTATGTGGGCAAAGAAGGAGGAGCTGCATGAAGCCGGGGATATTGTAGCTGGGAAGCCCTTTCGACTGCAGAGGAAGTTCGGAGATTCGCGGTATGCCCCTCTGGATTGGCTGTGGAGTTCGGCACACGCATATATGGACTTGGCAGCAAGCGCTGTCGATGCGGTCAAATACTTCCGAGATCAGACAGATCGTGAAGTGGACAAGCTGTTCTGGTCACAATTTAACGTTCCAGAGTGTCCGCTTCCCTTGACTGATCAGCTAGCCGAATGGGCCGAACTTAATAGATTGTCCGGACTTGCCACGAGGTTCGTCGTAGATCATATGTGGCCGGGGAAGCCGAAGCCGAACAACTATTTCAGCTTAGTGCAACAGTTCCTTGGTGCGGTGCCGCGCATCAATGCGGCGAAGAGGTCGGCGTGCATAGAAGGCTCGCGGATGGCCTTTGCCCGTGTCAAAGCATACTGGGCGGAGATGGATGCTACCACTATTGCGGCGCAGGGTTCAGCCATAGGCCGAGTGGCCGCCGAGCACTATTTTGAAGAAGTTCTTGAGGGTGCTCGTTTGATAGAGGCCCAGTGCTCGAAGAATATTATGTTTGAGTGACATGTATTCCCATTGTAAACACAATGTTTTTATGAAATGTATTAAGGCTGTATTTATACTTTTGCCGGAAAGTAATATGATCTCTCCTGTGCGGCCGTTTATGTATATATGTATATAACCTGAAAGATTGCAGTCGTCGGCTTCAACCCCTTGCATATAATGCGGAGGTGCTCGCAGAAGACGCGTGTTCACACTTAACCCAACGTCTTGGTCCTATTAAGGAGGTGATAGCGCAGCGAACGAGGCAACCGGACTATGATGCTTTAACACTTTCACTTAGCCATAGGAGTTTGACGGTGGGGCTACTATATAGCCCCTGGTGGCTCCGCACTCTCCCGAACTCGGGGTGCGTATATGCTTGGCCGGGAAATGGCCCTTCGTTTAAGTGGAGGAATTCTAACATTCCGATAGGTCATCGAGTGGTTGACCAGTCTCGCGCTATATCATGACAGTCAGTTTTCGGCTTTCTCTACTGAGGTGCTCGTCCGGATGAACCAGGGCACAATTGCAGTAGTTCTCTTGGTGCTGCCTTAGCCGATAGAACGGAACGTAAGGCACCAAAACACAGGAGCCGGGCAAACCCAACATTTAACCAAAGACATGATTCGGAGCTGATGCATATAAGGCCAAACTCGCGACGCTGCACACTCCCTAAGGTATTCGGTCTTTATGGTATAAACCGGGCCTAAATAGTGCCCTTTATAAGAAGCCCCTTGTGTCCAAGTACGTGAGGTATTCTGACGTGGCCACATGCCAAGACGTCAGCATCCTTCTCAATTGTACTGAGAATCCGAGGGATGTGTATCAACAAGAGACGGTAAAAAAGGTTTATGCAGGGTCTTAATCTAAAAAGAATCCTTGGAGCGGGTCCCTGCTACACGTCTGCGCATGTGTCTCCGTTGTGCCGTATCCTGGACGGGTGTAGCACAATGGTCATCTGTAAAAGAGAGGAACTTAGGTGAAAAAGTTGTCGTGCAAAAAGGTAGTTTTTAAAGAAACCATGTATAATTCAAGATGAGTAAAAATTGCCACTTGTCTGCGTGCGTTGAGCCCCTTGTATTTGTAATAGGGGTGTGGCCATCAATCCGGTGTGAATTACATATAGCTGCACCGGACTCGTCTAACCGTGTCCGTGGTCTTGACGACCTACCAAATGCTTTAGTTAGTGAGGCCTTTTTTTAGTGTGCGGCTGCCAAGGCAGTCGGGCTCTCTTCGGCGCGCAAAGATCGCTCAACATTTCCATTCGCTGTAATGATGCCACGTGGACTGGGCATCTTGAGCGTGAGGGAAGCGTAATGCGGTATTGCATTAAAGCGAGCGAAAGCTTCACGTCCAAGTAGTGCTTGATAGCCACTTTGGAACGGAGCAATGTGGAAGGTTAAATGTTCGCTACGAAAGTTATCAGGGAAGCCGAATATAACCTTTAGTAGCAGGGAGCCCGTGCAATGAGCCCCTGGGCCTGGCGTTACTCCTTTAAAGGTAGTATTGCTATGGAAAATTTTCGTTGGGTCTATCCCCATTTCGCGGATTGTATCCTGGTATATCAGGTTTAAACTGCTACCACCGTCCATCAGGACTCGTGTGAAGTGGTATCCGATTATTGGGTCTAATACCAGGGCAGCCCATCCTGCATGCCGGATACTTGCTGAGTAATCACGATGGTCGAAAGTGATCGGTTGAGACGACCAGTGGCGGGACTCCGCGGTGATAGGCCATTGGGCATATTTTTCTGGGAGTGCCGCTTTGTTTCTCCCCTTGATCACGTGTAACACATTTACTGTTTTGGCTTCTGGTGGAAATTTCTTTTGTTCCCGAGTGTCTTGCTTGATAGGCTCATCCTCGTCTTCGCTTGGTGTATCCTCCCCCTTGTGTACGGCACTGAGCTTGCCGGACTGCTTGAAGATCCAACATTCTCTGTGGGTATGATTAGCGGGTTTACCAGGGGTGCTATGGATCTGACATATTTGGTCCAAAATTTTGTTTAGGCTGGACAGTTCATCTCTGGCGCCTTAAGAGGGCGGTTTTTGCTGACTTGGCCGTGATTTCCCGTTTCCATCTCTAACTTCGGATGTACTGGGGTCGCTGATGCTGCATCTGGCTAGCCAGCTATCCTCACCCGTGCAAAAGTGGGTCATGAGGCTTGTTAATGCTGCCATTGTTCTCGGCTTTTCTTGGCCGAGGTGTCTGGCAAGCCATTCGTCACGGACGCTATGCTTAAAAGCTGCCAAGGATTCGGCATCTGGACAGTCGACTATTTGGTTCTTTTTAGTAAGAAACATGTTCCAAAGCTTTCGGGCTGACTCTCCGGGCTGTTGAGTTATATGACTCAAATCGTCCGTGTCCGGAGATCGGACGTAAGTCCCTTGAAAATTTGCCCGAAAAGCATCTTCGAGCTCTTCCCAGCTTCCAATGGAGCTTTCGGGGAGGCTCTTAAGCCAGTGCCAAGCTGGCCCTTTGAGTTTGAGGGGTAAATACTTAATGGCATGGAGGTCATCGCCTCGAGCCATATGGATATGGAGGATATAGTCCTCAATCCAGACCCCAGGGTCTGTTGTTCCATCGTATGCCTCTATATTTACGGGTTTGAATCCCTCTGGAAATTCATGGTCCAGCAACTCATCGGTGAAACATAGGGGGTGTGCGGCACCCCTGTATCTGGGTGTACCGCGTTGTTCGTATGTTTGTTCTGTTGCATTGTATGCTGGAGCGCGCTTACGTGGTCCATAGATGGATCTAGTTGCGCCATCCTTTTGATTCGAGTCCTCGCGTGGATCACGTATTGGCTTATGTGCGGCGTTGTTTGCCGCTCTATGTTGGCCGTGAGGTCGCCTATCCGGCCAGATGGCTGTTTTGATTTTTGGTTGTGGGGGATCTAAGGCCTCTTCATCGAATTCAGGTAGCAACTTCTGCTTCGGGTAGCTCTTGGTGGGGCGATTACTGCCGTACTTTGCTGCTGTGTTGAGTACTTTGCTGCATCTGATTTGGAGTGTGTCTTGCGCAGCCTTGAGCCTTTGCTTCTGCTTTTTTAGACTCCTCGCGATGGCAATGAGCCTTTCATGGGCATTCTGTTGCTCCGGGTGTCTGTCCGGTGTGACGTCATCTGGACTATTATCTTTGACAGAGTCGGGTTGTTCGGCTTGATTCTCCGTGTTGCCGTGGTCCGGCAATGTTCCCCCTGCTCTAACGCTGGGTCTGTATGATCGTTGTTTCTACCGAGGCGGGATTTGGGGCGGGGACCCCCTAATCTAGGACTCCCTCGGGGGGAGGTAGTCTAACACGTGGCGGCACTTCATAAACGACAACCAACCATTGAGATTTGGATCACTTTGACAGGCCCAGGGAAGATAGAAAACTTGGGTTGCCTGTTGAGCCATAATATAGACATCGGGAACATCCAAATGGGTGCTTCATTGGATTTCCACTAGCCCTAAGTGTTCATGAGTCCTTCTAGTCTCCTTCGGCTGGAACCAATAACATTTGAAGACTACGACCTTTGCTGGGTTTACACCATAGAATTGAAGTTTATAAATTGCTTCAACTCTTCCATAATATTCGGTATCTCCTTTGCGGATAGCAGAGACACAACAATTTGTAGATTTTCGGTCGGCCATGGATAGCTCTTTGCCATAGGTATGAAAGCGATACCCGTTGATGTCGTATTTGTCAAATGAACGGACCTTAAAGTCAAAACCATTAGTGACTTGTCTCAATTCGGCATCCATTAACTCTGAATTATCCTACAAGTTTAATACGTAAGGGATTGTTGCATTAGCCACAAATTAGACAAAGAAATGAAATGGTCTAATGGAAATTACCATTTGTTTGAACCAAGAGATGAAACTGGGATAGAAGCCTCCATGCTTTGCCAGAAGCTCATACTCTCCGACGGAATCCTTTTAGATCACCGCTCCATACGAGAATTTGGTGACGTATCGACTGTATCAAATTTATCTGGGAATAAGAGCAGTTCAAAGGAATTAGAAGTTGCGAAACAATGTACCGAGAGCTTACTCGATGTACGGCCACAGTTCTGTTAGGTTGGGGAAGATATACAACAAAATGATCTGCCATTCTTCGAAATCCAACGTTAAGGAATTAGAAGCACCGGCTGGTGCGAGATCCCCTTTGAATAGGTTGAGGTTGGATCCACCCTTCTTAGGTTCGTCAGCATTGTACCGAGGCTTCAGATTATGCAAATGACGATTTTTGGCTTCGTAGTGTGCTGTCACAAAGCTTGCCGCCTCCTCAGTAATGAATGCCTCATCCATCAATGCTTTAATTCTACGTTTATTTTTACATTTTTCTCATACAGTCTTTTGCACCCTCTCAGTGGTGTGGCACCAATGATTTTGCACGCCCCCCAATCTTGCCTCGGTTGGGAGATGCAAAATCAAGTGCTCCATTGGATTAAAGAAGCCCAACGGAAAGATCTTTTCTAACTTGCAGATCAACTCCGGTACGAACTCTTCCATTTCTTCTAGCAGGCCAGGCGATAGTTCTTTCGCATAAAGAACATGGGAGAAATAGCTCAGCTCTGCCAGTACTAGCCATTCATCCTCAGGGATGAAGCCACGCAACATCACTGGCATTTCCCGCTCAATCCATATGTGCCAATAATGACTCTTGAGACCAAATATATTCAATTTATCAAGACTCGCCCCCTCTTTAGATTTGCTGCATACCCATCGGGGAACATCAACTACTGTTTTACCCACAGGATAATTTCCCTCATAGCTGGCCTTCCAAGATCTAACCATGCCTTTGGCTTCGTCCAGTTCTACTTTCCTTTCGATTCTATCATGTTTTGTAACGGCCTATCACATAGCGCCTCTAGGTCGACTCTAGCCTTAGTATTATCCTTTGGCTTCCCATGTATACCGAACAATGTACCAAAAAGTGCCTCGGCGATATTCTTCTCAGTGTGCATCATGTCGATGTTGTGTGGGAAAAGGAGGTCTTTGAAGTAAGGCATATCCCACAAGCATGCCTTGTGAGTCCAGGTATGTTTCGAATTATACCCCTTGAAATACCCTAGACGCTCTGGATCTGGCTCGAGAGCGTCTAACTGATCTAGGGTCTCTTGGCCTGTCAACGCAGGTGGTGCAGAGTTTTTGACAACTCTACCTCTAATGAAGTTCTTCTTGTCTTTCATGAACTTATGGAGAGGATCCAAGAACTGTCTATGCATGTCAAAGCAAGAAAACTTGCGACCGGCCTAAAGCCAACGAAACTCAAGAGCTCCCTTGCATGTGGGGCACAGGAACCTTCCATGCACACACCAGCCAACAAATAGCACATACGCCGGCAAGTCATGTGTTGAGTACATGTACCAGCCACGCATTATGAAGTTCCATTTGCTAAAGGCGTCGTATGTCTTGAACCCAGTATCCCAGGCTTCTTGCAATTCGTCCTTCAGCAGCTGCATGTACACATTCATATTCTTCCCCGGATAGTTGGGCCCTTGAATTATCAACGTCAAGAAAATGTTCTTTCTTTGCATAATCTGTC
>NC_041390.1:471581138-471592390 GCF_002162155.2 Triticum dicoccoides
GAAAGACAAATATGGGCCAACAACTGTATTGGGCTGCCATCAGGCCAAACACACTGAACCCATCCGTGCTGATGCCGGCTCGAGGATGCCTCGGATCTGCCGCTTTGTCATCATGTAATGCATCGAAGCTCTTCCATGCTTCACCGTTCGATGTGTGCACCATCTTCAGCTTCCCATCCGCATCTAGTTGAGTTCTTTTGCCCATTTTGTGCCATGTCATCTGTCTGGCCGTATCTTCGACCATGAAAAGGCGTTGAAGTCTTGGTACGGTTGCCATATATCGAAGAACATTAACGGGGATTTTGGTCTTCGTCTTCTCACCCGTACCGTTGTCTACCACAACAAACCTGGATGACGTGCAAATGGGACAATAGTTCATGTCCGCATACTGAAGCCTAAATAAGGCACATCTTTTTTCACATGCATGTATCTTCTCATAGGGCATCTTAAGAGCACGGAGGATTTTGTATGACTGGTACAGGTTTGCAGGTAGAACATGGCCTTTGGGTAGAAAACATCCAAATAATGTCATCATTGTGTCATAGCATTCTCTGCCCAAGTTGAATTGAGCCTTCAGAGCCATTTTTTGTGAGATGGCATCCAGCTGACAAAGCTCGGTGTGCTCGTGGAGAGGACGTTTTGAAGACTCCAACATTTCATTGAAGGCCTTTGCAGATTCCTCCATCTCATTGTCTGAGTCTCGAGCATCATCAAAGTCTTGCACCATGTCTTGCATCCCGGTACCATGCTCGTCGGTGCGACGACGAAGCACCTCAGCTCTGGCACGTTGGGCAGACTCGCCATGAAATGTCCACACCGTATAATCTGGCGTAAAACCCTACTTCTGCAGGTGTTTTCCCATTTCATCTTCTATCCGCTTGTGCCAATTGTTGCACCCGGCACAGGGGCACCATGTTGTCCTCTGGCCATTTGCAAATGCGGCTCTCAGAAACCCCTTGGTTTTTGTTAACCATTCAATTGTCATGTCTTTATGACTAGTGTGACCGGTGTGCATCCACGCACGATCAGTCATCTTGCCTAGCTACTGGACACATAAGAAATATATATATATATATATATATATATATATATATATATATATATATATCAGCATGTATATATTCATTAGTTAATGGAGTTTGTCACTTTTATTATGTCCATGCAACCTAGACGCTAATAGGTAAAGATGGGTCCTAATCCCACCCGAGTATGTGTAGATTGGGTTTGTTTTCCCATGCTCTGCTCCGGATCCGACGCAAAATTTCGGCAGCACCGCCCCGCTGTAATCCTGATACATGTCTTAGCAATAAGCCGAGAGGATGTCTACCCGGAGAACAACAAGAAGGCACTGACAAAATTCTGCATCGGATCTAGAGCAAAGCATATGGGAAAATGAATCCAATCTACACATACTCGGGCCGTCCATGGATAACGTTGGACAATTCGAAAGAATCACGGTTATAAATAAACAAATGCATGCATATTTATAGATGTAACCCTTTCGAATGGGAGACGCATAGTGGTTACGCATACTGATGATTGAAAACACCTATAGCTAGCAAGTTTCACCGGCACGAAGACCGGAACAAAGCAAATGAAGGGGGAGGAGGAGATGTCATTTGTGCTCACCCACGAACGCAGGGGCAAAGCTCGTTGTCGGTGTCAAAACCGGCGGATCTCGGGTAGGGGGTCCCGAACTGTGCGTCTAGGACGGATGGTAACAGGAGGCAGGTGACACGATGTTTTACCCAGGTTCGGGCCCTCTTGATGGAGGTAAAACCCTACGTCCTGCTTGATTAATATTGATGATATGGGTAGTACAAGGGTAGATCTACCACGAGATCAGAGAGGCTAAACCCTAGAAGCTAGCCTATGGTATGATTGTATGTTGTGATGGTTGTCCTACGGACTAAAACCCTTCGGTTTATATAGACATCGGATAGGGTTAGGGTTACACGAGGTCGGTTACAAAGGAGGAGATATCCATATTCGTATTGCGTAGCTTGCCTTCAACGCCAAGTAGAGTCCCATCCGGACATGAGACGAAGTCTTCAATCTTGTATCTTCATAGTCTAACAATCCGACCAATGGAGATAGTTCGGCTGTCCGGAGACCCCCTAATCCAGGACTCCCTCAGTAGCCCCAGAACCAGGCTTCAATGACAATGAGTCCGGCACGCAGTATTGTTTTCGGCATTGCAAGGCGGGTTCCTTCTCCGAATACATCACAGAAGAATTTGACTACGAGGATAGTGTTCGACCCTGCAAAATAAGTTCCACATTCCACCGTAGAGAGAATAATATTTTCGCAGATCTAATTTGCTGGCTTGTTTTGGCATCACGACATTATGTCATGGCCTGGTGATTATTCGAACCGTTTTTCTTCAACCAGCTCCACACATAACATGAGGCTGTTTCTTGACACAACTTGTCAAAGCAGAGGTCGTGTTCCCCCAATTACGGGATTCTCATTAATGCGGTCGTGGGTAACCCAATCATGTCTAGGACTCCTAGATTATAGGCAAGTCCTAAATGGCTACGGAGAGGACGCTTGATATTCACCTTCTTTATGAAGGGACAAGGTTTTCGCTTTTTCCCTCTCGTGCTCAATCGAACCCTTCTCCCGCTTCGAGTTCCAACACCCAAAGCCCAGGTTAGGTGCTCCAGATCTTCAATCATGTCCGGACCCAGCCTTCAAGGCCGATGGATGCCCTCCTCCGTGATGGAAGAGGACATCAAGAAGTTGAGGGAGGCCAGATACCTAACCGCCGAGCTTTCACATCGGCTTCCTGCTCGAGGGCAGGTCGTCCCTACTCCCGAACCCAATGAGAACGTCGTGTTCGTCTCCCACTTCCTCCGAGGCCTAGGCCTCACTCTGGATCCCTTCGTCAGGGGTTTGATATTCTATTACGGGCTAGATTTCCACGATCTAGCTCCGGACTCCTTTCTCCACATCTCGACATTTATTGTCGTGTGTGAGGCCTTCCTCCGCATTACCCCTCACTTCGGCCTGTGGCTCAAGACCTTTGAAGTGAAGCCGAAGATGATCGAGGGGAAACATGCAGCGTGTGGAGGTGCATCAATAGGCAAGATGACGGGAGCTCCATGGCCGAAAGGTTCCTTTCCAGAGGTGTCCGAGTTATGGCAACGGGAGTGGTTTTACGTCACAGCTCCCAGAAGTGCCAAGTGGGCGGCTTCCCCCGCTTTCCGCTCGGGCCCCCCACCACGACTAATGTCATGGATTAGCAGAGGTCTGAGCTGGGGTCCAGCCAAGGACATGCCTATACTGCAAAGCCGCATTTGAGATCTCTTCAAGGGAGATTTTAATTTGGTCGTGGTAATGCAAGTTATGCTGGTTCGCCAAGTACAGCCTTGCAAATGCCGCCCCCTTCGCTTGTGGGAGTTCAACCCAGAAGGACCGCGTGCCATTCAAAGTTTCCTCGGCCTGACACACGAGGAGCTGTACAAGTCATTCTTCAAACCTAAAATAGAGTGTCCGGATGCTACTGAGGACGTGGGCCTGAGCAGCAACCGCGTCATCGAACAAGTAAGAAATCCTCTAGCCGAACACACTGTCCTTTATTCATCATGAAGTTATTTCTGAGAGATCGCTCTTTGACCAGGACTGGCTAACAAAGGCAAAGATGATTCGGTGTTCGGCCCCCCTCCCTGAGGGTTTGGAAAATCCGGTATTGGAAAAGATGCTCGAGCTCGCACCTTGCCCAGAGCCCTCGAAGGAAGATACAGGGGGGAACAATGTGGGCAGAAGCAGGCCCCCATCGCTGCTAGTTCCAACCGAGGGAATGAGCGCCTCCTTAAAGGAGGATAACCGGGGGAGGAAGAGGACTGCTTCCAAGGATCCGGAAGCCGAGGCCTCCAAACGAGAGAAGAAGTCTCCAACAGAGGGTCCTACCTCGGGGGGTGCTCTTGCCGCACAAAGTCCGCGGGGGGATCAGCCCTCCAATGAGTCGTAAGTGATCCAAAAAAACTTTAATAGTGAAGGTATACTATCTTTCTTCTAAGAAAATAACCGCCGCATATATCTTGCAGTTCGGGTCTTAGCCCTTCTTAGCTGAGCTCGTCTTCGGGGGATCTTCTTCCGGAGATGATGGAGAGCGAAACGCCTCCCCCGGACTCCTCTGCTCAAGAAGCGGGCGACCCCGAAGTGTCGTCACGGAGGGCCTCTCCGGATCCGGTGAGGCGAGAAGATAATCCCATAGACTCCCGAAGTCCCCAGCGTCCGGCTCCCGAAGAGAGCAAACAAAAGAGTCCGGCACCGTCTGGTATGCGGTCGAACATACTGAGGGAGCTGTTGGGGCGAGCGGCCATCTCAGAAGAACACCGTACGCTGATGGGTACGGTGATGGAGAGAATTTCGTCCACCGAAAGCGGATTACATGAAGCCTTTATGAGTCTACTGACAGGCTTTGAGGTACGTGAAATAATATGTGATAGTACCGCACATGTTAGGTGTGCCCTGTGTAGATAGTAGCCCCTGAGACTCTGGTTGTCGTCGAGAATGGCGGCGAACAGAGGATCATAGTCCCAAGCAATAACCTAATGCCTTTATGTGCAGGTGGTGGAAGCTCCGGTGGCTAGCCGGACTAGTGGGTTTGCCGAATTAAAACGACAACTGGATGCGGCAGACGCCGACATCGAGCTTGTTAATAAGCGGCTTGACGAATCATAGGGTAAGTAATGTTTTCTGGTGAATGTCACACAATAAGAGCAGCATGATGCCAGTATCTTTAATATGTTGTGACTGCAGACGGAGCTGCCACCGTGGAGACCCTTCCGGCGGAACTCGCCCGAGCCAAGGAACAAGCGAGGGTTAGTAATGCGGCTGCTTTGAAGGCGGCCGAAGAGTGAAGAGCCGAGAAGGCTAACCATTGCGAAAGCAAAGAAAAGATGGCCAAGATGGCCATAGAATTAAAAGGCACTGCCGACCGTTGCTAGTTCCTTGAAGAAGAGAACCGAGTGAAGGCAGCGGACCTTGAGAAGGCCACTATGGCGACCAAAGACAGTCGCTCTGCTATGAGGGCGAAGAAGGAGGAGCTGCGCGAAGCCGGGGATATTGCGGCTGGGAAGCCCTTTCTACTGTGGAGGAAGTTCGGAGATCCGCGGTATGCCCCTCTGGATCGGCTGTGGAGTACGGCAGACGCATATATGGACTTGGCGGCGAGCGCTGTCGATGCGGTCGAATACTTCCAAGATCAATCAAATCGTGAAGTGGACAAGCTATTCTGGTCACAATTCAATGTTCCAGAGAGTCCGCTTCCCTGACTGATCAGCTAGCCTAATGGGCCAAACTTAATAGGTTGTCCGGACTCGCCATGAGGTCTGTCGTAGATCATTTGTGGCCGGAGAAGCCGAAGCCGAACAGCTATTTCAGCTTAGTGCAGCAGTTCCTTGGTGCGGTGCCGCGCATCAACGCGATGAAGAGGTTAGCGTGCATAGAAGGCTCGCGGATGGCTTTGCCCGTGTCAAGGCATACTGGACGGAGATGGATGCTACCACTGTTGCGGCACAAGGTTCGGCCATAGGCCGAGTAGCTGTCGAGCACTATTTTGACGAGGTTCTTGAGGGTGCTCGTTTGATAGAGTCCCAGTGCTCAAAGAATATTATGTTTGAATGACATGTATTCCCATTGTAAACACAATGTTTTTATGAAAAATAGTAAGGCTGTATTTGTACTTTTGCCGGAAAGCAATGTGATGCCTCCTGTGTGGCCGTTTGTGTATATATGTATATAACCTGAAAGATTGCAGTCGTCGGCTTCAACCCCCACGCATATAATGCGGAGGTGCTCGCAAAAAATGCGTGTTCACACTTAACCCAACGTCTTGGTCCTATTAAGGAGGTGATAGCGCAGCGAACGAGGCAACCGGACTATAATGCTTTAACAGTTTCACTTAGCCATAGGAGTTTGACAGTGGGGCTACTAGATAGCCCCTGGTGGCTCCGCACTCTCCTGATCTCGGGGTGCGTATATGCCTGGCCGGAAAACGGCCCTTTGTTAAGGCGGAGGAATTCTAACATTCCGATAGGTCATTGAGTGGTTGACCAATCTCACGCTATATCATGACAGTCAGTTTTCGGCTTTCTCCACTGAGGTGCTCGTCCGGATGAACCAGGGCACAATCACAATAGTTCTCCTAGTGCTGCCTTAGCCGATAAAGCGGAACGTAAGGCACCAAAACACAGGAGCCGGGCAAACCCAACATTTGACCAAAGACAATGATTCGGAGCTGATGCATATAAGGCCAAACTCGCGACGCCGAACAGTCCCTAAGGTATTCAGTCTTTATGGTATAAATCGGGCCTCAATAGTGCCCTTTGTAAGAAGCCCCTTGTGTCCAGGTACGTGCATTATTCTGACGTGGCCACATGCCAAGATGTCAGCATCCTTCTCAATTGTACTGAGAATTCGAGGGATGTGTATCAACAAGAGACAGTAAAAAAGGTTTATGCAAGGTCTTAATCTAAAAAGAATCCTTGGAGCGGGTCCCTGTTGCACGTCTGTGTCTGTGTCTCCGTTGTGCCGTATCCTGGACGGGTGTAGCACGATGATCATCTATAAAAGAGAGGAACTTAGGTGAAAAAGTTGTCGTGCAAAAAGATAGTTTTTAAAGAAACCATGTATAACTAAAAATGAGTAAAAATTGCCACTTGTCTGCGCGCGTTGAGCCCCTTGTATTTGTAATAGGGGTGTGGCCATCAATCTGGTAAAAATTACATATAGCAGCGCCGGACTCGTCTAACCGCGTCCGTGGTCTTGACGACCTATCAAATGCTTTAGTTGGTGAGGCCGTTTTTAGTGTGCGGCTGCCAAGGCAGTCGCATTCTCTTCGGCGCACAAAGATCGCTTAATACTTCCGTTCACTGTAATGATGTCGCATGGTCCGGGCATCTTGAGCGTCAGGGAAGCATAATGTGGTATTGCATTAAAGCGAGCAAAAGCTTCGCGTCCAAGTAGTGCTTGATAGCCACTTTGGAACGGAGCAATGTGGAAGGTTAAATGTTCGCTACGGAAGTTATCGGGGAAGCCGAATATAACCTTTAGTAGCAGGGAGCCCATGCAATGAGCCCATGGGCCTGGCGTTACTCCTTTAAAGGTGGTATTGCTATAGCAAATTTTCGTTGGGTCTATCCCCATTTCGCGGATTGTATCCTGGTATATCAGGTTGAGACTGCTGCCACCATCCATCAGGACTCGTGTGAAGTGGTATCCATCAATTATTGGTTCTAATACCAGGGCAACCCATCCTGCACACCGGATACTTGCTGAGTAATCACGATGGTCGAAAGTGATCGGTTAAGACGACCAGTGGCAGGACTCCGTGGTGGTATGCCTTTGGGCATATTTTTCTGGGAGTGTCGTTTTGTTTCTCCCCTTGATCACGTGTAACACGTTTACCATTTTGACTTCTGGTGGAAATTTCTTTTGTTCCCTAGTGTCTTGCTTGAGAGGCTCATCCTCGTCTTTGCTTGGTGTATCCTCCCCCTTGTGTATGGCGTTGAGCTTGCCGGACTGCTTGAAGACCCAACATTCTCTATGGGTATGATTAGCTGGTTTACCAGGGGTGCTATGGATCTGACATATTTGGTCCAGAATTTTGTTTAGGCTGGACAGTTCGTCTCCGGCGCCTTTAGAAGGCGGCTTTTGCTGACTTGGCCGAGAGCTTTTGAATCTGGCGTTTACTGCCGTGCTCTTTGTGTTGTCTTGTTTATTCAGGCGTTTGTTATTGCTGTTGCACCGTGATTTTCCGTTTCCATCTCTAACTTCAGATGTACTGGGGTCGCTGGTGTTGCATCTGGCTAGCCAGCTGTCCTCACCCGTGCAAAATCGGGTCGTGAGGCTTGTTAATGCTGCCATTGTTCTCGGCTTTTCTTGGCCGAGGTGTCTGGCAAGCCATTCGTCACGGACGCTATGCTTAAAAGCTGCCAAGGCTTCGGCGTCCATACAGTCGACAATTTGGTTCTTTTTAGTAAGAAACCTGTTCCAAAGCTTTCGGGCTGACTCTCCGGGCTGTTGAGTTATATGACTCAAATCATCCGCGTCCGGAGGTCGGACATTAGTTCCTTGAAAATTTGCTCGAAAAGCGTCTTCGAGCTCTTCCCAGCTTCCAACGGAGTTTTCAGGGAGGCTTTTAAGCCAGTGACGAGCTGGCCCTTTGAGCTTGAGGGGTAAGTACTTGATGGCGTGGAGATCATCTCCTCGAGCCATATGGATATGGAGGATATAGTCCTCAATCCAGACCCCAGGGTCTGTTGTTCCGTCGTATGCCTCTATGTTTACGGGTTTGAATCCCTCTGGAAATTCATGGTCCAGCACCTCATCGGTGAAACATAGGGGGTGTGCGGCACCCCTATATCTGGGTGTACCGTGTTGTTCGGATGTTTGTTGTGTTACATCGTATGCTGGGGCGCGCTTGCATGGTCCATAGATGGATTTGGTTGCGCCGTCCTTTTGGTGCGAGCCCTCGCGTGGATCGCGTATTGGCTTGTGAGTGGCGTTGTTTGCCGCTCTATGTTGGCCGTGAGGTCGTCTATCCGGCCAGGTGGCTGTTTTGATTTTTGGTTGTGGGGGGTCTGAGGCCTCCTCATCGAATTCAGGTAGCAACTTCCGCTTTGGGTAGCTCTTGGTGGGGCGATTGTTGCCGTACTTCGCTGCTGTGTTGAGTACTTTACTCCATCTAATTTGGAGTGTGTCCTGCGCAGCCTTGAGCCTTTGCTTCTGCTTTTTCAGACTCCTCGCGGTGGCAACAAGCCTTTGATGGGCATTCTGCTGCTCTGGGTGCCTGTCCGGCGTTATATCGTCCGGACTATTATCTTTGACAGAATTGGTTTGTTCGGTTTGATTCTCCGTATTGCCGTGGTCCGGCAGTGGTTCGCCCTGCTCCAACGCTGGGTCTGTATGATCGTTATTTCTGCCGAGGCGGGATTTGGGGCGGCGCTTGCGCCGCCACTTTGACTGCTTCTCGAGGGAACAAGCCTTCGGTGCGTCCTTCCGTTCCTCGTCGTCGTCTTCTTTTGGTGTGTCCACCATGTATACGTCATATGATGAGGTGGACGTCCATTACCCTATGGGCGGTGGTTCCTCTTCGCCTCCCGCATCGTCGTCCATACCGTCGATGTCTTCGGAGTCAAAGTCGAGCATGTCAGTTGAGTCATCGATGGTGGCTATTAAGTGGGTGGTGGGTGGGCGTCGAATTTCTTCGTCGTCCGCATCCCAAACCTGTTGGCCATAATCTGGCCAGGGCTCTCCTGACAAAGAGAGAGACCTTAGTGAATTCAGAATGTCGCCGAAGGGCGAGTGCTGAAAGATATCTGCGGCGGTGAATTCCATGATCGGCGCCCAATCGGATTCGATTGGCAGGGGCGCGGGCGGTTCGGAGTCAGAAAAAGAGTCCGGCACCTTAGAGTCACGGGCTGCGCAGAGGATTATGCTGGTGTTTGGCTCGATCGCCGTTGAGACTGCAGCCCCGGAGGCGGTGTCTAACCACCCGTCCTCGATTGGTGCAGTTGGCTCCGAGCTAAGGGTCGGAGCTGATGCGGGCGCGGCCTCTCGGGTACTGTTAGGCGGCAGAGCTAGGTCATACCCATCACGACAGTGCCGCGCGCCCGGCTGTGGCTCAAATCCGTCGAAGATCAAGTCTCCGCGGATGTCGGCCGTGTAGTTCAAACTTCCAAATCTGACCTGAGGTCCAGGGGTGTAGCTTTTAATCTGCTCCAGATGGCCAAGCGAATTAGCCCGCAGTGCAAAGCCGCCGAATACGAAGATTTGTCCGGGGAGAAAAGTCTCACCCTAGACCGCATCGCTATCGATGATAGTAGGAGCCATAAAGCCTAACGGCGACGACACAGAGGAACTCTCAATGAAAGCACCAATGTCGGTGTCAAAACCGGCGGATCTCGGGTAGGGGGCCCCGAACTGTGCGTCTAGGCCGGATGGTAACAGGAGGCAGGGGACACGATGTTTTACCCAGGTTCGGGCCCTCTTGATGGAGGTAAAACCCTACGTCCTGCTTGATTAATATTGATGATATGGGTAGTACAAGAGTAGATCTACTACGAGCTCAGAGAAGCTAAACCCTAGAAGCTACCCTATGGTATGATTGTATGTTGTGATTGTTGTCCTACGGACTAAAACCCTTCGGTTTATATAGACACCGGAGAGGGTTAGGGTTACACAAGGTCGGTTACAGAGGACGAGATATCCATATTCGTATTGCCTAGCTTGCCTTCCACGCCAAGTAGAGTCCCATCCGGACACGAGACGAAGTCTTCAATCTTGTATCTTCATAGTCTAACAGTCCGGCCAATGGAGATAGTCCGGCTGTCCGGAGACCCCCTAATCCAGGACTCCCTCACTCGTCAAACACTAGACCCTCGCAGCGATGAAAAAATGCACATTTAAATCGAAAGATGAGTAACATAGCAATTTTATTTTTTCTGTTGACCTAACTAAATATTTACAATAGGACGAGCGGGTTAGGGGTTCCTTGGCGTCGATGGAACCATAAATAGCAAGTATCATCAGTGCGAGATACATGTGGCGCTCGGCGTTGAACACTAGATGCACACCCCACAAGTGAAGCCGGCGCCAGGCGTCCCGCAACAATAGTTCTGGTGGCCGCTGATGGTCGAACACCTTGGCGAATTTGTCTGGCAGGCTCTGCGATGAGCTTTAAAGCCAAGATTTGAAATTTCAAACAATCAAAATGACTTGAGTCAGTTTGGGTGTTTCAAGTTTCAACACTTTCCTTTTAGTTGTCATCACAGAGGCTGCCAGACAAATTCGCAATGGTGTTCGACTGCCATCAATGCCGAGAAATGTTGTTGTGGGACGCCAGATGCCGGCATCACTTGTGGTACATGGATGTAGTGTTCGATACCGATGGCCACATGTATCTCACACCAACGATACTTGCTATTTAGGGTTCCATCAACACCGAGGAACCCCCTAACCCACTCGACCCGGCTTCATCGGTGATGCACCCCTAATCTTCTTCCCCCTCCTCCTCCTCCTCCTCCTCTTCTTCTTCCTCCTTTTCTTCTTCTTCCTATTCTTATTCTTTTTTTTTCATCTTTCTTCTTTCTTCTTAACCTAAACTTAACCTAATAAACTTAACCTAAACTAAACTAAATCTAAACCTAAAAAACAAAAACTAAACCTAAACTAAACCAATTCTAAATTAAACTAAACCTAATTAAAATAAATAGAAAAATAGAAAAAAATAGGGGGATGTC
>NC_041390.1:471592639-471598430 GCF_002162155.2 Triticum dicoccoides
CGGGCCTGGGCAGTGCGGCAGGGAGGGCGGCTGGGGCGAGGCGGGGCGGCAAAGCGGTGGGGGCGGCTCGGGCACGGGGTGGCGGCGCGGGTGTGATGAGGGAGGGGGAGAGTGGTGAGAGAGAGAGGGACATGGGGCTGGCAGCTTTTTAGTTTAGGTCACACCTCTTTGCCGTCGGACGGCAAAGTGCCTAGCTAACGGACGTTAGTTGGCCACTTTCTTTGCCGTCGCTAGCCGACGGCAAAGAAAGTGGCCGTTAGGAGGCCCTCGTTGGTACGTCACCCTCCCTCTTTGCCGTCCGCTAGCGGACGACAAAGCTTCTATGCCGTCTGCTAGCGGACACAAAGAACTGGCTCATTGCAAACACCATCTTTGTCGTCCGCTCTTTCTTTGTCGTCAGCTTTCTGTATGCTGACGGCAAAGATCCTGATTCCAGTAGTGATAGGCACTTAAGCAAACTAGCAAGCACAAACTATATCACAAGATATGGAAATGTAGGAACAACTAAGCAATTCAACTAGCACAATATATATCAATATGAGCAAGTATGAATTGCAGAAAGTAAAGAGTGTGGGTATGAGATAACCACAAGTGAGTCGGGGACGCAGATTTACCCCGAAGTTCACACTCATGAGAGTGCTAATCTCCGTTGAAGCGGTGCCGAAGCCAAAGCTTTGGGGCGTCACCAAGTGAGTGACCGTATTCTCCCTTTCGAGTCACCCCCAACGGACGAGTCTCGATTCACTCGGGGTTGGTCTTGAAGGAAACCACCACATCTTTACAATCTTCTCCGGATCACACCACAAACACGGAAGCTTCCAGAGGAACTTGACCACCTAGGCCACTTCAACACCCATCCCCGGAGCACACCACAAAAGGAAGCTTCTGGGGGAACCTTGGCCACCTAGGCCTCTTCACAAACTTCTCAATATATCACCAAACCGTCTAGGAGGTGGAAGGATCCAAGAGTAATAAACTCACGGGCTCTCACTCGAACAAATTGATGTGGGGAGCTCAAACCGATGCAACAAATGCAATGCTAGGTCAAGCAATAAATGCTCAACTCACTCTCTCAATCTCACAAGATGCACTCTCGAACATAGGACATTGAAGAGAGGGGATGCAATGGATAGGATCAAAAAATGGCTGAGAAATCCGTCCACGAAATCCCCCATTCACATAGAGGGATATAGGGATTTGGGAGAGGTGGTAAGTGGCTTAAAATGGTATTAGGAAAGTGTCTGAACAGCGCCCCAACCGGTGGGAGGAAGGAGCCCATAAATAGGCAAAACCCAAAACTAGCCGTTGGGGCTCAACGGGCAGTTCCTGGACACCCCGTGCCCACGGGGTCCCATGCGCATGGTACAAGCCTGTGTGCATAGGGCCCCGTGCCAACGGGGGTCAAAAACCACATGTCCACGGGGTACCTAGAACAACCTGCAGAAGCCCACTAAAACGGTGATAACTTTGGCATACGAACTCCAAATTCAATGGTCTTGGGCTCATTTTGAAGCTATGGAAAAGCCCATGGTCCTCACATAGATAACCACCCAAGATCAACAAGAAATAATGGTGCAAGTAATGCAAATATTTGAGCTCTCTACATGCAACGTGATTAAGCTACTCACCCGAAAGTCCCTCAAACCTATAATCTGGTCTCCCACCAAGCACTACGAGACCGGCAAAACTAGGAAAACCTAGCTAAGTTATACCTTTGCCTTGCAAATACAACTTGAGTTTGATGATGACTTTAATGCTTGCCTCAAGTTGGAATCCCTTTCTTGTCCACAACCACTTGGTGAAGATACAGGAATTGCTTCCTCATATTGCAATGAGGGAAGCCTTAACTTAAGCCCATCTTCAGATGCACATTATCATGATGTGGACCGCAAGATTCAAAGCATATAACCTCCGGCTTCTCATCTTGCACTTGGACTCCTCGAACCCGATGACCATCACCACTTGTTGTCATCCACACATAGGCTACTTTAAATCTCTCTTTTGATGCAAGCCCATGAGAAACACATAACCCATGTAGACATATAAAGCACATAGCATGGGTTAGGTAGCAAAGCACAATTCACAATTACTTACCATACCACTAGATCACTTGATCCCACGTGGTACAAAGATTGCGCTTTGAGAGTTGACCATATAGGTAATCTTCGAGCTTCATCTAGGTCAACCAACATCTTTACTTCATGCCCCATCTTGGTTTCTTGGAAGCCACAATGAACTCTTCATTTCCCGTCATTGCTTCAAGAAATAGATCACCAAAGACTCTTTCATGACCATATCAAGTTTCACTATGAATATCATATTGGTCATCATTTGCTCTCTAAAAACTCCATCATAATCTCTTGAGAGGCACAATGAATTATTCACTCTAGGTGCTTGCTTCAAGACTTCATCAACCAAAAACCCAACACATGAGATTACCATGATCTTGTCTTCAAACCATAACTTGAATTCTTCTATCTGATTATACTCTCAAGTTCTTGATCCTTAAAGCCCACACATGTCGATCTTCAAGATCCTCTAACGAACTCCACCTTGAATATATTTGGTTAGACATTAAAATCAATTTTGATGGCTTCAACATAAATCCCCAAAGACCAACTTGAAACCTCACCGGATATGGGACCTCGAGTGCCAAACCCTAGGCCCCATGTGCACGGGGGTTAGGGACCCTATGCGCACAGGGTATCCAGAGAGTTGACACTCGACCCCGTGCGCAGGGGGGTCAAGAGGCCCGTGCACACGGGGTATCCAGAGAGGGATACCATGATGACTTCTTTGAATGTTTTATTGCATTTTTTCACATAAATCCAACATGCTTCATGCATCACTATGGATTTTTTTTCTTCATGTAGGATTTAATGCACTTGATGCGCCATAGGAATTTGTCAATTAATACCAATGCTTAGAGCAAACATATTTTCATATATATGGACTTTATCCTTGATTCCATCTAATATCCTTGATGCACCATCTATGGACAATCCCTTCAAATATATCTCAATGAAAACATTAGTCCATAGAGATTGTCATTAATTACCAAAACCAGACTTAGGGGCTACATGATCAATGCTACATTACAAGGGGGGATAAGAGGGGGAGTGACTACAGGCGTTACTAGTAACTGTCGATATAACTACACTTGAAGTCCATGGTTAAGCCTCTCGGCCGTTGCAGCTCCCATGTCGCCTCTCCGCCTCCTATATCCAAGTGGCGCTCGCGGGGTCGGCTGGTGGTAGTTTGTCCGAGTGGCTGGAATGTATCCGAGTGGATAACAACTAGTGCACATCCGAATGCGCCTACGGTCCAGGGACCGTCCAATGATTGTGTGGGGGCTTCAAGTGGGCCTTAGAAGCCAGGTCTATTACCCTATCCAAGTTGAGGTTTTGTAGGACGGATGGGATGAACTCTTGGTTATGTCTGAGTGCCTCGGGGGCGCCTAGGAGCCGTTGCAAAGTGATAACCCATCATGACCTGAGCGAAAACACAACTGATTCTGGACTAAGAATTTCCCGACTAATCGGGTTAAGTTGATTGTTGGGAAAAACTTGGTGGCATTCGTATGTCTCTCGGGAGAGATAGACTAGAGGTCTGAATGTGGACATGCCATTAAACTCGAGTGACGATGACGGCACGTGGGTCGGGTCATCCAGGTGGCGGCTGATGAGAAACACTTACGATGGGTCATGGTGCCCAGGCACAAGACCAGTAGGGTGGCTCACCAAGCAGGCCGACTTGCGGCCCAGTATCAGAAGATAGTGACTCAAGGCCCAAAAGTGTAAGCCGCCTTGAGTTTCCTTACTTAGGAAACAAGACAAGTCAGAAACATACTAGGTCACGGATCGTAGTACAACCCGGGCTCTTGTAAGCCTTGGGTCTCGACCTGTATATAAAGGCGAGTCCCTGAGCCAGATAGGGCTAAGTTACAATCGACCAATAGCTAGGTCAAGCGAATCTGCTCCCTTGTAATTGATCCTCAAGCAATAAGCAAACAAGCAGGAGTAGGCTTTTACCTCGATCGTGAGGGGCCGAACTTGGGTAAATCTGCATCGTGGTGCATGGGCGCACGACAGATGCCAAGGGGTGGCGAAAGAGAGGGATATGCAAGAGGCAACTGATGGGATCTAGAGGCGAGGTTGGTACGAGTGAGCGAGAGATGCAAGACGTACCTAGGTTCGGGGCTCTCCGGAGAGATAACACCCCTAGTCGTGTCGAGTGTGGTTTATATGAGATGGATACGAGCTTTCTCTTTGAGCTGTTTTGGGAAGGAGGAAGACAGGCCGGTGCAAAGGCTGCTTCTCCTTGTGTGTGGGTGAGTGTTCTACTAGTGATCACGTAAGTGTTCGCCCGTGTACATGGAGGTCTCCTGGGGGTCTTATAGGCCGCCCCAGGGTTACAACGGTAAAGTTACATGGGCGCGAGGTGATGTCTACTACACAACCTTCTTCTTGTAGACGTTGTTGGGCCTCCAAGTGTAGAGGTTTGTAGGACAGTAGCAAATTTACCTCAAGTGGATGACCTAAGGTTTATCAATCCGTGGGAGAAGTATGATGAAGATGGTCTCTCTCAAACAACCTTGCAACCAAATAACAAAGAGTCTCTTGTGTCCCCAACACACCCAATACAATGGTAAATTGTATAGGTGCACTAGTTCGGCGAAGAGATGGTGATACAAGTGCAATATGGATGGTAGATATAGGTTTTTGTAATCTGAAAATATATAAACAACAAGGTAACTAGTAGCAAAAATGTGCGTAAACAGTATTGCAATGCTTCGAAACAAGGCCTGGGGTTCATACTTTCGTTAGAGCAAGTTCTCTCAACAAGGATAACATAATTAGATCATATAACTATCCCTCAACATGCAACAAAGAGTCACTCCAAAGTCACTAATAGCGGAGAACAAACGAAGAGATTATTGTAGGGTACGACACCACCTCAAAGTTATTATTTCTGATCAATCCATTGGGATATTCCTATAAGTGTCTCAAACAGCCCTAGAGTTTGTAGTAAAATAACATCCTAAGACACAAATCAACCAAACCCCTAATGTCACCTAGATACACCAATCTCACCTCAAATATCTGTGGGTATGATTATTTAATATGCATCACACAATCTCAGATTCGTCTATTCAACCAACACAAAGAACTTAAAAGAGTGCCCCAAAGTTTCTACCGGGGAGTCAAGACGAAAACGTGTGCCAACCCCTATGCATAAGTTCACAAGGTCACGAAACTCGCAAGTTGATCACCAAAACATACATCAAGTGGATCACGTGAATATCCCATTGTCACCACAGATAAGCACATGCAAGACATACATCAAGTGTTCCCAAATCCTTAAAGACTCAATGCGATAAGATAACTTCAAAGGGAAAACTCAATTCATCACAAGGAGATAGAGGGGGAGAAACATCATAAGATCCAACTATAATAGCAAAGCTTGCGGTACATCAAGATCTTGCCATATCAAGAACACGAGAGAGAGAGAGAGATCAAACACATAGCTACTGGTACATACCCTTAGCCCCGAGGGTGAACTACTCCCTCCTCGTCATGGAGAGCGCCGAGATGATGAAGATAGCCACCGGTGATGGACCCCCCCTTCGGTAGGGTGCCGGAACAGGGTCCTGATTGGTTTTTGGTGGCTACAGAGGCTTGCGGCGGCGGAACTCCCAATCTAGGTTTCTTTTCGGGGGTTTCTATATTTATAGGAATTTTTGGCGTCCGTCTCACGTCAGGGTGGTCGCCGAGTCATCCACGAGGCAGGG
>NC_041390.1:471598979-471624385 GCF_002162155.2 Triticum dicoccoides
AGGGCGCGCCCTCCACCCTCGTGGACCGCTCGGGACTCTTCTGGCCCAACTATTTTACCTTGGGGGCTTCTTTTGGTCCATAATAAATCATCAAAAATTGCAACGCCAATTCAACTCCGTTTGCTATTCCTTTTCTGTAAAACTCAAAAACAAGGAAAAAATAGAAATTGGCACTGGGCTCTAGGTTAATAGGCTAGTCCCAAAAAATCATATAAAATAGCATATAAATGCATATAAAACATCCAAGATGGATAATATAATAGCATGGAACAATAAAAAAATATAGATACATTGGAGACATCTCAAGCATCCCCAAGCTTAATTCCTGCTCGTCCTTGAGTAGGTAAATGAAAAAAAACCAAATTTTTGATGTGGAATGCCACCTAACATATTTATCAATGTAATTTTCTTTATTGTGGCATGAATGTTCAGATCCGAAAGATTCAAGACAAAAGTTTAATATTTACATAAAAATAATAATACTTCAAGCATACTAACAAAGTAATCACGTCTTCTCAAAATAACATGGCCAAAGAAAGTTCATCCCTACAAAATCATATAGTTTGGCTATGCTCCATCTTCATCACACAAAATATTCAAATCATGCACAACCCCGATGACAAGCCAATCAATTGTTTCATACTTTAGTATTCTCAAACTTTTTCAACTTTCACGCAATACATGAGCATGAGACATGGACATAGCACTATAGGTGGAAAAGAGTGGTGGTTGTGGAGAAGACAATAAGGAGGAAGATGGTCTCACATCAACTAGGCGTATTAATGGGCTATGGAGATGCCCATCAATATATATCAATGTGAGTGAGTAGGATTGCCATGCAACACATGCAATAAATGTATGAAAGCTCAACAAAAGAAACTAAGTGGGTGTGCATCCAACTTGCTTTCTCACGAAGGCCTAGGTGAAAGGATCGATATGGTTGACTAGAGGGGGGGTGAATAGGCAACTAACAATTTTTAGCTTTTCTTTAGCAATTTAAACTTTGCATCAAAGTAGGTTGTCTAGATATGCAACTAGGTGAGCAACCTATATGATGCAACACGAATAGGAACACAAGCAAGCAAGATATATGAAACAAATAAGCTACACAAGTAAAGGCACGAGATAAACAAGAGTGGAGACGGTGGAGACGAGGATGTGTTGCCGAAGTTCCTTCCCTTTGAGAGGAAGTACGTCTCCGTTGGAGTGGTGTGGAGGCACAATGCTCCCCAAGAAGCCACTAGGGCCACCGTAATATCCTCACGCCCTCACACAATGCGAGATGTCGTGATTCCACTATTGGTGCCCTTGGAGGCGGCGACCGAACCTTTACAAACGAGGTTGGGGCAATCTCCACAACTTAATTGGAGGCTCCCAACGACACCACGAAGCTTCACCACAATGGACTATGGCTTCGTGGTGACCTCAATTGTCTAGGATGCTCAAACACCCAAGAGTAACAAGATCCGCAAGGGATTATAGGGGGAATCAAATATCTCTTGGTGGAAGTGTAGATCGGGGCCTTCTCAACCACTCCCGAGCAAATCAACAAGTTTGGTTGGCTAGGGAGTGAGATCGGGCGAAAATGGAGCTTGGAGCAATAATGGAGCTTTAATGGTGGAAGAGGTGAGTCAACGGGGAAGAAGGGGACCCCTTATATAGTGTGTGGAAAAGATCCAACCGTTACCCACCAACCAGCCCGCGGCCAGCGGTACTGCCGCGCCTGGCCAGCGGTACTACCGCAAGGCCGCGCGGTACTACTGCTTGCAACCAAGCAGTACTACCGCACGGTAGTGCGGTACTACCGTAACCCCAGCACAGACAGAAGCTGGGGGCGGAACTTCCGCACGCGCGGTACTACCGCGCCCCCCATGCGGTACTACCGCGAGGCAAACGTCCCAGCCAGGGGGAAGGGACACTACCGTGCCTACTTCCGCAAAGAAACGGAAGTAGCAAAACCCGACACAGTAGTACTGCCGAGGGGTGGTACTACTGCCTGACCGCATAGCGCGGTACTACCGCCCGGCGAAAGCGGTACTACCGCGGTAGGTGCGGATGTAAAAAATTACATCCGCTCCTACTACCGCAAAGGGGCGGCACTAGCCTGGTGGGCAGCGGTAGTGCGGCTCCAGGGGAGCGGTACTACCGTGGGCACCAGCGGTACTACCGCGCCACCGTGCGGTACTACCGTGGATGCCTACAGTACTACCGTTGACCTAGGAGCAGTACTATCGCAACCAACAACAGCAGCCAGTCAAAGGAGGCAGGAAAACGGAGGGAGCTCCAAGGAAGAAGGAGGGGATAAGAAGGAGACGTGTATGTGATGATTCCACCCAAACCTTTCCAACGCGGACCCCCTCTTAATAGTACAGCTTTCCTATGACTCAAATCCACCAAAAAGAAACGTAGAAAAAACGCCGTCTTCGTCAGTCTTCGAGGGGCACCCAATCGTCTTGTGCCTAGCAAAGAAGTGTCTAGAATACTCATGGCACACGATTAGTCCGCAAATGCGTTGTCATCAATCACCAAAACACTTAGGGATAAATATGTCCTTACAATCTCCCCCTTTTTGGTGGATTGATGACAAAACGGGATTTGCACAAAGAAAATACTATTAAGTAAATGCAAACCCCTCCTCTCTATAATATAGACAGGCTCCCCCTAAATGTGTGCCACCTAGATGAGCACGAATACTAGGAACAGAGCTCCCCCTATATTATAGAGACAAGGCATATCTATCACTAGACAAAATAGTACAAACATAAGATAACTAAGATAGATAGAGTGCATATGTCTTACACCATATGAAGGATAGGTCTCGAAGGCACAAACCAAACAAAGTAAACGAGGTCCAAACGACAAAACAAACAAACACACCAAGCACGACACAACGCAAATCCCTACACTCTCTCCCCCTTTGGCATCGAGACGCCAAAAAGGCAGAGAGGGCACCTACACACACGGGGTGGCTCAGGCAGAGAAGTCGTCCCACTGCTCCTCGTGCTCCTCGTCAGACTCAGCGGCGGGGATAGTCTCCTCGAGGTCATCCTCTGAACTGGTCCACTTGTATCCCTGCTTTGACATCCAGGCAGCCTCAGGTGTGATGACGTCCTCAGACCCGCCAGACACATCCTCTCCAAAGAGCCTCATAACCTTCTTGTCACGGCGGCGACTCTCCTTGTCAGCCACGTGAGCCCTGTACTGTCCCTTCGCCTGCATGCAGAAGAGAGTCTTCATCTTGTCCTTTAGCTTCTTGGCCCATGATGGCTCAGAGGAAGAAGTGGTGGACTTAGCAGCACGGTCCTCAGCAACATTCTCAGCAGCAGCAACCTCCCCCTCACCAGCAGCCCTCCTAGCAGAAGATGCCTCAGCACGGGTAGTGGTGTTGGCCCAGTTGGGCTTGACGCGGAGGCTGATGGACTCATGGCGAATCCAGTCTGGAGCAAGGAACTCATCACCTGGGTACATCTTCTCCCAAGTGGTGGAGAGCAGCAGAAACATGTACGGTCCATAGATAGGTACCTTGCGAGTGAACACCGCAAACCGAAGCTCACACCACATGATGTGTGACACATCAAGTGGCTAAGTCTAAGAAGAACGTGCCTCTGCACATAAGAGCAACATGTCCACCAGATATGCATGTACCTTGTCCTTGTCGCTAATGCGTGGGAACAGAGTGTTGCAGAAGATGCCATGCATGATATCCAGAAAGGAGTTTAACACCCAAGATGACTTGCCATTGGGGAGTACCTTCTCAACAAGGAAGGGCTGAAGCAGGTTCTTGTTGGCAGACTCAGAGTTGGCATGGGGGCGAACGCCAACGGGGGTGTGAAGCCCGTCATCAGGTATGTGCAGCAGATCCATGAACTCTTTCCATGTAGCAGACAGCTGACGGCCATTGGTCATCCAAGTCATCCTCCGCTCCTCCCCGGGATGAAAGAACACTGAGGCAAAGAACTGACAGATGAGCTCAGGGTCATAGTCAAGGTGAAAAGAGATCACCGGCTCAATAGCAAACTGCTCCACCAAGTCCAGAGCCTCTCCAAAATAGTCACGAAACTTGTCCTTCCGCAGGTGATGCATGTCTATCCACTTGACATCCACGTAGGTATTCTTCTTGTTCTTCATCACATCCAGATAGATGAGAGCCTGTTGCTTGGTCCAAAACAACTCGGTGCCTCTGAGGATAGCCCGAGGATTCACATAGGGATTGATCTTTCGGCGCTCGACATACTCAGTGATTGAAATCTCGTCCATGCCCTTAGCAGGTTCCTTTTGCTTGTTGGCAGTGGTCTTGACATTGCGCTTGGGGGCATTGGAGCCCTCTGGGGCTTCATCTTGGGGGTTGCGCAGACGCTTGAAGCCAGTGTCACGACTGGGATTGGAACGGCGAGAGCCACCACCTAAGACACAAAATGCAAAAACACCCACAACAGCCAAGAGAGATTAATGCAAAGACCACAACAAAGCAAGTGAAACAAGCAGAAAGCACACATGATAAATGCCTAGAGATAGATTTGATCCCTACGGTAGTACTGCCAAATGCTGCGGAGCTAAGATAGTAGTACGGCTCTTAGACGCGGTAGTACCGTGCAAGATCATGGTAGTACCGGGTGTAGGAGCGGTAGTACGACCTTAGCGCCGCGGCCGGCGCGGTAGTACCGCGTCTGCAGAGCGGTAGTACCACACGGTATGGTAGTACTGCACCTGACAGGCGGTAGTACCGCAAGAGCGGTAGTACCGCACATCGGGCACGGTAGTACCGCGCCGCGTCAGATCTGAACAGGTTCAAATCTAAAAAAGCCCACGAAACCACGGCGGTACTATGGTTGGACAAAGCTACCACAAGACAGCATATCAAGTATGTTTCCTACGCATCACGACTCTCCTACATCTTACTCTTGCATAGATTTGGCCTAAAATCTCAAGAACGACAAGTTTCTCCCCAAAAACCTAGAAGCAAGAGAATAGCCAAGAAAAAGAGGGATTTGGGGAAAAACCTTGGTCCATGGCAAGAGGAAGTGGTGGGGAATGATCCCATCGGTCGGAATCCGAGGAGAGTGGCCGGAGATGGAGATCCGGCGAGGGCCTCCGGCGCTGTTCTTGAGAGGGAGAGGCATGGAGAGAGAGAGACAATGAATGGGTATGGGGAGTTGGAACTCCCCTGCCCGAGTCATAACCCCCACGCGCCCTTGACGGTGCGGTAGTACCGTGCTGTGGCGCGGTAGTACCGTGCCTCCCAAAGCGGTAGTACCACGCCCAGACGCGGTAGTACCGTGGGCTCAAGAAGATGCATGTTTCGAGCACATGAAAAACTGGATCTTTGCACAAAACACTCTGAGCCAACACGACACCACAAGACCACGCAACACACAAAACCAGAAAGGCACACGACAAACAAACCAACCATGAGATACCACCTCTCCAAAAGAGAGGGCGGTGGCCGTAGCCACCTGTGTTTGAGTCAATTGGCATGGCACCGCGAAGAATTATCCTTGGGTCCATGACCAAAACTCGTCTTTGAAGCACAAGTACCATCAAACATGGCTAATGTGAAAGACTTGATTGATTTATGCATAATGGGGGGAGGGAGAGTTCATTCAGAGAACATCACTCCCCCTATGTCCATGCCTACATCTAAATAGGACAACATGTTGAGTATGGTGGGGTGTGCAAGGGTTCAAGCAACATTGCTCGAATCGATGATATTTAGCTCATGCCTTAACTCACGAAATCTTGTTTCATCCAAGGGATTCATGAAGATATCTGCAAGGTTATCATGAGTGTTGACATAGTTGAGCTCGATCTCTCCTCGCCTAATGTGATCCCGGATGAAGTGATACCGAATCTCAATATGCTTCGTCTTGAAGTGTTGCACCGGGTTGAGAGAGATCTTGATGGCACTTTCATTGTCACACCAAAGAGGCACTTTGTCACAAGTGACACCGTAATCCTTTAAAGTTTGCCTCATCCATAGGAGTTGAGCACAACTACCGGCGGCAACATACTCCGCCTCAGTGGACGAGAGAGACACACAACTCTGCTTTTTGGAAGACCAACTTACCAAAGAGCAACCAAGGAATTGGCACCCTCCGGAAGTGGACTTCCTATCCACTTTGTCTCCCGCCCAATCGAAATCCGAGTACCCTACAAGCTTGAAGTTTGATCCTCTTGGGTACCATAAGCCAAATTTTGGGGTATGGGCCAAATATCGAAAGATTCGTTTGACCACCACATAGTGACTTTCCTTAGGTGCGGCTTGAAACCATGCACAAATTCCCACACTCAACATGATGTCCGGTCTAGATTCACAAAGGTAAAGCAAGGATCCAATCATGGAACGATATACCTTTTGATCCACCACTTTACCATTGGGATCTAAGTCAAGTTGGCAGTTGGTGGGCATTGGAGTGGAAGCCGGCTTGACGTCACTTAGCTTGAATCTCTTGAGCATGTCTTGAGTGTATTTGGATTGATTGATGAAGGCTCCTTATCTTCTTTGCTTCACTTCAAACCCTAGAAAGAACTTCAACTCTCCCATGGAGGACATCTCGAACTTTGAGGTCATGAGAGCGGCAAATTCCTCATTGAAAGCTTTGTTAGGAGAACCAAAGATAATATCATCAACATATAATTGGCACACAAACAACTCCCCTTTGACCTTCTTAGTAAAAAGAGTGGGGTCGATTAGCCCAACTTCAAAACCACGGTCTTGTAACAACTCGGTAAGGTGGTCATACCACGCACGTGGGGCTTGTTTAAGGCCATAGAGTGCCTTATCGAGTTGATACACATGATCGGGAAAGTAGGGATCCTCGAACCCGGGGGGTTGCTTGACGTAAACCAATTCATTAATGGGACCATTAAGAAAATCACTCTTCACATCCATTTGTTGTAACTTAAAGTTATGATGAGAAGCATATGCAATCAACATGCGAATGGATTCAAGACAAGCAATGGGAGCAAAGGTTTCACCGTAGTCGATACCCTCGACTTGGGAGTAGCCTTGTGCTACCAAACGAGCCTTGTTGCGAATGATGATCCCATGGGCATCTTGCTTGTTCTTAAATATCGACTTGGTTCCCATGACATTGTGATTCCCGGTCGGTCTTGGCACCAATCTCCACACTTTGTTGCGCTCGAAGTTGTTGAGTTCTTCATGCATGGCATTGAGCCAATCCGGATCTTCTAGCGCCTCATAGACCTTGTGGGGTTCCACACAAGAGACAAATGCGTGATGCTCACAATAATTTGCTAATTGTCTACGAGTGCTTACCCCCTTTCTTAAGCTTCCAAGCACATTCGTCATGAGGTGATCCTTGGTGGAGATCTTGGAAGCAACCTTGGCGGCACGACGCTCTAATTCCTCCTCGGTGGTGAGTTGAGGAGCGGTTACTTGATCATCTTGAGCGCCGTCATGAACTTGTTCTTGATCTTGAACTTGCTCGGGGGAGAGAACTTGACCTTGGGCATCACTTGGTGTGTCCACACCATCTTGAGTATGATCTTGCCCTTGGTCTTGTTCATGAGGTTGAGGGCCTTCACTTTGTTCTTCGGAAGCGTGTGGGCCTTGGGTTGGTGATGGCTCCACTTGAGTGGAGCATTGTCCTTCTCCTTCAGCCACAAGGGGTTCCTCAATGGGTAGGATAAAACCAACACCCATTCTTCTTATGGCTTGAGGAGGAATTTCATCACCTACATCACAAGTGCCACTTTGCTCCACTTGGGAGCCGTTATTTTCATCAAACTCCACGTTACACGTCTCAATAAGTCTAGTGGATTTATTGAGGACAAGGTAAGCATGAGATTTTGTAGCATAACCAACAAATATGCCCTCATAAGCTCTAGCCTCAAATTTAGACAACCGAACACCTTTCTTGAGAATGAAACACTTACACCCGAATACCCGGAAGTACTTGATGTTGGGCTTGTTACTGGTGAGTATCTCATATGGAGTCTGGTTCAAGCCCTTGCGGAGGTAGAGCCAATTGGATGCATGACATGCGGTGTTGATGTCTTTGGCCCAAAAGTTGTACAGATACTTGAACTCCGCCATCATGGTCCTTGTCGCATCCATCAACGTCCGGTTCTTCCTCTCCGCAACACCGTTTTGTTGAGGGGTGTAGGGTGCGGAAAATTGATGTTTGATTCCCTCATCACTAAGAAACTCATCCAAGGTGTAGTTCTTAAACTCGGTGCCGTTGTCACTTCTTATTGTCAAGATCTTTGCATTGTGTTGACGTTGTGCTTCATTTGCAAAGTTAATGACGGTTTGTTGGGTCTCGCTCTTCCTCTTGAAGAAATACACCCACGTGTACCTTGAGTAGTCATCCACAATCACCAAGCAATACTTCCTACCTCCAAGACTATCGAAGGATGGAGGCCCAAAGAGATCCATGTGAAGGAGCTCCAAAGGCCTCTTTGAATAAATGATAGTCGTGGGAGGGTGAGCCTTCTCATGTAGCTTTCCTTCGATACAGGCACTGCAAGCACGATCTTTAGCAAAACTAACATTCGTTAGTCCACGGACATGGTCCCCCTTGAGGAGACATTGCAAAGATCTCATATTGACATGGGCTAAACGGCGATGCCAAAGCCATCCCACATCAACTTTAGCCATTAGGCATGTCGCGGTCTTAGTGGGTCGCTCCGAAAAGTTGATCACATAGAGACCGTTCTCGACATGCCCAACAAAAGCTACTTCAAGAGTCTTGCTCCACAAGAGGGCCACGGTATCGATATCAAAGAAAGTGGCAAAGCCCATGATAGCAAGTTGACAAACGGAAAGTAAATTGTATGCAAGGGACTCAACAAGCATGACCTTCTCGATCGTGAGATCATGAGAGATGACCACCTTGCCAAGTCCCAATACCTTAGAAGATGAGGCGTCACCCCACTCGACATTGGTGGGAATAGATGGAAGTTTGTGCATGTCCACCACCAAGTCCTTGCTTCCGGTCATATGATTTGTAGCTCCGCTATCGAGCAACCATGATCCACCACCGGAAGCAAACACCTACAAGAGATCAATGCTTGGTTTTAGGTACCCATTTTGTAATGGGTCCTTTGATGTTAGTAACAAGGGCCTTAGGAACCCAAATAGACCATTCAATGAACTCATGAAGAGAACCAACAAATTTGGCATATACATGCCCAACACTAGCACGACATAACACATAAGAAGGGTTAAAATCGCCGGCTTTGTTGAGAGGGGTGACATTGCCCTTCTTGACATTGTTCTTCATCTTATCCTCGGGGGCTCTCTCTCCCTCCCTCACAAAGGTTTGCATGAGGGGAGGAGGTCGTTTGGTCTTGTCATTCTTCTTCTTGTTCTTGGAGTCGGGCACGTACCCAACCCCTTCCTTGGCCACACCTCCCTTTTGGTTGATCAAGAGATCGTTGAGGTTCTTCTTGCCTTGTATGCGAGTCGCAAGACCTCTCTCAAGTTGCTCCTTCAACTTCGCATTTTCCTCAACAAGATGTATATGCTCACAACATGGGTTAGTAGCATTTGCATTATCAATTAAAACCATATGAGGAAAAGTTGCTTTCTCCTTAGTTAGCTTCACTTGGAGTTGATCATGAGACTCCTTGAGACTAGCATGAATACCCTTCAAGGCCTTGTGGGCCTTGTCAAGTATATCAAACTCCTCTTTGAGTCTAGCAAGATCAACCCCGAGTTTGGCCTTCTCGGAATTTAGCACACGAGAAACAATGAGGACATGATCATAATCTTTCTTTAACTTAGCATGATCTACGTTGTGTGACTCCTCAAGAGGCAAACGAAGACCACGCTCTTCCTCAAGAGCATTGGAAAGATCCGAAATCTCATCGGCATAGTCACGACTATGCCCTTCCATCTTAGAGATGGTGTCTTCGTGAGCCTCGATCATGTCATTGGCTTCACCAAGTTGTTCCAAGAGAGCAACAAAGTGCTTCTTGGATTTTCCCTTGAGTTTGCCCATAAAGGCCTCAAACTCGTTAGCCTCCACATTATCTCCCTCAAGTTCATTAATGCTATCCGTCGGGGAAGGATGATTAATGATGGTAGTTTTCATGTTGGAGGTTACCTTGTTGGTGGCTTTAGCCATGAGGCACTTGGCGGTGATGCTCTCATTGGGTGACTCGAAGAGAGACACCCGTGACGTTGTTGCAATGGCAACGGAGGCCATGGCAACCGACTCACCATCTTCATCATCGTCATCATCCTCATTGTACTCTTCTTGCACAACCAAAGCCTTGGGAGGAGTCTTCTTGGTGAAGTTGTTCTTATTGGGGAACGACTTGGCCTTGTCCTTTCGGATGAGCTTGCCACCATTGTCTTCCCTCTTCTCATACGGGCATTTCGCAACGAAATGACTCACGTTGCTGCAATTGTAGCAAGTCCTTACACGTTGCTTGCCCCTTGTGCCACTCGAGTTACTTTTGCTAAAGTTTGGCCTCAAGTTTTTCTTGCTCCAAAATTGCCTTGAAGCAAGTGCCATGTGTTCATGATATGCATACTTCATATCTTCGGGGTTGCTCTCCTCTTCTTCCTCTTCTTCTTCTTCCACGGTGAGCTTGGCCTTCAATGCAAGGTTAGGCTTCTTTGCCCATTGAGAACGGAGCACCGCATTGTCGGCGGTCTTGTCCAAAATGTTCATGGCCACAAACTCATCCAACACTTCGCTTGAAGTCAAAGTGTGGAAGTCCGGTCTTTGACGAATGACGGAGGACATGGCCTTGTGATAGGGCATCATTGCCTTGAGGAATTTGCGCTTGATCCAATTGTCATTCGTGTCCTTGCTCCCCTGATCTCGTAGTGAGACCGTGAGTTTGATTACTCTCTGATAAAGCTCACAAGGTTCTTCATCTTCTTTCATTGCAAACTCATCGGCCTCATCTTGTACCACTTCATAATTGGAGTGTTGTATGCTTGCGCTTCCCCGGTAGAGAGAGACAACACAACGCTATGCATCTTTAGCCAAGGCAAAGGGACGAAGATGAGGTAGGTCTTCGGGTGGAATTGCATCTTGAATGATGAAGAGAGCATTCTGATTGAATTGATTATCCGCGGCTTCTCGAGGAGTGAAGTTGCTTGGGTCATGCGGATAAAAGCCTTCTTCAATGATTCTCCAAAGGTTAGTTTTCACATGATTTAAATGACGTTTAAAGCGGTAAACCCAAGAATCAAAGTCCTCATTTTTCACAATCTTAGGAGGAGGACCGACATGATTCAAATGAATGGAAGGAATCGGTCCACCATAAACAAGTGGTGGTTCCACATGGGCAAAGATGCCGGTGCCATTCTTACCACTAGAAGAAGGAGCCTTTTCACTACTAGCTTCCCCCTTGTCGGAGATAGCATCCATCACCATGTTGATGGGATCACCCACTTTCAACGGTGCGGTGGATAGTTTAAGACCCTCAAGAAATTTAGTAAACATGCTCTCAACTTCGGTAATCATGGAGGTTTTCAATGTCTCCAAGGCCACATTGAACTCCTCACGAGAGACCGAGGTTCCCCCATCGCCCGTAGACGAGATAGGATTCACACCGGAGTGTTCCTCCACACCATCTACGGTATCAACCATACTCTTTGGACGGTAAAGTCCTTAATAAAGAGACGAGGCTCTGATACCAATTGAAAGGATCGATATGGTTGACTAGGGGGGGGGGTGAATAGGCAACTAACAATTTTTAGCTTTTCTTTAGCAATTTAAACTTTGCATCAAAGTAGGTTGTCTAGATATGCAACTAGGTGAGCAACCTATATGATGCAACACGAATAGGAACACAAGCAAGCAAGATATATGAAACAAATAAGCTACACAAGTAAAGGCACGAGATAACCAAGAGTGGAGACAGTGGAGACGAGGATGTGTTGCCGAAGTTCCTTCCCTTTGAGAGGAAGTACGTCTCCGTTGGAGCGGTGTGGAGGTACAATGCTCCCCAAGAAGCCACTAGGGCCACCGTAATCTCCTCACGCCCTCACACAATGCGAGATGCCGTGATTCCACTATTGGTGCCCTTGGAGGCGGCGCCCGAACCTTTACAAACGAGGTTGGGGCAATCTCCACAACTTAATTGGAGGCTCCCAACGACACCACGAAGCTTCACCACAATGGACTATGGCTTCGCGGTGACCTCAACCGTCTAGGATGCTCAAACACCCAAGAGTAACAAGATCCGCAAGGGATTAGTGGGGGAATCAAATATCTCTTGGTGGAAGTGTAGATCGGGGCCTTCTCAACCACTCCCGAGCAAATCAACAAGTTTGGTTGGCTAGGGAGTGAGATCGGGCGAAAATGGAGCTTGGAGCAATAATGGAGCTTTAATGGTGGAAGAGGTGAGTCAACGGGGAAGAAGGGGACCCCTTATATAGTGTGTGGAAAAGATCCAACCGTTACCCACCAACCAGCCCGCGGCCAGCGGTACTACCGCACCTGGCCAGAGGTACTACCGCAAGGCCGCGCGGTACTACTGCTTGCAACCAAGCGGTACTACCGCACGATAGTGCGGTACTGCTGCGACCCCAGCACAGACAGAAGCTGTTGGCGAAACTTCCGCACGTGCGGTACTACCGCGCCCTCATGCGGTACTACCGCGAGGCAAACGTCCCAGCCAGGGGGGAGGGACACTACCGTGCCTACTTCCACAAAGAAACGGAAGTAGCAAAAACCCGACACAGTAGTACTGCCGAGGGGCGGTACTACTGCCTGACCGCATAGCGCGGTACTACCGCCCGGCGAAAGCGGTACTACAACGGTAGGTGCGGATGTAAAAAATTACATCTGCTCCTACTACCGCAAAGGGGCGGCACTAGCCTGGTGGGCAGCGGTAGTGCGGCTCCAAGGGAGTGGTACTACCGTGGGCACCAGCGGTACTACCGCGCCATCATGCGGTACTACCGTGGATGCCTACGGTACTACCGTTGACCCAGGAGCAGTACTACCGCAACCAACAACAGCAGCCAGTCAAAGGAGGCAGGAAAACGGAGGGAGCTCCAAGGAAGAAGGAGGGGATAAGAAGGAGACGTGTACGTGATGATTCCACCCAAACCTTTCCAACGCGGACCCCCTCTTAATAGTACGGCTTTCCCACGACTCAAATCCACCAAAAAGAAACGTAGAAAAAACGCCGTCTTCGTCAGTCTTCGAGGGGCACCCAATCGTCTAGTGCCAAGCAAAGAAGTGTCTGGAATACTCATGGCACACGATTAGTCCGCAAATGCGTTGTCATCAATCACCAAAGCACTTAGGGATAAATATGTCCTTACACTAGGGCACTTTGAGGAAGCCCATTATTGGAATATACAAGCCAAGTTCTATAACGAAAATTCCCACTAGTATATGAAAGTGACAAAATAAGAGACTCTCTACCATGAAGATCATGGTACTACTTTGAAGCACAAGTGTGGAAAAAGGATAGTAGAATTGTCCCTTCTCTCTCTTTCTCTTTTTTTTTGTTTTTTTGATCCTTCTCTTTTTTGGGCCTTTCTCTTTTTTCCTCACATGGGATAATGCTCTAATAATGAAGATCATCACACTTTTATTTACTTACAACTCAAGAATTACAACTCGATACTTAGAACGAAATATGACTCTATATGAATGCCTCTGGTGGTGTACCGGGATGTGTAATGAATCAAGAGTGACATGTATGAAAGAATTATGATCGGTGGGTTTGCCACAAATACAATGTCAACTACATGATCATGCAAAATAATATGACAATGATGAAGCGTGGCACAATAAACGAAAAGATGGAAAGTTACATGGCAATATATATCGGAATGGCTATGGAAATGCCATAATAGGTAGGTATGGTGGCTGTTTTGAGGAAGGTAAATGGTGGGTTTATGGTACTGGCGAAAGTTGCGCGGTACTAGAGAAGCTAGCAACGGTGGAAGGGTGAGAGTGCATATAATCCATGGACTCAACATTAGTCATAAAGAACTCACATACTTATTGCAAAAATCTACAAGTAATCAAAACCAAGCACTACGCGCATCTCCTAGGGGGATAGATTGGTAGGAAAAGGCCATCGCTCATCCCCGACCGCTAATCATAAGGAAGACAATCAAAGAAACACCTCATGCTTCAAATTTGTTACACAACGGTTACAATACGTGCATGCTAGGGACTTGAAAACCTCAACACAAGTATTTCTCAAATTCACAATTAATCTACTAGCATGACTCTAATATCACCATCCTCATGTCTCAAAACAATCATAAGGAATGAAACTTCACATAGTATTCAATGCACTTTATATGAATTTTTTATTATATCCCTCTTGGATGCCCATCATATTAGGACTAAATTCATAACCAATGCAAATTACCATGCTATTCTAAAAGACTCTCAAAATAATATAAGTGAAGCACTGAGAGTTCATCAATTTCTTCAAAATAAAACTACTGTCGTGCTCTAAAAGATATAAGTGAAGCACTAGAGCAAACAACAAACTACTCCAAAAGATATAAGTGAAGATCAATGAGTAGTTGAATAATTATGTAACTATGTGAGGACTCTCTAACATTTAAGAATTTCAGATCTTGTGATATTATTCAAACATTAAGAAAAATAAAATAAAATAAAATGACGCTCCAAGCAAAACACTTATCATAGGGTGAATAAAAATATAGCTCTTAGTAAAGTTACCGATGAACGAAGACGGAAGAGGGGATACCATTTGGGGCATCCCCAAGCTTAGGCTCTTGGTTGTCCTTGAATATTACCTTGGGTGCTTTGGGCATCCCCAATCTTACTCTCTTGCCACTCCTTATTCCATAGTCCATCGAATCTTTATCCAAAACTTGACAACTTCACCACACAAAACTCAACAGAAAACTCGTAAGCTCGGTTAGTATAATAACATAAAATCACCACTTTTAGTACTGTTGTGAACTAATTCTTTATTTATATTGGTGTAATATCTACTGTATTCCAACTTCTTTATGGTTCATACCCTCCGATACTACTCATAGATTCATCAAAATAAGCAAACAACACATAGAAAACAGAATCTGTCAAAAACAGAATAGTCTGTAGTAATCTGTAACTCTCGAATACTTTGGTAACTCCAAAAATTCTGACAAATTAGGACGACCTGAGAAATTTGTATATCGGTCTACTGCAAGTCGAATTGGTATTTCATCGCTCTCTAGTATAAGATGAAAATTAATTTCGTGAGCGCAAACTTTCTGTTTTTTACAGCAAGATCACATTAACTTTCACCCAAGTCTTCCCAAAGGTTCTACTTGTCACTTTATTGAAACAAAAGCTATAAACATGATTACAACAGTAGCTTAATCATGTGGACACACAAAAACAGTAGGGGTAAATATTGGGTTGTCTCCCAACAAGCGCTTTTCTTTAATGCCTTTCTAGCTAGGCGTGATGATGACAATGATGCTCACATAAAAGATAAGAATTGGAACATAAGGGGAGCATCATGAAGAATATAACTATCACATTTGAGCCTAACCCACTTCCTATGCATAGGTATTTTGTGAGCAAACAACTTATGGGAACAAGAATCAACTAGCATAGGAAGGCAAAACAAGCATAGCTTCAAGATTTTCAATACATAGAGAGGAAACTTAATATTATTGCAATTCCTACAAGCATATACTCCTCCCTCATAATAATTTTCAGTAGCATCGTGAATGAATTCAACAATATAACTATCACATAAAGCATTATTTTCATGATCTACAAACATAGAAAATTTACTACTCTCCACATAAGCAAAATTCCTGTCATTCGGAATAGTGGGAGTATCATAAGAAACTCTAATACTATAAATTGTTTCCACATTAAAAGAGTAATGTTCAGCAAAAGGGTAATCATAATCATGAAAAGTTTTGTAAATATAGTCATCACTACTTTTTATAACATAAGTATCATCACAATAATCATCATAAGTAGCAACTTTGTTCTCATCATAATCAATTGAAACCTCCTCCAAGATAGTGGAATCATTACTAAATAAAGTCATGACCTCTCCAAATCCACTTTTATAATTATCACAATAAGATTCAACATCCTCCGAAATAGTGGGATCATTGCTTCGTAAAGTTGACACTCTTGAAAAAGATGAAATGGACAAGGTGGTTCAGCATATGCCTATGGATAAAGCTCCAGGTCCTGATGGCTTTAATGGCCTATTTTTCAAAAAATGCTGGCATCTAATTTCTCAGGACTTTATGAGCTAGCTCGGGAATTCTATGAGGGTGTTGCTATCTTGGATAACATAAATGATTCTTACATTACTCTTGTGCCTAAGAAGCTTACACCTGAAGAGGTTGGAGATTATAGGCCGATTTCTCTCACTAGTATGGGCCTGAAGTTTCTTTCTAAAATGGCAGCAAATAGGTTTCAAGAGGTCATCTTGCAGTGCATTCACAAGAACCAATATGGTTTTATTGAGAGCAGAACAGTACAGGATTGTATTGGCTGGACTTTTGAGTATTTGCATCAGTGCCATCAATCTAAGAGGCCAATTGTAATCCTTAAGTTAGATTTTGAAAAGGCTTTTGACTCTCTGGAACATGAAGCTCTTTTTCAGATTCTTAGGCACAAATGTTTTAATGAGAAATGGATTCTCTGGATGAAGCAACTGTTGGGCACTGGTACTTCCTCAGTTCTTCTTAATGGTGTCCTTGGGAGAAAATTTGTTTGTAAAAAGGGGGTCAGGCAGGGTGATCCTGTCTCTCCTCTCCTCTTTGTTATTGCTGCTGATCTTTTGCAATATGTCATCAATGACATGTTCAGACGAGGAATTCTTTAACTGCCTATCCCTTTTCATGACCAGGATTACCCTGTGATCCAATATGCAAATGATACTATAATCATCTTACCTGCTGATAGGATTTAGCTCCTGGCCTTGAAAGATATGCTTCAAGTGTTTGCTCAGTCCACTAGCCTAGATGTCAACTACCACAAATCTTTCCTCGTCCCCATAAATGTTGATCCTATTGTGATGAATGATCTTTTTGTTGCTTTTGGTTGCCATATAGGAAAGATGCCTTTCACTTATCTTGGGCTGCCAGTGGGAACCACAAGTCCCAAAATGGTGGACTTTATGCCTCTAGTGGACTGTATGGAAAGAAGAATGACTGCTAGCTCCTCTTTTCTCAATCAAGGGGAGAGACTACAATTTCTGAACTATGCTTTGTCTTCAATGTCCATCTTCTTTATGTGCAGTTTGGCTGTTCCAGCTGGAATCCTCAAACAGTTAGAGAGAATTCAGAGGCAGTGTTTGTGGAGAAGGAACAGAGATGAACCTGCCCCCTCCCTTGCTGCTTGGGAGCTTATTTGTAGCCCCAAAAACAGGGGTGGTCTTGGTATTCTCAATCTGGGGGTACAAAATGTTGCCTTGCTCCTCAAACATGCTAGTAACTTCCTCAATAAAAATGATATTCCTTGGGTGTCTCTCATTTGGGACTCTTAGTACCATGGAAGGGTGCCCCAAGGAATATCTGCTTGTGGCTCTTTTTGGTGGAAGGATATTTGCAAGGTTATGCTGAGTTTTAGAGAGTGTTCTTGGGTTGAGGTTAATGATGGTGACACTGCTCTGTTCTGGTTAGATAACTGGAATATTGGTGATGAGGTCTCCCCTCTTCAATCAAGATTTCCTACATTATTTTCTTATGTTAAGGACCCATGGATTACAGTCAAGGAGTTCTTCAGTTCTCAGGATATTGTGCAGCATTTTCATCTCCCCCTGTCTGCTCAGGCCTTTGGAGAGTTGGGCATGATTCAATCTATGATGGATTCTCATAGCAGAGCATCTGGCTCTAAGGATGTGTGCTTTTGGCAAAACTCTTCCAAGCAGTATAGACCCAAGATGTTTTACTCCCACACATTCCAGTCAGAAACCTTTAACCCTCTGCTCTGTTGGATATGGAAATCATCCTGTACTCTCAAGATTAAGGTATTTGCTTGGATGCTCATCATGGACAGGTTGAATACAAAAGATATGGTGGAGAGAAGGCATTGGCACATGGAGGATGGTGTGCATTGTAGACTTTGCCCCCTGCAGGTTCGAGAGACCGGGGATCATCTTTTCTTCAACTGCAATTTCAGTGTTCGTGTCTGGAATTACCTACAAATTGATTGGCCTGCAGGGATCTCTATGTCTGATGTGGTTATTCAGGCTAGGAATGATTTTGACAAGCCTTTTTTCTCAGAAGTGGTGTTCACTGCATGTTGGAACATCTGGATCATTCGAAATGCCAAGGTTTTCAGAAATGAGACGGCTAGTTTTTATAAATGGCGTGCTGCTTTTAGTCATGATATCTCTTTGTTACAATATAGGATTAAATCTGCCTACAAGGATGACCTTCTCAAGTGGATCTCTTTCCTTCCCCCTTAAGGCTTAGTGTAGTAAGTCTTTTCTTTTTTGCTAACCCCTCATTTCCTTCTAGTTTGGGTACTTCTTCTAGATTACTCCTTGTAATCAACTTTTGTATCTTTTTTCTTTGTTTAATAAAGGTTTTGATATGCTGTGGGGGTTTGCCCCAAGTTCCCAGTCAAAAAAAGTTGACACTCTTCCAAACCCACTTTCATCAATATAATCATCATAAATAGGAGGCATGCTATCATCATAATAAATTTTCATATCAAAACTTGGGAGGTTAAAATATCATCTTCATAAAACATAGCATCCCCAAGCTTGGGACAAACATTAATTTTAGCAAATAAATTCTCAAACATGTCATTCTCATCAAACATAGCATCCCCAAGCTTGGGCCTTTGCATATCATAAGTATAATCAGTCTCATCATTAATAGTATGGATAGCACCAATAGTATAGCAATTATCATCATCATCACAATGAGTAATAGGAGCAACATCATTTGGAAATTATACCTTTTTACCTTTGCTTCTTCGTCTTTTCTTTTTCTTCTTCGCATCATGTGTGGGTTTAATCCTCTTTTTGGAGCTCCTTATTAATGGGATTGGTTGAATAGAAAGCTCCTCCCCGTTACCTGATTCATCATAAGAAAGAATAGGAGGATATTAGGAAATCTCTTCCCTTTCATTAGTATTCTCTTCATCTTCTATTTGTTTTCTTGTCTTTATGTAATTGGCAATATAAGGATTTTCAATGCAATTCACTGCACAATACATATAAATTTCCTCTAGATCAAAATCAAGAACTTTATCGAGAACAAATTCTGGAAGATCATTAGTTATACGTTTCATTTCTTCATAACCCACAAGCAAACTAAGTTCATTATGATGCGCAAGGGAAATCAAGTCATCACAATTTTTGGACACGATACGATCATGAAACAATTTGCATTGGAGATTAAATGATCACGTTTATTGCAAAGTTCACAAGGATGGCAAAGAAATTTTAAATTTTTAGCACAAGCATCTAGCCTCTCTTGTAAACATTTAGTTTCTAAATACTTATGCCTCTTGCAAAATCTATCTTCCCTATTTGGTTTGTGCTTGCAAGCTCTATGCACTCCACAAAAATTGACATTCTTATAAGAGAAATTTTTATCATTACTAGTGCAATCATCATTAGTACTATGCATATTCATAGAGTTCATACTAACAACATTGCGATCATGCTCATCATTCAAAGATTGTATGCCAAATATTTTATTTCATTCTTCTTCTAACATTTTGGCACAATTATCGGAATCCTTATTTTCACGAAAGATATTAAAAATATGAAGCATATGACGCACCCTCAATTCCATTTTTTCTAGTTTTCTTTTATAAACTAAACTAGTGATAAAAACAAGAAACTAAAAGATTCAATTGCAAGATCTAAAGATATACCTTCAAGCACTAACCTCCCCGGCAACGGCGCCAGAAAAGAGCTTGATGTCTACTACACAACCTTCTTCTTGTAGACGTTGTTTGGCCTCCAAGTGCAGAGGTTTGTAGGACAGCAGCAAATTTCCCTCAAGTAGATGACCTAAGGTTTATCAATCTGTGGGAGGCATAGGATGAAGATGGTCTCTCTCAAACAACCCTGCAACCAAATAACAAAGAGTCTCTTATGTCCCCAACACACCCAATACAATAGTAAATTGTATAGGTGCACTAGTTCGGCGAAGAGATGGTGATACAAGTGCAATATGGATAGTAGATATAGGTTTTTGTAATCTGAAAATATATAAACACCAAGGTAACTAGTAGGAAAAGTGTGCGTAAGCAGTATTGCAATGCTTCGAAACAAGGCCTAGGGTTCATAATTTCACTAGTGCAAGTTCTCTCAACAAGGATAACATAATTAGATCATATAACTATCCCTCAAAGTGCAACAAAGAGTCACTCCAAAGTCACTAATAGCGGAGAACAAACGAAGAGATTATTGTAGGGTACGAAACCACCTCAAAGTTAATCTTTTCGATCAATGCATTGGGCTATTCCTCTAAGTGTCACAAACAACCCTAGAATTCGTAGTAAAATAACACCCTAAGACACAAATCAACCAAAACCCTAATGTCACCTAGATACTCCAATGTCACCTCAAGTATCTGTGGGTATGATTATACGATATGCATCACATAATCTCAGATTCATCTATTCAACCAACACAAAGAACCTCAAAGAGTGCCCCAAAGTTTCTACCAGAGAGTCAAGACGAAAATGTGTGCCAACCCCTATGCATAAGTTCACAAGGTCACAGAACTCGCAAATTGATCACCAAAACATACATCAAGTGGATCACGTGAATATCCCATTGTCACCACAGATAAGCACATGCAAGACATACATCAAGTGTTCTCAAATCCTTAAAGACTCAATGCGATAAGATAACTTCAAAGGGAAAATTATATTCATCACAAGGAGATAGAGGGGGAGAAACATCATAAGATCCAACTATAATAGCAAAGCTCGCGGTACATCAAGATCGTGCCATATCAAGAACACGAGAGAGAGAGAGAGAGAGATCAAACACATAGCTAATGGTACATACCCTCAGCCACAAGGGTGAACTACTCCCTCCTCGTCATGGAGAGCGCCGGGATGATGAAGATGGCCACCGGTGATGGACCCCCCCTCCGGCAGGGTGCCAGAATAAGGTCCCGATTGGTTTTTGGTGGCTACAGAGGCTTGCGGCGGCGGAACTCCCGATCTAGGTATCTTTTCAAGGGTTTATGTATTTATAGGAATTTTTGGCGTCAGTCTCAAGCTAGGGGGATCTCCGAGTCGTCCACGAGGCAGGGGGCGCGCCCAGGGGGTAGGGCGCGCCCTCCACCCTCGTGGACGGCTCAGGACTCTTCTGGCCCAACTATTTTACTCCGGGGGCTTCTTTTGGTCCATAAAAAATCATCAAAAAATGGCACATCAATTGGACTCCGTTTGGTATTCCTTTTCTGTAAAACTCAAAAACAAGGAAAAAACATAAACTGGCACTGGGCTCTAGGTTAATAGGTTAGTCCTAAAAATCATATAAAATAGCATATAAATGCATATAAAACATCCAAAATGGATAATATAATAGCATGGAACAAGAAAAAAATATAGATACGTTGGAGACTGATACGTCTCCGTCATATCTATAATTTTTGATTGTTCCTTGCCCATATTATACAAATTTCATATACTTTTGGCAATTTTTTGTACTATTTTTGGGACTAACATATTGATCCAGTGCCCAGTGCCAGTTCCTATTTGTTGCATGTTTTTTTGTTTCGTAGAAAATCCATATCAAACGGGATAAAAAATGACGGAAATTTTTTGGAATATATGTGATTTTTGGGAAGAAGAATCAACACGAGACGATGCCCAAGGAGGCCACGAGGCAGGGGGCGTGCCCCAGGCGGTCAGGCGCGCCCTGGGCCCTCATGGCCACCCCGTAAGGAGGTTGGTGCCCTTCTTTCGCCGCAAGATAGCCAATATCTGGATACAAATCATGTTAAAATTTCAGCCGAATCGGAGTTACGAATCTCCGAGAATATAAGAAACGGTGAAAGGCCAAAATCTGAAAGGCAGAAACAGAGAGACATATCCAATCTTGGAGGGGGCCATGGACCAGAGGGGAAACCCTTCTACCATCTAGGGAGAAGGTCAAGGAAGAATAAGAAGAAGAAGAAGGGGGGTCTCTCCCCCTCTCTCCCGGTGGCGCCAGAACGCCGCTGGGGCCATCATCGTGTGACGGCGATCTACACCAACACCTTCATCATCTTCACCAACATCTTCATCACCTTCCCCCATCTATCTACAGCGGTCTACTCTCCCGCAACCCGCTATACCCTATACTTGAACATGGTGCTTTATGCTTCATATTATTATCCATTGATGTGTTGCCATCCTATCATGCCTGAGTAGATTTTTGTTGTCCTATCGGTAATTGGTGAATTGCTATGATTGGTTTAATTTGCTTGTGGTCATGTTGCTGTCCTTTCGTGCCTGATACGTCTCCAACGTCTCTATAATTTTTGATTTCTCCGTGCTATATTATCTACAGTTCTGGACATTATTGGGCTTTATTATCCACTTTTATATTATTTTTGGGACTAACCTATTAACTGGAGGCCCAGCCCAGAATTGTTGTTTTTGCCTATTTTAGGATTTCAAAGAAAAGGCATATCAAACGGAGTCCAAACGGAATGAAACCTTCGGGAATGTGATTTTCTCACCGAACATGATCCAGGAGACTTGGACCCTACGTCAAGAAACAAAGGAGGAGGCCACGAGGTATGGGGCGTGCCTACCCCCCAGGCGCGCCCTCCACCCTCGTGGGCCCCCTGTTGCTCCACCGACGTACTACTTCCTCCTATATATACCTACGTACCCCCAAACGATCAGATACGGAGCCAAAAGCCTAATTCCACCGCCACAACTTTCTGTATCCACGAGATCCCATCTTGGGGCCTGTTCCGGAGCTCCGCCGGAGGGGGTATCCATCATGGAGGGATTCTACATCAACACCATAACCTCTCCGATGAAGTGTGAGTAGTTCACCTTAGACCTACGGGTCCATAGTTATTAGCTACATGGCTTATTCTCTCTTTTTGGATCTCAATACAATGTTCCCCCCTCTCTTGTGGAGATCTATTCGATGTAATCTTCTTTTTGCGGTGTGTTTGTTGAGACCGATGAATTGTGGGTTTATGATCAAGTCTATCTATGAACAATATTTGAATCTTCTCTGAATTCTTTTATGTATGATTGGTTATCTTTGCAAGTCTCTTCGAATTATCAGTTTGGTTTGGCCTACTAGATTGATCTTTCTTGCAATGGGAGAAGTGCTTAGCTTTGGGTTCAATCTTGCGGTGTCCTTTCCCAGTGACAGTAGGGGCAGCAAGGCACGTATTGTATTGTTGCCATCGAGGATAACAAGATGGGGTTTTCATCATATTGCATGAGTTTATCCCTCTACATCATGTCATCTTGCTTAAGGCGTTACTCTGTTTTCATGAACTTGATACTCTAGATGCATGCTGGATAGCGGTTGATGAGTGGAGTAATAGTAGTAGATGCAGGCAGGAGTCGGTCTACTTGTCTCGGAAGTGATGCCTATATACATGATCATACCTAGATATTCTCATAACTATGCTCAATTCTGTCAATTGCTCAACAGTAATTCGTTCACCCACCGTAAAATACCTATGCTCTTGAGAGAAGCCACTAGTGAAACCTATGGCCCCCGGGTCTATCTCCATCATATTAATCTTCCAATACTTATTTATTTTCATTCCCTTTTACTTTACTTTGCATCTTTATCATAAAAATACCAAACATATTATCTTATCATATCTATCAAATCTCACTCTCGTAAGTGACCGTGAAGGGATTGACAACCCCTTATCGCGTTGGTTGCAAGGAGTTATTTGCTTTGTGCAGGTATGAGGGACTCGCGCGTAGCCTCCTACTGGATTGATACCTTGGTTCTCAAAAACTGAGGGAAATACTTACGCTACTTTGCTGCATCATCCCTTCCTCTTCGGGGAAAACCAACGCAGTGCTCAAGAGGTAGCAGTGCCCATCATATGAGCGCGCGCGTGGATCACACCATAGGGTTAGGTGTATGTTGGTAGGACTATGTATTGGAGGGCAAGAGTGACGGAAGCTTCAACCTAGCATAGAAATTGATGCATACGGGATTGAAGGGGGACCAATATATCTTAATGCTATGGTTGGGTTTTACCTTAACGTTAGTAGTTGCGGATGCTTGCTAATAGTTCCAATCATAAGTGCATAGAATTCCTAGTTAGCGATGACATGCTAGCAGTGGCCTCTCCCACATAAAACTTGCTATCAGTCTAGTAAAGTAGTCAATTGCTTAGGGACAATTTTCCAACCCCTACCACCACTTTTCCACACTCGCTATACTAACTTTATTGCTTCTTTACCTAAAACAGGCCCTACTTTTTATTTACGTGCTCTTTATATTCTTGCAAACCTACCCCATTACACCTACAAAGTACTTCTAGTTTCATAATTGTTCTAGGTAAAGCAAACATCAAGCATGCATAGAGCTGTATCGGTGGTCGATAATACTTGAGGGAATATTTGTTCTACCTTTAGCTCCTCGTTGGGTTTGACAATCTAACTTATCGAAAGAGGCTACAATTGATCCCCTATACTTGTGGGTTATCAGAGACGTATCACGGGGCTGGGATGCCAGTGTCTAGGAGCCGACAGTGGGGGCCGTGCGGGGCACCGGTTTTGCCGGGTCCGTCGGTTACGGGCCGTACCAGGCCCGCCAGGCGCGGGTACGGCCGGCTGCTTCGTACTATAGGAACGCCGTGTTGGACATCATGGGACGGCTGCGCCATCCTGCTACATGGTTGGGCCTCCGGGATGCCGCCGCCCAGGCGGGGGCTTGGTCGGCACGGGAGACGTGCCCGCCGGGGCTGGCATAAAGATGGCACACTGTAGCCATGCTTGGTTGTTGATGAAGGTTTGACTTGCAGGATCCGGCCGGCATGCACCAGCCGGCTTGGCCGGGTTGCTGGACCTAGCCGGGTTGCGCTGGGAAGCCGGCCAGGGGCAATCCGGATTGAGGGGCATTGCCAGCCCTGATGTTTTTGAAAGGATCTGGGTTCCATTGCCTGCCCAGGGTCCATCCCCCCGACAGTAGTCCCAAAGTTGTGAAGGCTCGCCAGCTCCGGGTAGGAGGGCCTTCGCAGTTTCATCCCCCTGAGGAGGCAGCCGGGTTGATGAAGTTTGTGGCCGTCGGGTCTGGCAACACCCACTGTGTGCCGCCTTCCGGAAGCCGGATCGTGGTACCTAGGTATGGGCGGGAAATCGAGGCGTTTGCCGTTGAAGGGGAAGGGACGTGCCTCCCATGGCCTGACACAGGCGCCACGTGGTGAACAGCAGCCGAAGAGGCCCTACCAGGCCAAGCGCGCGACGGGACGTATCAGTGGGCTAGGACCCGCCAGGCCGCACCCTCGGCCCGCTCGCGGGGATTGATTGCAGCCGCCGCGGACGGTTGCT
>NC_041390.1:471624742-471663270 GCF_002162155.2 Triticum dicoccoides
AGTGGAAACACGGCCGCAACCGATCCCACTCCCCCATGTCTCGCCGCAGTTATAAAATCGAAGGGAGGGCAATGGTGATACTCACGCACGCACCCCTGGCCTCGCTCTCCTTCTCTTCCTCCAACTCCCAAACTCATCCCTTGTTGCAGCGCTCCGCTGCTACCAAGTAGCGCACCACCACCACTGCCAAGCAGCGCACCACCACCGCTCTGCGGTACTCAGCCGCCATCTAGTCTTCTCGCCCGTCGCTGCACTTCTTGCCCCCATCTTGGGGATATAGTTATTAGTATGACCCGCCCAGGAGGGGCCTGGTTATACTTAGATGATTCATGAAGCCCGCGATGACTCCTTGGGATGGCGGGTTAGCTAAAGGCCCAAGGCCCAAAGGGTGATTTATGGCCTATAGAGATAAACCGCCATATGTATGTAACTTGTGTAGTAAGGCAAGAATAACTAGTCACCGAGCCGGACACTGTTTATAAGCCGGTCGGAACTCTGTAGGCCGTAGGGCATCAACCCCTGTATATAAGGGGATGACCTGGCAGCGGCTTAGAGTAAGAAACAACAGGTCGAGAGCCAAGCTAGCGTATTTCGCTCCTTCGTCATCGAAACCTAGAAATACCACATCAACTAGACTAGGCTTTACCTTCACTGCAGGGGTCGAACCAGTATAAACCTCTTGTGTCCTTTGTCCCGATTAACCCCTTTAAGCTTCCTAGTTGCAATGGCTCCACGACTAAGTCCTTTCACAAGGACATCTTCCGTGACAATTCCACGACAATTGGCGCCCGCCGTGGGGTCAGCGCACGATGGATTTGAGTACTTGAAGGGCAGCTTCGAAGGGTTCAAGGGATACGTTGTGGGCCGGATGACCAAGAGTCGTCGCGGCAAGCTCTACATCGATGAAGAAGGTTGGGGCCCCGACGCCGGCTCGGTTGAGTACGGGTACCGGGTCCCATTCGGCGGAATCCACGTCTTCATCGGCCGGATCGGCAAGCCGGGCCCTGAGCTGGACATCTGCACCGACCTCATGGAGACGGCTCAGCGTACGAGACCCGCTGACGGTGTCCTGGACTAGGGGGTACTCACCACGTCGTCTCCCGATCTGTTAGATTGGGCCGAGGACCCCCATGGCCGTATACTCATGGGCCAGTTCGGACGGCTGCCGCATACATGGAAGATTCACTAGACTTGGTGATCAAGACAAGGACTCCTCCCCACCGGCATATTCGGCTAGGACTCTTGTTATCCTAGGCCTCTGGTGCATTATATAAACCGAGGCTAGGCTAGTCGATAGATGATATACAACATACAATCATACCATAGGCTAACTTCTAGGGTTTAGCCTCTCTGATCTCGTGGTAGATCTACTCTTGTACTACCCATATCATCAATATTAATCAAGCAGGACGTAGGGTTTTACCTCCATCAAGAGGGCCCGAACCTAGGTAAAACATCGTGTCCCCTGCCTCCTATTACCATCCGCCTTAGACGCACAGTTCGGGACCCCTACCCGAGATCCGCCGGTTTTGACACCAACATTGGTGCTTTCATTGAGAGTTCCGCTGTGTGATCGGCAAAAGGATCGATGGCTCGTCTGCAGGTCAACTACGATGCCGGCATCTTCGTCGCTGGCTCGATTGGTCACCTTGGCTCGACCGAGGACCATGCTCCATCTCCGATCGTCATGTTCGGACGAGGGCCTTCATCAACGTCAACTCCGATCTCTATCAAGATCATGGAGGAATCATCCATGGAGCTCGGGGGCTCAACATCAACATTGCCCTTGGGCGACCATGCCATTTTTTCGAATAGCAAACTTGTATCCGCTGCCACCACCTCTTAGGGCATCGCTTTGATGATCCCTTTGGTGGAATTGTGAGGAATTGAGTCTACAGCAATCATGCCAAATTTCGTCGAGTTTCGATGGAGGAATCTCCGACAATCTACGATATTACCGGAGCCCTGTCAAATCTGGACGAGAATCTGGACGAGTTTAGGGAGTGGTCTCCAGAGCCTAGCTTGGAGGTCTTTTGGAAGATCCAACCGTTCATCTACTATGGAATTCCCATATCTTCCACCCCTCTAGATTTCAGATCGATCCGACGGTTCAAACTCCAGGAACCTTCCGATGAGTGGATCAATTTTCGGATCCGTTTTCTGCGCGAATACGGATCCAACCCGAATTCATGTTTCTTTTTGAACGTGACATTGGACAACCTTTTTAGAGGAATTCTCTTCTAGGGTATTGTGCGTTGCTTTTAAACATGTGCCCGTAAATTTTTAAGCCTCCCCTGAGGTTGCCTTCATCATCATGCTGGTGTCAAACCAGTCCGGCGGTATTGCTCCAAGGCTGCCGACCTGCGCTAGACACGTCGTCACTTTGTTGAGCCGAGCTCAACTTCTTCAGATCATCATCTCGGCAAGCCGAACAAGAGTCCAACATCATGAAGGATAAATCATCACCAACATCATCTCCCCACGGATTATACGGGCATACCGGCATCGCCGCACGGTCACTTCATGAAGCCGGCATCGACCACGTCACGACCTGCATCGGCAGGGCCGCACTATTGCTTCTTCAAGCTGGTGTCCATCACGCTGACCTACTTTGACTCATCGGCTGACATCGAGGCTTCGACATCTCGGCTGGACCGGGGGCTTCACCATCTCTTCATCAACCTACTCCAAAGACTTCGGCATCACTAGCCGACTAGCTCCGTCACGTTAACTGGACCGAGGGCTTTGCCTTGGTGAGCCAACCTTTACCAGCATCGCCATACCGTCGCTTTATCGCCCATCAGGCAATGGGTGCAGTGGCGGAGCCAGAATTTTTGTGGAGCCTGGGCGAGTTTAAGCCTAAGTTTCTAATAAAAAAACCAAAATCGAGTGTTCGGATACATAATATATAAAATAGCATCAAACTTTAAAATCACAAATCCACATTAATAATGTAGTGAAAATATAACCATATTAATCACACAAATGTAATTTGAAAGTGAAATAATATATAATATACCAAAATTTAGTTTCATAAGCCAAAATATAGTTGATACTTGATACCTTAAGTGATAGAACCGGGGCCACATAGAACCAAACTCATCATATTACTCACAAAAGTATAGCTGTCCAAATTATCATCCAAACATCCTAGCAGAGACAACATGACAAAAAAATTGGATTTTTAATATTCACATAAATCAAGTGTTGTGATTTGCAAATATATTCAATAAAAACATGAGGCAATACGAGATGGTGGTTGTGGCTCTACTTCTATTTGTGGTTGCACACCATGCACACTTTCTGCCAAAATCTCCTCATCTCTCAAATTTAATGATTCAAAATTTGGATTTAATATTTGTATGTAGAATAAATCCCTAAACAAGAACTAAACTCATAAATTGGTAATCATCCCTGGTGACCAATTTTCCTTGCCGTGACCTCAAAATTTAAGCCCTAATAAGTCTATGAATCTCACCTAATTCTGAACAAGGGGACAAGTAGGCGATAATGCAAAGCATTCGTCAGAGTCTCGGATGGATTAGCTCCAGCTCCGCCCGCTGCCGGCGGTGCGCCTACGCTGCCGCTCTGTCTCCGTTTCCGATGGACCGAGGATGCAGCCATCTTGAGCAAACAGAAATTAACCAAACGGAGCGGGGAGGTGGAGGCGTGGAGCGATGGACCGATCGTTTCCTTCTCATCTCCAGTAAAAAAAAGATCAAACGAGTAGGCTTATCTCACGTAGGTACGTAGCCCATTAGCCTGTACATACGTTTTTTTGCTTAATAATTACTAATTAATAGCGTTTGACCAGAGAGGATCGAAACGGAAGCCCATTGGCCCAGCTACCTACTGCCCGGGTAAACCACCGTAGAGGAGTAATTTGCCCCATTATGACAGTGCCATTGTAGTATGTTGCGTATCTTGTGAGCCCGGGCAAGTGCCCAGGCTAGCTGGGCGCTGGCCCCGCCCCTGAATGGGTGTGTGGATCGAGTCCCAATTTTGGGAATCACCTTTCTTCATATTGCTACTAGAAATAAACCAGGTGCTATTAATCCTAGTTTTTTTTGCTTGTTTGGGTTTATTTTTCCCAAGGAATTATTACTCTGGTTTGTCCATCATCTGTACACAGGTCTATCAAATGATGGCCGCATTAACGACGGTCGTGTGGTGGTTCGGTCAGTTTCCGTACATAGTCTGGCGAACGCCGCATCTGGAACTCGGACCGACCTGTAAATTCAGGCTTTGCCACGCCTTTACCGCATCACGCCGATGCCCTGCATCGACGTTGACTTCGGTGCCAGGCCATATTTTTTATTACTCACTTTGCGTAAATTATTTATTATGCAACAATTTTTTTAATTATTATTATTACTATTATCTCTGGTCTGCACTATTTTTTGTGCACAGGAAACTGATCCGGGGACTTCGGCGTCACTCTGCCGGTCTGCATTGACCGCGCTATGTCACCACTTCGACGTGTCGAGCTCTCCGCTCCGCCACCTCGGGACCGGCTTGGGGGATGGAACCTTGTCCTGCATCAAGCTCGGACCACGTCATCAATGCCGAACACATTAACCAACTAAGTCGCTTTCATTCTCAAAGTTTTAATTTTTAACTTGTGTTCGGTTCGACCAAGCATTATACTTTTTTGGAAAAAAGTTGCTTGTAAAAAATTTCCTTTTCCAAACTTTGTTTGTGACACACAAATTCAAATACCCCATTTATTTGGGGGCTTCTTTTATGAAGCTTTTCCTCTTGCATATGATTATACTTGTACGGCTTCGTTCCATGTTTGTGTATTACGCCACAATATGCACCATATTGACTTAAGCAATTTGCAAGCTGGGTTGCCTGGCTCCTGTGCTTACCCCTACGTTCCCGATTGTTCGGCTAGGGAGTAAAGGGAGCACCTCTGCGATTGTCACGGCCGGGTCCTCCGAGCTCTGACCTCAGACTGGGTGAAGCCGAAAGCTAGCGCTCTTATTGTTTTCAATCATGGTCGGCACACAACGGAACTCATGAGTACAAAAAATCTATTGCACAAGTCTCATAGTAATAATGAGCACCGAAGAAAGGTATCGGTGGGGGTACTATTTTCTTTGAAGATGCTTCTTACACTTTGTCTGTAATATAGCATAAGTTCCCTGAGCGCACTTTGTCTGTTACAGCCTTATGGCCCGGTTGCTTGGTTATCGAAAACACTGTCGATATTCTTGACAGGTGGAGTACATAACACTTTTCGCTCCTTGACCGAAGAGTGAGAAGCCGACGGTCGGTTAAGACGCGTTTAAAGTTCGGTTGAACAAAGATATGATATTAGTACTTCGGTACATACAATCATTGTACATAAAATTCTTTTACCCAAGTCACTTGGGGGCTCTTAAATTTATATGAGCTATTTTATAGTAATTGTGTTTTCTTCTTGGTCGTTGCAAAGTCTTTATTTACCACTCCCTTTTTCGACACGAGTGTGTGGTCACTAGCCGGGGAGCCTAATTTCTCTCTCAAAGCCGCTAGAGTTTAGTTTGCTAAACTGGCCTAATGAGAAGTACTCCTCCTTCGGGATAGGAGGTTCAAGCCGTAGTCTGACCCGCTTGAAGTCTTGAGATAGGATGTGTCATGTTAAAGCACGACAGAAGCACTTTTTTTCTAAAGTCCAATTTTCAGATTGGCACCGAACACTTGATCTTGTTCTGACGTCTAGTTTTTACTGATGTTTTTTGGTTTTCCAAGCTTATGGAACTTTTAAACTATTTGTGTGTTTCCAGCACAAGTCTCATAGTGCAATGCCAGACACCTTTATAGATTCGGCAAAAACATTCTCGGATCTCACTATATATGCATTGGTTTCGAATTGTGTCTTCGGTCAATAGTTGGGTTGCCCGGCTCCTGCGCTTGCCTCCTACGTTCCGCTTTGTTCGGCTAGGTGTGCAAAGGGAGAACCACTGCGATTGTGCTTCCAGCTCACATGGTTAAGCACCTCAGTGGAGAAAGCTGAAAACTGACTGTCACAATAAGCGTAAACTGGTCAGCGATCCGATGACTATGTTAAATGATGGGCCATACATAATATTGTCCGAAGTGTTTACGGCTTGACCTCGACTGTCGCCGAACACTACTGGGGGCTAGTAACTGGCCTCCCAAACTAAATCCTCAATATTTTGCTCTTACATTAGAGCTGAGATTTCATGATCATGCTTAGCATGACAACCCAAAGAAAGGAACCAATAGGGGACTATTTTCTTTGGAAGACATTTCTTATGTTAAACAGTAATATAACATATCTTTCTGCGTACCTTTGTTTATAAAACCGTATGGGAAGATTGCCTTGTTTGTCGTAAATCTTTGCCCTCATAAAGGCTTTATAAAGTAGGACAAACACTCCTCGGCTACTAGCCGAGGAGGTCGAAGCCGATGGTCGGTCAACAAAGTTTTGTACAATGCGGATTCGAGCATTAATGACGTAAAGTACTTGGATACATTGAGTCATTACACATAATCTGTGATTTTACTATCGATATTGATCCTTAATTCGGCCACCCGTGCCGCATTAAGGCTCGGGGGCTACTGGGCTTCGGGCTTATTATTTACAAATATTAAAGGGGTACATCGATCCCCTGATCTGGTGTTGCCACCCGACCAGTGTCTCGGGGGCTACTGCATTGCATGTCCAATGCAGAAAATTTTAAGTGCAATACAGTTTCCGAGGAGATTATGATCCTCAGGTTGGTCGACCGCACCCAACCTGAGTCTCGAGGACTGAGCACGCCGCTTTTTGTATCCCGAAGTATTCTGCCGAGCTAGGACTTGATCCTCAGGCCGATTTTGCAAATCAACCTGAGTCTCAGCGGCTACTGGGATCAGCGGTCTTACGTCATCCTTCAGGTGCATCTTGGGTTTTAGACCGATACACATCTTGAGGGCTACTGGCTATATATCTCGGCAGAGAATAAATTGCACCAGGCAAAATTATTGACAAAAAATCGGTCCATAGTAGGGGTGGTGCACCACCTCGGAAGCAGTCCGGCATAAAGGCCGGGCGCTAGTGGCTGGCTCCATAGAGGGCATTTCCAGCATTAAGCTCGGCCAAACTCCTTCAACTTTTTTGGACCAAGATGATCTATGACATCTTAGATATAGTCCGGCGTTGGAGTTTGGACACAGTCCAGCGTTGGAGCTCGGATACATTTCGATGTTGGAGCTCGGAAGCAGTCTAGCATTGGTGCTCGGCTGCAAAAGATACCTCGAATGCAGTCCGGTGTTAGAGCTCGGACGCAAGAGGACACTGCCTCCTGGGACCAACTTCAAACCCGAGGTGTGGCATAAAAATAACAAGGCATTGATAAAGGCCGGAAACTTAAAGGGGCTCCTCGGATACCCGACGTGCAAACTCGTCGAATGCATTTTGGCGATCCTCAAGATCGAAGATGAGAAGATTTGTTGAACCAGTTTTCAAGACCGACAACCGAAGACGAAGAATAGTTCGGAAGAACCGAGGAGCGCCCCCAACTTGAAGACCGGTTCAGGAGGCTATTGACGGTGTCCTGGACTAGGGGGTACTCACCACGTCGTCTCCCAATCTGTTAGATTGGGCCGAGGACCCCCATGGCCGTATACTCATGGGCCAGTTCGGACGGCTATCGCATACATGGAAGATTCACAAGACTTGGTGATTAAGACAAGGACTCCTCCCCACCGTCGTATTCGGCTAGGACTCTTATTATCCTAGGCCTCTAGTGCATTATATAAACCGAGGCCAGGCTAGTCGATAGATGATATACAACGTACAATCATACCATAGGCTAGCTTCTAGGGTTTAGCCTCTCTGATCTCGTGGTAGATCTACTCTTGTACTACCCATATCATCAATATTAATCAAGAAGGACGTAGGGTTTTACCTCCATCAAGAGGGCCCGAACCTGGGTAAAACATCGTGTCCCCTACCTCCTGTTACCATCCGCCTTAGACGCACAGTTCGGGACCCCCTACCCGAGATCCGCCGGTTTTGACACCGACACCCGCCCGGGCTCAGCCTGCCGTGAAGCGTGCCTTCATGGGTTGCATCCATGGAGGGGAGTTCTCTGAAGGATCCATGGATGGCGGTGATACGGCCATCTATTCTGATGGTGAGTCGTCCACAGGCGAGATGGATTCATTGTATCAACTACAAGATGGCAGGCTCGGGGGCTGTTCAGATGGCAGCAGTATTTCGGACCCCTTTGAGCCGCCGAATAGAGCGGGAGTCTTCATGACTGGTACACAGCCGGCTCAAAACTCTACGGCTGCGGCAGCAATAACCTCCGGGAAGGCCGCGATCGGGTCAGGAGACCCCGCGCACCCGCCGGCTTAGGTGCTGATGGATCTTACGGAGAAGATGACGGCTGTCGGTGTCAAAACCGGCGGATCTCGGGTAGGGGGTTCCGAATTGTGCGCCTAGACCAAATGGTAACAGGAGGCAAGGGACATGAAGTTTTACCCAGGTTTGGGCCCTCTTGATGGAGGTAAAACCCTACGTCCTGCTTGATTAATATTGATGATATGAGTGTTACAAGAGTAGATCTACCACGAGATCAGAGAGGCTAAACCCTAGAAGCTAGCCTATGGTATGATTGTATGTTTTGATTGTTGTCCTATGGACTAAAACCCTTCGGTTTATATAGACACCGGAGAGGGTTAGGGTTACACAAGGTCGGCTACGAAGGAGGAGATATCCATATACGTATTGCCTAGCTTGCCTTCCACGCCAAGTAGAGTCCCATCCGGACATGAGACGAAGTCTTCAATCTTGTATATTCATAGTCTAACAGTCCGGCCAATGGAGATAGTCTGGCTATCCGGAGACCCCCTAATCCAGGACTCCCTCAGTAGCCCCTGAACCAGGCTTCAATGACGACGGGTCCGACGCGCAGTTGTCTTCGGCATTGCAAGGCGAGTTCCTTCTCCGAATACATTACAGAAGAATTTGAATACGAGGATAGTGTCCGACCCTGCAAAATAAGTTCCACATTTCACCGTAGAGAGAATAACGTTTTCGCAGATCTAATCCGCTAGCTTGTTTTGGCAACATGACGTTATGTCTTGGCCCGGTGATTATTCGAACCGTTTCTTTTAACCAGCTCCAGACATAACGCGAGGCGGTTTCTTGACACGTCTTGCCGAAGCGGAGATCGTGTTCCCCTAATTATGGGATTCTCATTAATGCGGTTCGTGGGTAACCCAACCATGTCTAGGACTCCTAGATTATAGGTAAGTCCTAAACGGCTATGGAGAGGACGCTTGATATTCACCCTCTTTATAAGGGGACAAGGTTTTCGCTTTTTCCCTCCCGTGCTCAATCAAACCCTTCCCCCGCCTCAAGTTCTAACACCCAAAGCCCAGGTCAAGTGCTCTGGATCTTCAACCATGTCCGGATCCAGCCTTCAACGTCGATGGACGCCCTCCTTCGTTACGGAAGAGGACATTAAGAAGTTAAGGGAGGCCAGATATCTGACCGCCGAGGTTTCGCATCGGCTGCCTGCTCGAGGGCAGGTCGTCCCTACTCCCGAACCCAACGAGAACGTTGTGTTCGTCTCCCACTTCCTCCGAGGTCTAGGCCTCACTCTGGATCCTTTTGTCAGGGGCTTGATGTTCTATTACGGGTTAGATTTCCATGATCTAGCCCCAGACTCCTTTCTCCACATCACGACATTTATTGTCGTGTGTGAGGCCTTCCTCCGCGTTACCCCTCACTTTGGCCTGTGGCTCAAGACCTTTGAAGTAAAGCCGAAGATCATCGAGGGGCAACAAGCAGCGTGTGAAGGTGCATCAATAGGCAAGATGACAGGAGCTCCATGGCCGAGAGGTTCCTTTCCAGAGGTGCCCAGATTGTGGCAACAGGAGTGGTTTTATGTCACGGCTCCCAGAAGTGCCAAGTGGGCGGCTGCCCCCGCTTTCCGCTCGGGCCCCCCACCACAACTGATGTCATGGATTAGCAGGGGTCTGAGCTAGGGTCCAGCCAAGGACGTGCCTATACTGCAAATCCGCATCCGAGATCTCTTGGAGGGAGATTTCAATTTGGTTGCGGTAATACAAGTTATGCTGGTTCGCCAAGTCCAGCCTTGCAAACGCCGGCCCCTGCACTTGTGGGAGTTCAACCCAGAGGGACCACGTGCCATTCAAAGTTTCCTCGGCCTGACGCGTGAGGAGATGTACAAGTCATTCTTCGGACCTCAAGTGGAATGTCCGGATATCACCGAGGATGTGGGCCTGAGCAGTAACCGCGCTGCAGAACAAGTAAGAAATCCTCTAGCCAAACACACTATCTTTTATTCGAGGTTATTTTTGAGAGTTCGCCTTTTGACCAGGACTGGCTAATGACGGCGAAGATGATTCGGTGTTTGGCCCCTCTCCTTGAGGGTTTCGAAAATCTGGTATTGGAGAAGATGCTCGAGGCCGCACCTTGCCCGGAGCCCTTGAAGGAAGATATCGAGGGGGATAATACGGGCGAACGCGGGCCCCATCGCTACCCGCTCCGACCGAGGGAACGAGCGTTTCCACGAAGGAGGACGGCCGGGGGAGGAAAAGGACTGCTTCTGAGGATCCGGAAGCCGAGGCCTCCAAACGGGAGAAGAAGTCTCCCACAGAGGGTCCTGCCTTGGGGGTGCTTTTGCCGCACAAAGTCCGCGAGGGGATCAGCCCTCCAACGAGTCGTAAGTGATCCCAAAATATTTTAATAGAAAGAGTATGCTATCTTTTTCCTCTGAGAAAACAACCACCGCATATATCTTGCAGTTCAGGCCTCAGCCCCTCTCAAATGAGTTCGTCTTCGGGGGATCTTCTTCCGGAGATGATGGAGAGCGAAACGCCTCCCCCGGACTCCTCCGCTCTAGAAGCAGGCGACCCCGAAGTGTCGTCGCGGAGGGCCTCTCCGGATCCGGTGAGGCCAGAAGATAGTCCCGTAGACCCCAGAAGTCCCAGTGTCCGGCTCCCGAAGAGAGCATACGAAAGAGTCCGGCACCGCATGGTGTGCAGTCGGACATTCTGAGGGAGTTGGTGGGGCGAGCGGCCATCTCAGAAGAGCACCGTATGTTGATGGTTAGGGTGATGGAGAGAATCTCGTCCACTGAAAGTGGATTACATGAAGACTTTATGAGTCGACTGACAGGCTTTGAGGTATGTGAGATAATATGTGATAGTACTGCACATGTTAGGTGTGCCCTGTGTAGATAGTAGCCCCTGAGACTCTGGTTGTCATCGAGAATGGCGGCGAACAGAGGATCGTATTCCCAGGCAATAACCAGACTGCCTCTATGTGTAGGTGGTGGAAGCTCCGGTGGCTAGCCGGACTAATGAGTTTACCCAATTAAAACGGCAACTAGATGCGGCAGACGCCGACATAGAGCTTATTAACAAGAGGCTTGACGAGGCACAGGGTAAGTGTTATCATCCGGTGAACGTCACATAGTAAGAGCAGCATAATGCCAGTATCTTTAATATGTTGTGACTACAGATGGATCTGCCACCGTGGAAGCCTTGCGGGCGGAACTTGCCCGAGCCAAGGAACAAGCGAGGATTAGTAATGCGGCTGCTTTGAAGGCAGCCGAAGAGTTGGAAGCCGAGAAGGCCGCACATTGCGGGAGCCAGGAGAAGATGGCCAAGATGGCCGTAGAGTTAAAAGACACTGCCGACCGTTGTCGGGTCCTTGAGAAAGAAAATCGAGCGAAGGCAACGGACCTTGAGAAGGTCGCGGCGGCAGACAAAGACACCCGTTCTGCTATGAGAGTGAAGAAGGAGGAGCTGCGGGAAGCCGAGGATATTGCGGCTGGGAAACCCTTCATGTTACGGAGGAAGTTCGGAGATCCACGGTATGCCCCTCTGGATCGGCTGTGGAGCTCGGCAGATGCGTTTATGGATTTGGCGGCGAGCGCTGCCGATGCGGCCAAGTACTTCCAAGGTCAGACATATCATGAAGTGGACAAGCTATTCTGGACACAATTCCACGCTCCAGAACGTCCGCTTTCATTGACTGACCAGCTAGCCAAATGGGCCGAACTGAATAGGTTATCCGGACTCGCCATGAGGTCTGTTGTGGATCAGCTATGGCCGGAAGGGCCTAAGCCGAACAACTATTTCAGTTTAGTGCAGCAGTTCCTTGATGCGGTGTCGCGCATTAATGCGATGAAGAGGTCGGCGTGCATAGAAGGCTCGCGGATGGCCCTTGCCCGTGTTAAAGCATACTGGGCGGAGATGGACGCTACCACTGTTGCGGCACAGGGTTCGGCCATAGGACGTGTGGCTGCCGAACACTATTTCGAGGAAGTTCTCGAGGGTGCTTTTTTGATAGAGGCCCAGTGCTCGAAAAATATTATGTTTGAGTGATATGTATTCTCATTGTAAACATAATGCGTTTATGAAGTTTTTAGAAGGCTATGTTTATACTTTTGCCTGAAAGTAGTATGATGCCTCCTGTGCGGCCGTTTATGTATACATGTGTATAACCTGAAAGATTGCAGCCGTCGGCTTCGACCCCCACACATATAATGCGGAGGTGCTCACAAAAAACGCGTGTTCACACTTAACCCAATGTCTTGGTCCTGATAAGGAGGTGATAGCGCAGCGAACGAGGCAACCGGACTATAATGCTTTAACACTTTCACTTAGCCATAGGAGTTTGACAGTGGGGCTACTCGATAGCCCCTGGTGGCTCCGCACTCTCCCGATCGTGGGGTGCGTATATGCCTGGCCGGAAAACGGCCCTTCGTTAAGGCGGAGGAATTCTAACATTCCGATAGGTCATCGAGTGGTTGACCAGTCTCACGCTGTATCATGACAGTCAGTTTTCGGCTTTCTCTACTGAGGCGCTCGTCCGGATGAACCAGGGCACAATCGCAGTAGTTCTCCTGGTGCTACCTTAGCCGGTAAAGCGGAACGTAAGGCACCAAAACACAGGAGCCGGGCAAACCCAACATTTGACCAAAGACAATGATTTGGAGCTGATGCATATAAGGCCGAACTCGCGACGCCGAACACTCCCTAAGGTATTCGGTCTTTATGGTATAAACCGGGCAGAAATAGTGCCGCTTGTAAGAAGCCCCTTGTGTCCAGGTACGTGCATTATTCTGACATGGCCACATTCCAAGACATCAGCATCCTTCTCAATTGTGCTGAGAATTCGGTGGATATGTATCAACAAGAGACAGTAAAAAAGGTTTACGCAGGGCCTTAATCTAAAAAGAATCCTGGAGCGGGTCCCTGCTGCACGTCTGCGCCTGTGTCTCCGTTGTGTCGTATCTTGGACGGGTGTACCACGATGATTATCTATAAAAGAGAGGAGCTTAGGTAAAAAAGTTGTCGTGCGAAAAGGATAGTTTTTAGATAAACCATGTATAATTCAAGGTGAGTAAGGATTGCCACTTATCTACGCACGTTCGGGCCCTCTTGATGGAGGTAAAACCCTACGTCCTGCTTGATTAATATTGATGATATGAGTGTTACAAGAGTAGATCTACCATGATATCAGAGAGGCTAAACCCTAGAAGCTATCCTATGGTATGATTGTATGTTGTGATTGTTGTCCTACGGACTAAAACCCTTCGGTTTATATAGACACTGGAGAGGGTTAGGGTTACACAAGGTCGGTTACAAAGGAGGAGATATCCATATACGTATTGCCTAGCTTGCCTTCCACGCCAAGTAGAGTCCCATCCGGACACGAGACGAAGTCTTCAATCTTGTATCTTCATAGTCTAACAGTCCGGCGAATGGAGATAGTCCGGCTGTTCGGAGACCCCCTAATCCAGGATTCCCTCAACGGCTCTATTGACCGCCGTGGTTGAGCCGGCAGATAAGGCTCAGCACGATGCGGAGGTGGCACGGCTACGCGAGGAGGTAGCACAAGCCAAGGAAAACTTGGCGACGGAGGACGTCAGGATGGCTGCAGAGCGGGCGACTTTGAACGCACGGGCTCAGCAGCTTCAATCAGAGGCTTTTCAGCTCTCGACGAATCGAAACACGTCAAACGAGGTCATGAGGAGGAGGCACCAGAAGACTCAATCGCGTCTGCCCCTGGCTTATGATCCTAGGAACCTCTTCCACACACCCGGAGCCAGTCCCAATAACCCGCCGGAGGCGAACCAGATTACAACACCTGGGGCTGGGGCGCCGGGTCAGCCTTGGGCTATGGAACCCCCTCATGTGAATACTGCTCCACCTTGTTATACACCAACACCACCGGATCATTTTCCTAGCCCTCTAGAGAATCTGATTGCTACATCAACACGTTTGGCGTCTCTCCCCATGGAAGGTGACTCTCCGACGGCGATCGAAATGCGAAGGGTAAGAGAACTTCTTCAGACGGCTCTGGCATAGCAGGAATCATACTCTTATAGTCGAGACAAAATTCATTCAACCCCTCGCCCAAGCCGGAGCCCAAGCTATAGCAGGCATATGGATTCAGCGGCCATGTCCAGCAATGCTCAGTGCCATGACCAACCACGTAGGTATGACCCGGCGCGTGATGGAGCCCTTAACTTGGTTGACTAGGATAGGATCCGCCAAGAGACCGAGCGGGTGGTTCAACTAACAGCTGAGCAGGCGGCTCACCAAGCTTTTCCGGCTTATCCAATGACCTCTGTCAAGGCAGGCGTGGCCACAAGGACAGGAGGTGTCCCTTGTTTGGTGCTGGCTCTATGTAATGAGCGTTTACCAAAGGATTTCAAGGGGCCCTGGAAGGTGCCTAATTACACAGCTGACTTACAACCCGGGGCATGGATCGAAAGTTATGAGATAGCCATGGAGTTTCTGGAGGTTAGTGACGCAGCGATGGCTAAGTACTTCACCATGATGTTGGATGGAACAGCTCGCACTTGGTTGAAGGGGTTGCCACCCAATTACATCGGCTCATGGGCCGAGTTAAGGCCCGGTTTATTCAAAACTTCAAGGATACATGCAAGTAACCCATGTCGATTGTGGACTTGACTAATTGTAAGAAAGAGGAAGGTGAATCCACGACCCATTGGGTGCGCCGGGTGAAAGAAATAATACATTCATCCGATAAGATGGATGCCGGCTCCGCGGTCTTAATGTTGGAGAAAAATTGCCGTTTTGAACCTCTGAAACAGAAGCTGGGGCGGCTCAAGCGTGATTGCGATGACATGGGCCAACTGATGGCGGCTTTGGTCAAATATGCCGATTTTGATAGTAGCAAAGATCCCGCGTCTGATGAAGAGAAGGAAGGGAAGGGAAAGAAGAACGACAACGGAAAAGGTCACCAGCATAACCCAGCAAATCAAGGAGGTAATAAACGTAAGGCTAACGATAGTATGGAGTTTGTGGCTAACGCCAACGCACATGGCAACAATCAGCGGTGTAAGGGAAGGCCACCTCCTCGGTCAGGCGGGTTGGGTCCCATCCTCGAGAAGTTGCTCAATGAACCCTGTCCAAGACACAGCACCCAGGAGAAGCCAACCACCCATCTATGGAAAGACTATACGTTCATGAAGGCTTTCAAGAATTCACGCATGTTCGCCGGTAATCATGGACCTAGCAGCGGCTCAGGCGATGGCGGCTTTCATGGCCTGGGCGACAATTCAGGTGGTGGCGGTTTCCAGGGCCCTCAAGGTAACCAAGGTGGTTATAATCAACGGTCTGGCCAAGGAGGTCAGCAGCATCACCCATCCGGGTATCAGAGTAACCCAAAGCAGCTAAGTAATGGGCAGTATCATGTATTCACCACCAGCTTATGCAAAAGGGACCAGAAACTTCATAAGAGAGCAGTTAACGCGGTTGAGCCGGCGGTTCCCCGTTATTTGAGATGGTCTGAGCAACCCATTCTGTGGAGTAGAGAGGATCACCCGCCCCGGGTTGACAATCCGGGTCACCTAGCGTTGGTGGTGGCGCCTCAGGTTGGTGGATATAAATTCACTAAAGTACTCATGGACGGAGGCAGTAGCATCAATATCCTCTATTTTGAGACATACCGTCGCATGGGGTTGACTGACAAAAGTCTTAAGACGTCCAACACTATTTTCCATGGAGTGGTGCCTGGTAAGTCGGCATATCCAATGGGTAAGATTCAGCTGGAGGTGGCGTTTGGAGATGAACATGATTCCAGGGCTGAGAAATTAACCTTTGAGGTGGTTAAAATCAAAAGCCCATATCACGCCCTGTTTGGACGACCGGCTTATGCAAAATTCATGGCGCAGCCGTGTTATGTTTATCTGCAGCTCAAGATGCCGGGTTATAAAGGTACTATCACAGTACATGGAAGCTGGAAAATAGCCTTGGAGTGTGAGGAAGGTGATGTTGCTTACGCAGAGTCTGTTTGCGCGGCGGAGGAGTTGAAGTTTTACAAGGATAATGTCGACCCGGCAGACATGACGTCTTTGAAAAAGCCAACCACGGAACATGAGCCGGCGCTGAAGTTTAAGTCCGATGATGATACCAAGATGATTGATTTTGTGCCTGGTGACTCATCCAAACAATTCATTATCAGTGCTAACTTGGATCCCAAATAGGAAAGCGCGCTCATCGAGTTCATCCGTGAGAACCGGGACATCTTTGCATGGAAGCCTTCTGACATGCCGGGTGTACTGAGAGAACTCGCTGAGCACAGTCTCAATATTGACCCCAAGTTTAAGCCAGCCAGGCAGTTTCTTTGGCGGTTCAACGAGGAAAGGCATAAGGCTATTGGAGAAGAGGTGGCCCGGCTCTTGGCGGCCGGGTTTATTGTTGAAGTTTTTCACCCAGAGTGGTTGTGACGGTGTCCTGGACTAGGGGGTACTCACCACGTCGTCTCCTGATCTATTAGATTGGGCCGAGGACCCCCGTGGCCGTATACTCATGGGCCAGTTCGGACGGCTACCGCATACAAGGAAGATTCCACCAGACTTGGCGATCAAGACAAGGACTTCTCCCCACCGGCGTATTCGGCTAGGACTCTTGTTATCCTAGGCCTCCGGTGCATTATATAAACCGAGGCCAGGCTAGTCGATAGAGATACAATATATACAACAATCATACCATAGGCTAGCTTCTAGGGCTTAGCCTCCTTGATCTCGTGGTAGATATACTCTTGTACTACCCATATCATCAATATTAATCAAACAGGAGTAGGGTATTACCTCCATCGAGAGGGCCCGAACCTGGGTAAAACAAAGTGTTCCCTGCCTCCTGCTACCATCCGGCCTAGACGCACAGTTCGGGACCCCCTACCCGAGATCCGCCGGTTTTGACACCGACATTGGTGCTTTCATTGAGAGTTCCGCTATGTGATCGACAAAAGGATCGATGGCTCGCCTGTAGATCAACTGCGACTTCGGCATCTTCGTCACCAGCTCGACTAGTCACCTTGGTTCGACCAAGAATTGCGCCCCGTGTTTGGATCACCATGTTCAGACGAGGTCCTTCATCAAACATCAACTCCGATCTCTATCAAGATCACGGAGGAATCATCTATGGAGCTCGGGGGCTCAACGTCAACATTGCCCTCAAGCGACCGTGCTGTTTTTCTGGACAGCGAACTCGTATCTGCCACCACCACCTCTTCGAGTATCGCTTTGACGATCGCTTTGGTGGAATTGTGCGGAATTGAGTCTACAAAAACCCTGGAAAATTTCGTCGAGTTCCGATGGAGGAATCTCTGGCAATCCACGATATACCGGAGCCCTGTCAAATCTGGACGGGAATTTGGATGAGTTTAGGGCGTGGTGTCCAGCTTCTAGCTCGGACGTCCCTTGGAAGATCCAACCGTTGATCAGCTGCGGAATTCCTCTATCTACCACCTCTCAAATTCGGCTCGATCCGACCGTCCAAACTCCGGGAACCTTCCAATTAGTGCATCACTTTTCGGATCTGTTTTCTGCACGAAAACGAATCCGACCCGAGTTCATCTTTTTTATGAACAGGATTTCGGACATCCCTTTTGAAGGAAGTTTTGTATGGGGTATTGTGTTTTGTTCCCGAACACATCCCACTAACTGTAAGATCTTTTGAACATGATCTTCAACATCATGCTGGTGTCAAACCAGTCCGACAATATTACTCCACGGCTGCCGACCTGCGCTAGACACGGCGTCACTTTGTTGAGCCGAGCTCAACTTCTTCGGATCATCATCTCGGCAAGCCGAACAAGAGCCCGGCATTGCGAAGGATAAATCATCACCAACATCACCGCCCCATGGATTACACGGAGCAGGCATACCGGCATCGCCACACGGTCGCTTCATCAAGCCGGCATCGACCACGTCACGACCTGCATCGACAGGGCCGCACTATTGCTTCTTCAAGCTGGTGTCCATCACGCCGACCTACTTCGACTCATCGGCTGACATCGAGGCTTCGACATCTCGGCCGGACCGGGGGCTTCGCCATCTCTTCATCAACCTACTCCGGACACTTTGGCGTCACTAGCCGACCAGCTCCGTCACGTTAGCTGGGCCGAGGGCTTTGCCTCGGCGAGTCAACCTTTACCAGCATTGCCATGCCGTCGTTTTATCGCCCATCAGGCAATGGGTGTGCGGAGCGGGTCACAATTTTAGGAATCACCTTCCTTTGGATTGCTACAACAAATAAACCAGGTGCTATTAATCCCAGTATTTTTTGCTTGTTTGGGTTCAATTTTTCCCAAGGAATTATTACTCTGGTTTGTCCATCATATGTGCACAGGTCTATCAAATGGTGGCCGCATTAACGACGGTCGCATGGTGGTCCGGTCAGTCTCTGTACATAGTCCGGCGAATGCCGCATCCAGAACTCGGACTGACCTGTGAATTCAGGCTTTGCCACGCCCTTACCGCATCACGCCGACGCCCTGCATCGACATTTACTTCGGCGCCAGGCCATATTTCTTCTATTCCTCACTTTGCATAAATTATTTATTATGCAACATTTTTTTCTAATTATCATTACTATTATCTCCGGTTTGCACTATTTTTTGTGCACAGGAAAATGATCTAGGGACTTCGGCGTCACTCTGCCAGTCTGCATTGACCGTGCTATGTCTCCACTTCGTCCTGTCGAGCTCTCCGCTCCGCCACCTCGGGACCAGCCTGGGGGATGGAACCTTGCCCCGCATCAAGCTCAGACCGCGTCATCAATACCGTACACATTAACCAGCTAAGTCGCTTTCATGCTCAAAGCTTTAATTTCTAACTTGCGTTCGGTTCGACCAAGCATTATACTTTTTTGGAAAAAAGTTGCTTCTAAAAAATTTCCTTGTCCAAACTTTGTTTGTGACGCATAAATTCAAATACCCCGTTTACTTGGGGGCTTCCTTTATGAAGCTTTTCCTGTTGCATATGATTATACTTGTACGGCTTCGTTCCTTGTTCGTGTATTATGCCACAATATGCACCACATTGACTTAAGCGATTTGCAAGCTGGGTTGCCTCGCTCCTGTGTTTACCCCTACGTTCCCGATTGTTCGGCTAGGGAGTAAAGGGAGCACCTCTGCGATTGTCACGATCGGGTCACCTGAGCCGGACCTCAGACTAGGTGAAGCCGAAAGCTAGCGCTCTTATAGTTATTCAATGATGGTCGGCACACAACGGAACTCATGAGTACAAAACATCTATTGAACAAGTCTCATAATAACAATGAGCACCGAAGAAAGGTATCGGTGGGGGTACTATTTTCTTCGAAGATGCTTCTTACTCTTCGCAGTAATATAGCATAAGTTCCCTGAGCGCGCTTTGTCTGTTACAGCCTTATGGCCTGATTATTGGAAACATCGTCGATATTCTCGACTGATGGAGTACATAACACTTTTCGGTCCTTAACCAAAGAGGGAGAAGCCGACGGTCGCTTAAGACGTGTTTAAAGTTCGGTTGAACATAGATATGATATAAGTACTTCGGTACATGCAATCATTCTTCTACCCAAGTCACTTGGGGGCTCTTAAGTTTATTTGAGCCGTTTTATAATAAGTGTTCTTCTTCTCAGTCGTTGCAAAGTTCTATTATTATTATTTATCACTCCTTTTTTCGACGCGAGTGTGCGATCACTAGCCGGGGAGCCTAATTTCTCTCTCAAAGCCACTAGAGTTTAGTTTGCTAAACTGGCCTAATGAGAAGTACTCCGCCCTCGGGATAGGAGGTTGAAGCTGTAGGCTGACCCGCTCGAAGTCTTGAGATAGGATGTGTCATGTTAAAGGACGACAGAAGCACTTCTTTTTTTCTAAGACCAATTTTCGGATTGGCACCGAACACTTGATCTTGTTCGGACGTCAGGTTTTTACTGACGTTTCTTGGTTTTCCAAGCTTTTTGGCACTTTTAAACTATTTGTGCTTTTCCAGCATTAGTCTCGCAGTGCAACGCCGGACACCTTTAGGGATTCGGCAAAAACATTTTCAGATATTGCTATATATGCATCGGTTTCGAATTGTGTCTTTGGTCAATAGTTGGGTTGCCCGGCTCCTGCACTTGCTTCCTACATTCTGTTTTGTTCGGCTAGGCGTGCAAAGGGAGAACCACTGCGATTGTGCTTCCAACTCACATGGTTAAGCACCTTAGTGGAGAAAGCCGAAAACTGACTGTCACAATAAGCGTAAACTGGTCAGCGATCCGATCACTATGACGGGCCATTCATAACATTGGCCGAAGTGTTTACGGCTTGACCTCGACTGTCGCCGAACACTACCGGGGGCTATTAACTGGCCTCCCAAACTAAATCCTCGATATTTTTCTCTTACATTCGAGCTGAGGTTTCATTTTCATGCTTAGCATGACAACCCAAAGAAAGGAACCGATAGCGGGACTATTTTCTTTGGAATACATTTCTTCTGTTAAACAGTAATATAACATATCTCTCTGCGTACCTTTGTTTATAAAACCATGTGGCTAGATTGCCATGTTTGTTGTAAATCTTTGCCCTCATAAAGGCTTTATAAAGTAGGACAAACACTCCTCGGCTACTAGCCAAGGAGGTGGAAGCCGATGGTCGGTCAACAAATTTTTGTACAATGCGGATCCGAGCATTAATGACGTAAAGTACTTGGATACATAGAGTCATTACACATAATTTGTGATTTTACTATGGATATTGATCCTTAATTCGGCCACCCGTGCCCGCATTAAGGCTCGGGGGCTACTGGGCTTCGGGCTTATTATTTACAAATATTAAAGGGGCACATCGATCCCCTAATCTGGTGTTGCCACCAGACCAGTGTCTCGGGGGCTACTGCATTGCTTGTCCAATGCAGAAAATTTTATGTGCAATATAGTTTCCGAGGATATTTTCATCCTCAGGTTGGTCGGCCGCACCCAACCTGAGTCTTGAGGACTGAGCACACCGCTTTTGTGTCCCAAAGTATTCTGCCGAGCTAGGACTTGATCCTCAGGCCGATTTTGCAAATCAACCTGAGTCTCAGTGGCTACTGGGATCAGTGGTCTTATGTCATCCTTCATGTGCATCTCGGGTTTTAGACCGATACACACCTTGAGGGCTACTGGCTATATATCTCGGCAGAGAATAAATTGCACCAATAAAAAATATTGACAAAAAATCGGCCCATAATCAGGGTGGTGCACCACCTCGCAAGCAGTCTGGCATAAAGCTCGGGCGCTAGTGGCTGGCTCCATAGAGGGCATTTCCGGCATTAAGCTCGACTAAACTCCTTCAACTTTTTTGAACCAAGGTGATATGACACCTCGGATATAGTCCGGCATTGGAACTCGGATATACAGTCCCGCGTTGGAGCTCGGATACATAGTCCGGCGTTGGAGCTCGTATACATTCCGGCGCTAGAGCTGGGAAGCGGTCCGGCGTTGGTGCTCGGCTGCAAAAGATACCTCGAATGCAGTCCGGCGTTGGAGCTCGGACGCAAGAGGACCCTGCCTCCCGTGAACAACCTCAAACCCGAGGTGTGGCATAAAAATAAGCAAGGCATTGATAAAGGCCGGAAACTTAAAGGGGCTCCTCGGATACCCGACGTGTAAACTCATCGAATGCATTTCGGCGATCCTCAAGATCGAAGATAAAGAAGATTTGTTGAACCAGTTTTCAAGACCGGCAACCGAAGATGAAGAATAGTTCAGAAGAATCGAGGAGCGTCCCTAACTTGAAGACCGGTTCAGGGGGCTACTGACGGTGTCCTGGACTAGGGGGTACTCACCACGTCGTCTCCTGATCTATTAGATTGGGCCGAAGACCCCCGTGGCCCTATACTCATGGGCCAGTTCGGACGGCTACCGCATACAAGGAAGATTCCACAAGACTTGGCGATCAAGACAAGGACTTCTCCCCACCGGCGTATTCAGCTAGGACTCTTGTTATCCTAGGCCTCCGGTGCATTATATAAACCGAGGCCAGGCTAGTCGATAGAGATACAATATATACAACAATCATACCATAGGCTAGCTTCTAGGGCTTAGCCTCCTTGATCTTGTGGTAGATCTACTCTTGTACTACCCATATCATCAATATTAATCAAGCAGGAGTAGGGTATTACCTCCATCGAGAGGGCCCGAACCTGGGTAAAACAAAGTGTTCCCTGCCTCCTGTTACCATCCGGCCTAGACGCACAGTTCGGGACCCCCTACCCGAGATCCGCCGGTTTTGACACCGACAGGTTGGCTAACCCGGTACTTGTGCTAAAAAAGAATGACACTTGGTGTATGTGTGTGGATTACATAGATATAAACAAAGCTTGTCCGGCTGATCCTTTTGCTCTCCTTCGTATTGATCAAATCATTGATGCTACGGCGGGTTGTGAGCGTTTGAGCTTTTTGGATGCTTATTCTGGCTATCATCAGATCAAAATGGGAGTTAAGGACCAGGAGAAGACGGCTTTCATTACTCCGTTTGGAGCCTTCTGTTATGTGTCTATGCCTTTTGGGCATAAGAGTGCCCAGGCGACTTATCAGTGGTGTGTACAGAATTTCCTTCATAGTCAGATTGGGCGTAATGTTCATGCTTACGTGGATGATATAGTGGTGAAATCCAGAGAGAAGGAAACTCTGGTAGATGTTCTGAAGGAAACCTTTGATAACCTCCGGGTCTACAAAATGATGCTTAACCCGGCCAAGTGTGTTTTTGGAGTCCCAACTGGCAAGCTTTCGGGTTTTTTGGTGTCCAACAGAGGCATTGAGGCTAATCCAGAGAAAATTAAGGAGATTACGTCTTTGGCTAAGCCGGTGTGCATCAATGACGTTCAGCGACTGGCGGGTCGTGTCGCAGCTTTAAGCTGGTTCATAAGCCGGTTAGGCGAGAAGGCTATGCCATTGTATCAAATGATGAAGATGAGGGATAGTTTTGTCTGGAGTGATGCTGCTAACTCTGCATTTGAACATCTAAAAATACAGCTTGCCGAGCCGTTGGTTCTTGCTGCTCCCGTTGAGAAGGAGCCACTGTTCTTATACGTGGCTGCAAACACACGTGCTGTTAGTGTGGCCATTGTTGTCGAGCACAAGGAGGCTGGCAAGGAACATCCGGTTCAACGGCCAGTTTATTATGTCAGTGAGGTGCTCATTGAGTCCAAACAGAGATATCCACATTAGCAGAAGCTTCTTTATGGAGTGTTCATGGCAAGCCGGAAGCTTAAGCATTACTTTTAGGGTCATCCTATCACTGTGGTTAGCTCTACTCCTTTAGGAGATATTATTCAAAATAGAGAAGCCATAGGATGAATCGCCAAGTGGGCCATTGAACTTGGGTCTCATGGTTTAAAGTATGTGACACATACTGCCATCAAATCTAAAGCACTCGTGGACTTCATTAACGATTGGACGGAGTTGTAGATACGTGAAGAGAAGCCAGACAACACATATTGGACGATTCATTTTGATGGGTCCAGACAATTGGAAGGCTCGGGGGCTGGAGTTGTTTTAATTTCTCCTTGAGGTGACAAATTTTTTTATGTGTTGCGATTGATGTTTCCTTGTACTAACAATGCAGCTGAGTATGAGGCCTTACTCCATGGGCTTCAAATGGCTAGAGAGATGAGTTTAAGCCGTGTACGGTGCCTCGGCGACTCAGATCTAGTGGCTCAGCAGGTATCAGGCAAGTGGGATTCCAAGGACCCTCTCATGGTGGCTTATCGCCGTGAGGTTGACGCTGTTGCTGGACACTTCAAGGGTTACCAGGTGGAGCACATTGACCGCAGAAAGAATGAAGCGGCCGATGTTTTAAGCCGGTTGGGATCTCAGCGTAAGCCGGTGTCGCCTAACACCTTTTTAGATGTTCTGCATAACCCTTCTATCAAGTTGCCTACAGAAGAGGACTTGGCTATTCCAGACCCAGAAGCACAATTGGTGGCGGCTCTTCATGTCATTCCAGATTGGACAGTGCCATATTTGGCTTACATGACCCGGGGTGAGTTGCCGGAGGATGAGACCTTGGCTCGACAGATAACCCGGCGGTCTAAGTCAATGACAATTTCCAATGGTGAGTTGTATCATCGCAGTGTCACCGGAGCGTTTCAACATTGTGTCTCTCCTGAAGAAGGTCAAGAAATTCTTTGTGAGATCCATGAAGGAGATTGTGGCCATCATGCCGATTCAAAGTCTCTTGTGGCCAAATCTTTTCGTCATGGTTTTTACTGGCTAACGGCTCACGCTGATGCGGAGGATCTGGTCAGTAGGTGCGATGGGTGTCAAAAATTTGCACGACGAGCGCACGTGCCGACTCAAGAATTGCGGATGATTCCAATCACTTGGCTATTTGCAGTCTGGGGGCTTGACATGGTTGGACCTTTCAAAAGGTCTAAAGATAATAAGACACACCATTTGGTGGCAGTGGACAAGTTCACAAAATGGGTTGAGGCAGAGCCGGTCAGTAAGTGTGATGCGGCCACGGCGGTTCAATTCATGAACAAGGTGATCTTTCATTTTGGATTTCCACATAGCATTATCACTGACAATGGCACCAACCTGTCCCAAGGAGTTATGGATGAATTTTGTCAACTGGAGCATATCCGGCTTGATGTTTCATCAGTAGCTCACCCCCAATCCAATGGTCAAGCTGAAAGAGCCAATCAGGAAATCCTAAAAGTTCTAAAACCCCGAATTATGGTTCCTTTACAACGGACGCCGGGTTGTTGGGTGGAAGAATTACCCTCTGTGATATGGAGCATCAATACTACCCCTAATAGGTCTACGGGTTATACGCCTTTCTTCATGGTTTATGGAGCAGAGGCAGTTCTGCCCAGTGACATCTGTCATGACTCTCCCCGCGTGGCGGCTTATGTTAAAGCTGATAACAAGCAAGCCCGACAGGATGTGCTTGACTTATGAGATGAGGAGCGAGACTTGGGAGCGGCCCGATCAGCCATTTACCAGCAGGACCTGCGCCATTATCACATCTGCCGGGTTAAGTCCAGAACCTTTCAAGAAGGTGACCTGGTGCTCCAGCTCATCCAGGATCAGTTTCACGCGCACAAGCTATCCCCACCTTGGGAATGACCCTTTGTGGTCAGCAAGAAATTGAACAACGGGTCATATTACCTTATCGACGTTCGAGAGCACAAAGACTCATGTAAGTCGGAGGAAGAGACTCGCCGGCCGTGGAATATTGCTCATCTTCGGCCTTACTACACTTGAGGCACCGGCTCTCATAATGTACATACTTTGACGTTGTATATATTATGATAAGTACTAAAGCAGGACCTCTGTCCTTTTCATCTTCAATGATCACATATCTTTATTATTTTCATTATTAAACGACCAATTGGGGGTTGATCGCATTCGAGTCTAGCTTAACCCTTTCGGTCCGGCTCATGATCGTATTCAAATCTAGCCGTTAAAATCTCATGGTCACCAGGGGGCTTCCTGTTCAAACATAGGTCGTATTCGAACCATCGTAACCCTCTTGATCGACGCAAACCCAAACTCACTAGGGGGCTTCTTGATCGTATCTGAATCATAGCTTAACCCCTTTTGAGTCCGACTTGGATCGTATTCGAATCAGGGTCGTTAAAAACCTCTCAAGGTCATTTGGGGGGCTTCCTGTTCAAACATAGGTCGTATTCGAATCAAAGAGAACATAGCTGTTGGTACCCTCTTGATCGGCGCAACGCCAAAGCCACTGGGGCTACATGATCATATCCGAATCCTAGCTTAACCCCGTTGGTCCGGTTTATTGATCGTATTCGAATCAGAAGCCTCCAAATTTTTCTTAATGCTTGATTTACATTGTTTGAAAGATACTCCTTTGTTTTATTGGTTTTTTGTTGTCTTGAATCTAACTATAAGGTTGGTTTCAATTTAAACCGTCTTGGTTCTTTGACAATAAGTTGCCAATGTTTAATAGTCATCAGGCATATGGAGTATTGACTTATAAAACGATTGGGATGTCACCCTTACTGACCAGATCATATAAGTCGGAAGTTTAGAATCAAAGAACACATGTATGACATTGTTGTTCATAAACAGACTTATCTATGTTTTTTCTTTAATTAAAGGCCTTTTCAGCCTTGTTTATCTTTACATCTGGTCCTAATTATTCCACTATGGTAGTTTCATAGTTATGTATTGGGTGTTTTGACCCGTCCAGCGATAAACCGCCAGGACGATTTTTCATCTTTTACATACAGGAACAGGTTTAAACACTACAGATGTGATAAAGGATATAATGCATATATTGGCATGATGGGTAAAACAGTCATACACAACATAATATGCACAACGGCATAGGCAAAACATGCAGTTTCAAGCTAATCTATTACAAGACATTGAGAGCCCAAAGGGTTAAAATTGTTTTCTCTCCTAAGCAGATGTCAAGCTAAAGGCCGGTTCATTAAGTCTTGGTCGGATTATTCGGATGGTTATGACTCCTCCCTCGCCGGTTCACCTCCCTCCACTGGTTGGAAGCTAGGCTTGGACCAATCAAAGCCATCCAGAGCAACGAACTCAGCTTCATCGTCAATTAGACTAGCCGGGTCAATTTCTGGGGCAAAGGTGTGTTGGCGAACCGGTGGGATAAGATCTGTCACTTTATACGAGGGAGTCGCCATCTTCTTATTATCAACGTCAAAACCCGGCAGATACTTATCAATGTTGGTCTCCTCACCAAGGATGGTAGCATGAGGACGAACTCCTCTCACACAAGCAACAAAGTCATCTTGATCAAACAAAGTCCCGTCTTCCTTCAAAGGGGGATACCCCTTGGCTACATCAGCCGGGTCCAGTTCCGGCACCCAGGCTTTGGAACGGCTTAGAGCAGTTAGGGCTCCGGCTCTTGCACAAGACCGCTTGACCTCTTGGAATCTGGCGGGTAAGATGGATAATTTCTTCAAAACATCATTCAAGAGGTTTGGTCCTTGGTTGGCTGGGGAGATAGTAGCAAGCGCCTGTTGAGCCCCAGTATACCGCTGTTCCACCAGGGTGTAAACTTCCTTGAGTTTTGTCACGTTGTTTTGACTCAGATTGCTGCTCCGTGGACCTATGAGTATTTTAAAAAGGTTAAGTAGGCGGCTTATATTGTTGGCAAAAATAGAGTTTAAGTAAATAATACAAGTGACTCACCAAAGATTGCAGAGACCATCTGAGACACACGGTTTTTTAAACTGGTGAGCTCCATGGTAACCTCCTTGAGAGCCACCTTGGCTGTCTCAGCATGCTGTATCAGCAAGGTTTTCTCATTGGCCTAGGATTTCTTCTCCGCTTCAAAGTTGGTCTTTAGTTTTTCAGCTTCAGAGAGGCTCAACTGGAGTTTGGACTCAGTATTCTTTACCTCAGTCTCTTGATCCACCAGCCGGGTCTTGGCATTAGTAAATTGAGAACCCAATTCAGTTATGGCGGTCTACAGACATGCACAGGTGTGTCGAAAATTTATTTCTATAAAGGTCATAACAATTAAAGTCCCAAGTGTTTTACAAGTAACAACGCTTGGCACTTGGGGGCTAATGTCTGCCAAAGCAATTTTTTCAATGCAAAATGGCTCTTCTATGATCAAAGTCCCAAGTGTTTTACAAGTAACAACGCTTGGCACTTGGGGGATAATGCATAGTATTAAGGGAAAAAATTCATCTTGAGCCGGATCACACTATTTGTTTGGACTGATTCAAGACAGTTATGAAGTCAAGTACCGGTTCATTCGTGATAAATTAAGCCAGCCCTTGGGGACTACAGATGAAATTTATGCTAATCTGCTGGACTTAGGAAAAATCTAAGGTAGAGCATCAACCTATATCACAAGTCTACAAATCATTCAGATTCATCATAATCCGTAGACTTGGGGGCTGGCAGAGCATATGTAAACTAGTGAAAGCCGGTGAACATACCTCATATTTCAGTTGCAGCTGCTTGACCATCTCAATTTCAGAGTCACGGCTGGAATGCACATGACTAAGGTATCCAGACAGCACGTCACTAACGTTCAGGTGAGCATAGTGAGAGACGTCAAACCGCACTTTCTGCCTCTCCAGAGCCTCTTGTTTGGCAGAGTGCCTGGCCAGTACAGTTGGATTGCCCGGCTCAACGAATCTGCTACCAATGATTAGGACGTCGTTGTCACAAGGCGCCGGCGGGTTAGCTGAGATGGATGACCCGACAGTGGATGGATTGAGAACTGTCTCATCAGCTGACAGCTCAGGAAAGTCAGGTTGAATGTTGACAACAGGGTCTTCTGGTGTTTCAGATTGTTCAGGAGCAGAAGTTTGTATTACCGGCTTAGGTGCAGGATCTTTCGGTTCTTCCGCCGGCTTAGTCACCTTGGCTTTCTTGGACTTTGCTTGAATGCTAAGAAGGATTTCATGAGTTAGTATAATGAGGCAGATTTAAAGATGCAGAAGAAAGATAATTTTCTTTACCCAGGGGCAGTCTTGAAAGCCAAAAATTGAGTTTGAGAAGAATCATTGGACGAACGAGAAACCTCCTGCAATAGTAAAATCACAGTTAAGAGAGCAAGGAAATAGATTCATTGATGAAAGCAAGAGGCAAAGGTGAAAGAAACCTCATTCTGGCGTTTCTGAGGAGTCTTCAGTAAGCCGGAGAGCAGTTCATTGTCTTCACTGGTCCGGGCCTGATGGCGCTCTCGTGTTGCTGCTTTTTCAAAAGAAAATGAGGATCCAAATAAGCCAAAGGGTGTGAAAACCTTACTTTCCGGGTTACCAGTCGAAGTTTCTGTCTTGGCAAAGGGGCTGAGTCAGAGGAGATAGTTACCTCTTCTTCTACTGCCTGGCTGGCCCCCGTGTCATCCTGGCAATAGTCAGTGTCAATAAAATTGTTAAAAAACAGGCCAAGAGAGTCAAGGGCTACCTCCGACTCAGAAACATCGTCCAGCTTGAACATATCAGAAGCAGTTCTTTTCTTCTTTGATTTTCGGTTTGTCTTCTTGGCGGCTATGGCGGCAGCTCTGGCCTTCTTGGCAGCTTCATGATCATATTTGGCTTTCCAAAAGTCAGATTTGGCATGTAGGCAGATAATAGATTAAAGTCATACAAATACTTAACTATTGAAGGAAAAAGGGGGTCAAGGGGATTTACCTCTGGTGCCGGGTTAAGTTTGCAGAAAGGGTTTAATCCAACTTTGCTGCAGTCCTTGTATTTTCCGTTCACGAGAGTGGTTGACATTGCAACGATGTCTTCTTCAGTCTATTGTACCGAACTATGGCACAGAGGGTCATCTGGTCCTCTGGCATAGTTATACATCAAGGCAGAGCGGCGGCTCAGAGGGATAACCCACCATGCGATCCAACAATGGATCAAATCAACTCTAGTTAATCCGTTTCCTAGCAAGGCTTGAATCCTTTTGATGGTTGGGATGAGCTTCCTACGTTCAGCGGCAGTCAGCTTGTCAGGAAGCACAAACTTAGAGTCAAGACGCTCCACGCGATAACCCGGCATTGGTTTTTCATCAGCTGGAGACGTGTCTTTGCAATAAAACCAAGTTTGGTTCCAATCCTTGGGATGGCTTGGTAAGACTACTAGGGGAAAAATAGCACCCTGTCGGCGCTGAATCAAAATTCCACCAAGTTCCAGGCTAGGGCCATTGGTGCATTCGTTTTGGCAGTTCAGATAGAAATACCCTCTAAAGAGTTCAACAGTGGGTTCTTCTTGAAGATAAACCTCACAGAGAACTTGAAAATTGTAGATGTTTCATATGGAATTGGGTCAAAGGTCTTGTGGATGAAGCTTGAAGAAATGCAGAACGTCCCTGAAGAATTTTGAGCCGGGTGGTGAAAAACCCCGGTTCATATGATCAGTAAAAACAATGACTTCGCCGTCCTTGGGCTGAGGTCTTTCTTCGGCCGGGTCAGGAGCGCGGTAAGACATAATGCTCTTCTCTGGTAAAAATCCGATGGTAATGAAATCCTTCAGAGTAGCGTCGGTGACTATGGAAGGGACCCAATTGCAAATTTTCGTCGTCTTTGGCGGCATGGTGAGAAGATGAGCTAAAAAGGAATCAATTACCGGTTTAAATTAAATGGTGGATTCACAGGTTAATGTCTACAATACGGATGCGTAATGGCGGCTTAAATAAGGGCTAATGGTATATAAAGGAAAAGTGAGCCGGCATGATAAGCCGCCATGACCTAAGATACTCAAAGGAGGCCAATGACAAAAATTGGCTAAGTACTGAGATAGACAAGTTTCACAGGCTGCTGCTATTATTTTGGATCAAGATTGTTCAAAAAAGGAAAAAAAATCTAGACCTAAAAACTAGCACATAGGAGTTCATTAGTTCTAAGGAGGCTTAGAAGGATCTGCTAGCATCTGAAATGAATGCAAAACAACTACCGCATAACTTTTATACTACTTTTAGATCAAAAAAGGGTGCGGCGGAGAAACCACGAAGAACCCATGATGAACAACGAAGAACTCGCGAACCCTAATGTGGATCTAAGGGGCGGAGAAACAGAGACTTACGGATGTAGATCTACTGCGGAGGGTCGCCGCCGTTTCTCTGAACAAGCCCAGGTTGATGTAGCGGCCGGGGTCGAGGAAGACGAAGTGCGCTGCAGCGGCGGTGGAGCTCGAGTAGTAGTAGGGTCGCGAGAGGAAGAAGACGATGGGAAAGGGGCAGAATGAAGAAAGGTCAGTCATGCCTATTTATAAGGAGAAGACTAATAAGTGGGCGTGAAAGACGAGGAGAGCAAAAATTATGGGTATCCAGCTTGTCAGGACGCCTCGTTTCTCGGGGTGGTTATTAAAGATAAGGATCCGTTGAGATATATTGGATAAAATATGAACTAATGATGAATGAAATCATGGTGGATCATTACAAGTCTAGGAGATGACGTCGCTGCAGGTTACAAATTTCCGTTTGACAGAGAGCAGAAGTTTTTCCTAAGGTGTTGAAGATTGACATGAACTGGTTCATGTCAATCTGGGGCCTAATGTTGGGGATATAGTTATTAGTATGACCCGCCCAGGAGGGGCCAGGTTATACTTATGATGATTCATGAAGCCCGCGACGACTCCTGGGGATGGTGGGTTAGCTAAAGGCCCAAGGCCCAAAGGGTGATTTATGGCGTGTAGAGATAAACTAGTCACCAAGACAGACACTGTTTATAAGCCGGCCGGGACTCTGTAGGCCACAGGGCGTCAACCCGTGTATATAAGGGGATGACCCGGCGGCGGCTTAGGGCTAGAAACAACAGATCGAGAGCCAAGCTAGCGTATTTTGCTCCTTGGTCATCGAAACCTAGCAATACCACATCAACTGGACTAGGCTTTACCTTCACTGCAAGGGGCCAAACCAGTATAAACCTCTCGTGTCCTTTGTCCCAATTAACCCCTTTGTCGGTGTCAAAACCCGTGGATCTCGGGTAGGGCGTCCCGAACTGTGCGTCTAGGCCGGATAGTAACAGGAGGCAAGGGACACGAAGTTTTACCCAGGTTCGGGCCCTCTTGATGGAGGTAAAACCCTACGTCCTGCTTGATTAATATTGATGATATGGGGTGTTACAAGAGTAGATCTACCACGAGATCAGAGAGGCTAAACCCTAGAAGCTAGCCTATGGTATGATTGTATGTTGTGATTGTTGTCCTACGGACTAAAACCCTTCGGTTTATATAGACACCGGAGAGGGTTAGGGTTACACAAGGTCGGTTACAAAGGAGGAGATATCCATATACGTATTGCCTAGCTTGCCTTCCACGCCGAGTAAAGTCCCATCCGGACACGAGACGAAGTCTTCAATCTTGTATCTTCATAGTCTAACAATCCGGCCAATGGAGATAGTCCGGCTGTCCGGAGACCCCCTAATCCAGAACTCCCTCAGTAGCCCCCCGAACCAGGCTTCAATGACGATGAGTCCGGTGCGCAGTTGTCTTCGGCATTACAAGGCGGGTTACTTCTCCAAATTCTGTGTACCTGTCAAAATAATGTTCGGTTCCTTGTGACGGTTTGTACTCCTTGGCTTCTACGCCCAATAATGGCCACTTTCCACGTGTCGAGCGAATGTGAAGAGCCAGGGTGTTTTCACATTTACCCCCTAGCTATGTAGATGACCCGCCTATTTAAAAAGACGAGGATTCAGATCCAAATCACATCATCCTCCCTTGCCGAGTCTTCATCGGAGCGTGCCCGACAGAGATCCATTCCACCATGGCCGGTCGACGTAGCTCCTCCTCTCGCACCCCTAGTTCCAAGCCTGGAGATTTGGAGAGATGTTCCATCCTGCACAGCAAATTGGTGATGCTTCAGTCCAAGGGATTTCTTCCCCCAGCGTACCTGGTCCCGGTTCGATCCGGACTTGCCACCTATAATGGCGGAGAGCAAGTGGAGAGCCGTCCCAATCCCTCCAAGGGAGAGCGGGTATGCCTTGTCCCTTATCTGGTAAGAGGGCTCGGATTCCCAATTCATCCATTTCTCCGGGGGCTTCTGGAGTTCTATGGCCTCCAGCTGCACAACCTTACGCCTGCCTCCCTGCTGCATATCACGGGATTCGTAGCCCTTTGCGAGTTATTTTTGGGCTGTGAGGCTCATTTCGCTTTGTGGAAGAAGCTGTTCTACCTTGTGCCCCGTTCTAAGAAGGGATCAATATATCAAGTGGGCGGAGCCGAACTATGGCGTATTGTCGGGACCGGATACCTATCCGGGACCCCGAAGAAGACGTCCGGAGACTGGCCTTCAGAATGGTTTTATATAGAAGATGTCCCCCTTACGGACCCTATTGGGATCGGCCTTCCTGAGTTTGACAACGCCCCTTTGAAGAAGCGCCAGAGATGGCGTCCACGGAGCCCCCTGGAGGAAGACGACCTGGACATTCTTTATCTGATGAGCCGGATAAGCTCTTTAGCTCGATCCGGATTGACCATGATCGAGGTCATGGCTATATGCATTATGCGGGGGGTGCAGCCGCTCCAGTATAGAGGCCACCCCATGTGGGACTTCAACGGGGAGGATGACGCCACCCGCCACGGCCGCAAAGGGCCGGGATTGGCTGCGGACTTAACAAAGATCTTGTCCACTTTGTACGAGGGAGAAGAGGAGGAATTCCTCCGTGTCAACCCGCAGGGCGGATTCTCTATGTACAATCCTCCGAGCTGGATAAGCGGAGACTTTTTCTCGCCCATCTGTTTCGTATTCCCGTAGCTTAAGTATTCATTCTGGCGATTTCATTACAGGAGCTGCGCCAGGCTGTAAAGGAGATAAACAACCCTCCTCCACAACCCGAGGACCCTGGACGGTCCCTTGACCCGGCCTCCCAGGAGGATCCGGACATATCTGTGGAGCTGATCGACGGGTTTTTTTACCAAGGGAGTAATGACAATACCTTGGTGGCCATTACGGCCGATTACCATGGGCTAGTTCCAGCCTCACAAGTGACTGAGACCAAAATCCCAGCACTTAAAAAGGGATCCGTCCCTGTGCTCTCTCTTTTGTTTCTACTGCCGTATAACAGCTGTGTCTTGCAGGGGAGGTCCTCGAGGCAGAAGGCCGAGCCTGTGGCAACTAGCCAACAAGGGGCCGCTAGGCCAGGCAGGCTGAAAAGATCCGCAGTCCGGATTGAGGCACCGGCGCAGCGGTATGGCGCGTCGTCTTTATTGCAAGACATTAGTTACAGAGGCATATTAACACCCATGCCTTCTTTTCAGGAAAAAGAGCGCTCGCCGGACTATGCCCGGAGAGGCTACCAATCGTGCCTCCACAAGCCAGGCTCCAAGGCCGGACTCAAAGGTGGGAACAAGTACAAGGCGTGTGTCGGGTGCTCCTTCAACAAAGGATACAGATAGACTGTCCGCCACACCTTCCAAGGTGGAAAGTGCGATGAACCACAAGCGTCGCCGGACTGTTCTTCGTGACGCTTGTTTCTCCCAAGAGGCTTTGGATGCCTTCAACTCGGGAGATGCGCACCTCCGTGCCGCTCAAAATGGTCTAGCCAGAGCCATGGAGCAGTATGTAAAAGACATACGGGTGAGAAAGTTTGATGATTATATATATCAGTAGCCCCTCAGACTTGAAACAATTAGGATAACTGATTTAAGGATCATTTGTTATGTAGGTTCTTACAGAAAAGAATACTCAAGTGTCCCAGGAGCTGGAAGAGTGCAAAGCCCAACTTCAGGCCGCACTGTCCGCCGCAGGGGAGCCCAAAGAGACCCCCGCTGGTAACATATCCGTCAAATGATAAGTATCATATTAGAGTGCGGCTTGATATGCAAATCTGAAGATAAAATTGCAGATGACGCTGGAGTGAATCCGGATAAGCAACAGCTCATACGCCAGCTAAAGGCTGGTGAGAGCGTGCTAACGAGGGTGAAGCAGGAGAAGAATGATCTCCAAGATGTCAATCACCAAGCTGGGCGTGGAACTAAAAGATGTTCATGCCCAACTGTCTGATTCTGTTAAGGAGAATCGGCGGCTTCGACGCGGCATATTTAGTAAGCGCTTGAGCAAACTTTGAAAAAGAGTTCAGCGAGGAAGCTGGCTGACAGAGTTATGTCTGTAGGTATGCTAACAAGACGTCCTGCCGAGGAGATGCCTGGTTAAATGGGTGATCTTCTTCCTGAGCTCGCATAGTTGCACGAACGAGTTCGGCAGGTGATGCAAGGCGTCGCCCAGGCCTTGTGGCCGTCCGTCTCTATACCCGCAGGCCTTGAAGAGCTTGCGGAAAAGCTAAAGGGAGCGGGGCGGCGCTTCCGATTATGGAAGGTATTGGCCTGCCGTCAGGGTGCCAGGGAAGCCTAGGCAATGGTGAAGACACGGTACACGAAAGCTGACCCGAACCACATGGGCGAAGTCGGACCTGTGGGGCCTGATGGCAAGGAGATCCCTGTGAGTTTAGTGTACGACCAAGTAGAATTGGCCGCAAAGTATTCCCAACAGGACTGTAGACTAGACAACCTATTGGATGGCATTGAAGAGGAATTCAACCAGTCAAATTGAATATGTAATTTTAAAGTGACATGTATGATGCCTTCTAGCTAGATTGTAGATCGTTTGTCGTGGCGGACCTTTTCGCTTCAACCTCGGGACCCGACAGTCTGGAGTGTATCCGAATACCCTCGCGGTTATGTAAGAACCGGGGCATGCATGGAGACCAGGCGTAGGGGTCATTAGTGCTTTATCAGACAAGTGCCCAACTAGTTATGTTATATTACATGGGTAGTAAGAAACATCTTCCAGAGAGAATAGTTCCGTTAAGGGTTCCTTTCCCTGGGTAGGCATGCCCTAAAGTGCATGTCCGGCCTGCGACGAGAAGCGCAGAAAAAACATCTAGGGCAGATGTGGATAATAAATAAAAGTCATCTTTTGTTCACCGACCGAATATTCTCTTAAGAACGCTAGCTTTCGGCTTCACCCAGTCTGGGGTACACGTCCGGCTGACCCGGCGGTAACAATCGCAGAGGTGCTCCCCTTATGCCCTAGCCGAATTAACGGGAACGTAGGGCATAAATACAAGAGCCAGGCAACCCAGCTTGGCCAAAACTTAAGTCATATCGATGCATATAATGGTGAAAAAAGGTACATGCGGAAGTATAACGCATGTGTTGGGCGTGATGCCCGGGTAAATAATTTAAGCTTCTGTGAAAGAAGCCCCCAGGTGTAGAGAGTGCGGCTAGCACATCTGTTATGTACAAGTGAGGCACAAGGTGACCCTTGAAGGCCTGGAGGAATAAAAGAAAGAAAGGGAAACAAGACAGATGATGCATATGCAGAAAATGGACAAAGGGAGGGGACTAACATAAAGTCCGGTGCTAGGCGTAGAATCTTCGGAGCCTGGCTGCGTTCCATGGGTTTGGCTTGAGTCGACTAGTCGATGCATCCCGCAGTCGGTACGCTCCGCCGGTCAGAACTTGGTCGATGATGAAGGGACCTTCCCATTTGGGCTCTAGCTTGTTCTTTTTCTTATCGGGCAGCCGGAGAACTAGTTCGCCAACGTTATAAGTTTTGGCTCGTACTTCTCTGCCTTGGTATCTGCGAGCCTGTTGCTGGTAAAATGTAGAACGGGCTTTGGCTACGTCGCGCTCTTCCTCCAAGGTGTCCAGACTGTCCTGCCGATCGAGCTCGGCTTCTCTTTCTTCGTACATGCGCACTCGAGGTGAGTCATGAATTATGTCATAGGGCAGGACTGCCTCTGCGCCGTACACCATAAAAAATGGTGTGTATCCGGTACTACGAGTCGGCGTGGTCCGCAGCCCCCAGAGTACGGAGTCGAGCTCCTCTACCCAGTGCATGTCAGACTCTGTTAAGGAGCGCACTAGTCTGGGTTTAATGCCGCTAATTATAAGACCATTTGCTCGTTTGACTTGACCGTTGGTTTGCGGGTGGTAGACTGAAGCATAATCGAGCTTGATTCCCATTTTGCTGCACCAGAGTTTTACCTCGTCGGCCGTGAAGTTCGTGCCGTTATCAGTGATGATGCTGTGGGGGACGCCGTAGCGATGTACAACCCCGGATATGAAATCTATCACCGATCCGGATTCGGCTGTTTTAACCGGTTTGGCTTCTATCCATTTGGTGAATTTATCCACCATGACCAATAAGTATTTTTTTTCTTGTGGGTTTCGCCTTTAAGGGGTCCAACCATGTCAAGCCCCTAGACCGCAAAGGGCCATGTAATGGGGGTTGTTCGGAGGGCGGTGGGTGGTATATGGCTTTGATTTGCAAAGAGCTGGCAACCGGCGCAACGCTGGACTAAGTCCTGCGTGTCTGCCCGGGTCGTTGGCCAATAGAATCATGTACGGAAGGCCTTGCTCATAAGATCCCGGGCTGCGGCGTGATGACCGCCGAGTCCGGCATGAATTTCTGCCAAAAGGTTCCATCCTTCCTCTTCGGAGATGCACCGTTGAAGGACTCCGGTAGCGCTTTTTTTGTACAATTCTCCCTCGTGGACCCTGTAGGCCTTTGATCACCGCACTATGCAACGTGCCTCATTTTGGTCCTCCGAGAGTTCCTGTCTAGTTAAGTAGGCCAGGAATGGTTATATCCACGGGGCAATAATGGCCATTATTTCGTGGGCTGATTGTGTTATTTCGGTGGCGGAGCCTCCAATTGTGTCAGAGAGTTCGGTATCAGGTATTTTGGCCGGGTCCGGACTGTTGTTACCGGTGTCCCCTTCCCATGCTACGGATGGCTTGAAAAGCCTTTCCAGAAAAATATTGGGAGGGACCGCGTCGCGTTTGGCGCCAATGCGGGCGAGGATATCTGCCGCCTGATTGTTTTCCTGGGCCACATGGTGAAATTCGAGCCCTTCGAACGGAGCTGACATTTTTAGGACGGTGTTGCGATAAGCGGCCATTTTTGGATCCTTGGCATCAAAGTCTCCGTTTATTTGGGATATCGCGAGGTTTGAATCCCCGCGCACCTCTAGGCGTTGAATGCCCATGGATACTGCCATCCGGAGACCATGTAGAAGGGCCTCATATTCGGCTGCGTTGTTGGAGTCCGTATACATTATCTGTAGTACGTATTGAACGGTGTCTCCTGTTGGGGATGTCAAAACGACGTCAGCCCCCAGACCAGCCAACATTTTGGAACCGTTGAAGTGCATGATCCAATTTGAATATGTGCCACACTACTAGGAAAAGGGCTATAGATGGAATTGACACTAATGGCGCACCAGACATGTGGTGCGCCATTACTATATACTAATGGCGCACCATGTCTCGTGTCCTCAAAAACATTACCAGACATGTGGTGCGCCATTACTATATACTAATAGCCCCGTTAAACATTTTCAAAATCCTCAAAAACCTAACAGAAAAAAGATACGGGGCTTTTAAGATCTGGAGAGGCAAAAAAATTCAAGAAAATTCAAACTTATTAATGGCGCACCTGCCCATGGTGCGCCATTAGTATCTTCCCGCCTTCAAAATTCAAAATAAGTCAAAAAAATAAAAAAAGTTACTAATGGCGCACCTGCCCATGGTGCGCCATTAGTATCTTCCCGCCTTCAAAATTCAAAATAAGTCAAAAAAAATAAAAAAAAGTTAGTAATGGCGCACCTGCCCACGGTGTGCCATTACTATGCTGTATATATGGCTGGGTGTGGTCCTCTCCTTCTTACCTCTTCATTCTTCTCCTCCACTCCACCTCTCCTCCACTCCATCTCCTCCTCTCATCCACTCCATCTTCCCTTCTCTCCTCCACCATACTACCCTCCTCCTCTCCGGCGACCTCCTCCTCCTCTCCGGCGACCTCCTCCTCCTCTCCGGCAACCT
>NC_041390.1:471663612-471686323 GCF_002162155.2 Triticum dicoccoides
CTCCTCCTCCCTCCTCTCCGGTGAGCTCCTCCTCCCTCCTCTCCTCCCATTCCCTCATGGTTTCTCCTTCCTCCTCTCCGATGCTTCGGTGAACTCCTCTCCGGTGACCTCCTCCTCCTCTCCGGCGATGTAGGCGAGCACCTCTCCGGTGACCTCCTCCTCCTCCTCTCCGATGAACTCCTCTCTGGCAAAAGAACACGACAAAAGAACGTACAAGATCCAAAAACAGGAACAAAATTTGAAATAATATCGTGCCAAAAAACAAACAAAAAAACAAGCAAAAAATGGGCAAAAAATCATGATCCAGATCCAAATTCAAAATTCAAAAATAGCAATGGCGCACGGTGGGGGTTAGACGGTGCGCCACTACTATTTTCCCGCCTTCAAAATTCAAAAATACTAATGGCGCACCGTGGCCTATACTAATGGCGCACCAGTGGCCTATACTAATGGCGCACCGTGGCCTATACTAATGGCACACCAGTGGCCTATACTAATGGAGCACCGTGGCCTATACTAATGGCGCACCAGTGGTGCACCATTAGTATACCAGATACTAATGGCGCACCAGTGGTGCGCCATTAGTATAAAAATACTAGTGGCGTGATACTAATGGCGCACCAGTGATGCGCCATTAGTAGGCAAAACTGGTGCGCCATTAGTAGCCCTTTTCCTAGTAGTGCCGTACTCTTTAGGGAGTTCGGCTTCCGGCCATTCAGTGATGAAGTCAGCCAAAACTTGCGATTTAATAGCTCGTCGTGGCTTGTAAGTTATGTCGAACGGGAGGAGCTCAATGGCCCATTTGGCAATCCAGCCCATCACGTCGCAGTTGTTTATAATATTGTTAAGTGGTACTTCCGAGGCTACCGTTATCGAACACTCTTGAAAGTAGTCTCGCAGCTTCTCGGATGCCATGAATACCGTGTACGCTATCTTTTGATAATGCGGGTACCGTGATTTGCATGGAGTAAGGACAGTGGACACGTAGTAAACCAGCTTTTGAAGGGGAAATTTGTGTCCGTCCACTTCTCGCTCGATGACAAGCACTGTGCTTACTACTTGATGAGTTGCCGCAATGTATAATAGCATTGGTTCGCCAATGTTTGGCGCGGCCAGGACTGGGTTTGTTGCCAATATGGCCTTTATTTCGTTGAGTCCGGCCGTGGCGGCGTCCGTCCACTCGAAGTGTTCGGTGCGCCGGAGGAGGCGATAAAGGGGTAATGCCTTTTCTCCCAAGCGGGAGATAAAGAGGCTTAGAGCCGCCACGCATCCAGTTAATTTTTGTATTTGTTTGTGGTCTATTGGGGTAGCCAACTGTGACAACGCTCGAATTTTGGCCGGATTAGCTTCAATACCTCTAGTGGAGACAATGAATCCCAGGAGCTTTCCTGCTGGTACGCCGAAAACGCATTTTTCCGGATTGAGCTTGATGTCATATGTTCGGAGGTTGTCGAATGTGAGCCTCAAGTCGTGTACTAGAGTTTCGAAACGCTTGGTTTTAACGACCACGTCATCCACGTATGCCTCCACTATTTTGCCGATCTGGTTTGCCAGGCATGTCTGAATCATGCGCTGATATGTTGCACCGGCGTTTTTTAGCCCGAAGGGCATTGTGTTGAAGCAGAATGGGCCGTATGGTGTGATGAATGCTGTTGCGGCTTGGTCTGGCTCCGCCATTTTGATTTGATGGTAGCCGGAGTATGCTTCAAGGAAACACAATGAGTCGTGTCCTGTGGTAGCATCGATGATTTGATCGATGCAGGGGAGGGGGAAGGGATCCTTTGGGCAGGCCTTATTAAGGTCCTTAAACTCGACGCACAAACACTAGGATTTGTCCTTCTTTGGCACCATCACCAGGTTTGCTAGCCAGTCCGGATGTTTTATGTCTCTGATGAATCCGGCCTCCAATAGCTTGGCAAGTTCCTCTCCCATGGCTTGTCTTTTAGGCTCGGAGAAACATCGAAGAGCCTGCTTGACTGGTTTGAATCCTTTTAGGATTTTAGGCTGTGTTCAGCCAGCCTGCGTAGGATTCCTGGCATGTCTGAAGGGTGCCAGGCAAAAATGTCCCAGTTCTCGCATAGGAACTCTCGCAGTGCGGTGTCAACATCAGGGTTTAATTGTGCCCCGATGGAAGCTGTTTTTGTAGGGTCCGTTGGATGGACTTGGAATTTGACTATTTCGTCCGCTGGCTTAAAGGAGGTGGACTTGGATCTTTTATCGAGTATCACGTCATCCCTGTTCACCGTGGAGCGTAGCGCAGTTAGTTCTTCGGCCGCTAGGGCTTCGGATAGTGCCTCAAGGGCCAGTGGAGCTGTCTTATTTTCAGCGCGGAGTGCTATGTCCGGATCACTAACAAGGGTGATGATTCCGTTGGGCCGGACATTTTGAGCTTCATGTACCCGTAATGGGGTATGGCTTGGAAGATTGTAAATGCCTCCTGCCCTAATAGAGCGTGGTATCCGCTGCTGAACGGGGCCACTTGGAATGTAATTTCTTCGGACCTGTAATTATCCAGCGTGCCGAATACCACGTCTAGTGTGATTTTTCCGGTGCAGCGTGCTTCCCGACTGGGGATGATTCCTCTAAAGGTTGTGCTGCTTTGCTTGATGCGGCTCTAGTCTATTTCCATCTTTTGAAGAGTTTCCTCATAGATGAGGTTTAATCCGCTGCCACCGTCCATGAGTACCTTGGTGAGTCGAAAGCCGTCCACGATTGGACTGAGGACCAGTGCGGCTGGTACTCGGGCTATTCGGAATTTAGGTTTGTCACTGGCATTGAAGGTAATAGTCGTGTCGCTCCAAGGATTTGTTTCTGCTATGTGGCAGATTTCGGATGTGCTGAGGAGTGTTCGCTTCCGTCTTTTATTTGACGCGAAGGTCTCGAAGACCATTAAGACCGTACTGTTGTCCTCGTGGTGGTGCTCTGTGGTTTTTGGGAGTAGTAGATCCTCACCACTTTTGGCCACCTGCCGGAGTATCCAGCATGCTCTAAGGCTGTGCATTGGTATCGCATCCGCTGTACTATGAATTTTGCATGGTCCGTTGAGCCATCCCTCTAGTACAGTTCCATCCGCTTTTTGGTAGTTAACCCAGGTGTATTGTGATAATGCACCCTTTTATTTCGGACTGGGTTTGTATTTAGGGCCGGATTATCCCAAAATTTTATTTCGGTTTTCCACGCGCTTTCCATCGCACAGTACTTTCGTACTATGGACACCAAGTCAGCAAAGCGTGTAATTTCGCGACGACTTATGGCATTGAGGATTCCCTTGTCCATGCAATTATTGCAGAAGAGTGAAATTGTGTCTTCCTCGCGGCAGTCCTTTATCCTGTTCTTGACCAGGAGGAATCTGGCCCAGTAATAGTGTACTGTTTCTGCGGGCTCTTGCCTAATTTGGGATAGATCACGTATGTTAGGGTGGGTGGGTGGAATTGAATCCGAATCCTCACCCAATCTGAGGCTCAGTGGCCAAGGAGTTTCCGAACTCGAAAGTTTGGATTCTTGGATGTTTTCCGATAAATCTGGCCCGCTGCCTGATTCTGGGTTCAGGCTTTGAGTGACAGCCTCCCCTCCGCGGGTATCCGGCTTGGAGGGATCGGGAATCTGGACGTAGCTAGTCCTTAAGATAGATGAAGTTTTGCCGCATTGTTCTTCCACCACTACAACGTGATGGGTGACCTGGGGAGAGTTAATTTCTCTTAGATCGGGTTTAGGCCCAATCTGATCGTAGTCTGTAGCGACTCCCAGGGCGGCGATACAATCCAAGAGCTCGTTCAGGGAAGGGAGCTCCATTGGATCTAACTGCTCGGCGATTTCCGAGTTGATGTGAAGATTGCTTTCGATGACCCGAGAAGTCATCGTCGGCGTAGCGGCCGAACAGGCGGTCATAAGAAAACCACCTAGCCAAAGAGTTTGGCCGATAGCCAGAGCTCCCTCAGCGATAGTGCCGTCTTTAAAGACGGGACAAGACATCCTTCCTTGTGGCGACGGCACAGCGGAACTCTCAATGAAAGCACCAATATCGGTGTCAAAACCGGCGGATCTCGGGTAGGGGGTCCCGAACTGTGCGTCTAGGCCGGATGGTAACAGGAGGCAAGGGACACGAAGTTTTACCCAGGTTCGGGCCCTCTTGATGGAGGTAAAACCCTACGTCTTGCTTGATTAATATTGATGATATGGGGTGTTACAAGAGTAGATCTACCACGAGATCAAAGAGGCTAAACCCTAGAAGCTAGCCTATGGTATGATTGTATGTTGTGATTGTTGTCCTACGGACTAAAACCCTTCGGTTTATATAGACACCAGAGAGGGTTAGGGTTACACAAGGTCGGTTACAAAGGAGGAGATATCCATATATGTATTGCCTAGCTTGCCTTCCACGCCAAGTAAAGTCCCATCCGGACACGAGACGAAGTCTTCAATCTTGTATCTTCATAGTCTAACAATCTGGCCAATGGAGATAGTCCGGCTGTCCAGAGACCCCCTAATCCAGGAATGCCTCACCCTTTAAGCTTCCTAGTTGCGATGGCTCCACGACTAAGTCCTTTCACTAGGACATCTGCCGTGACAATTCCACGACACCCCAGCCACCTCCACCAATGGCATGGCCGAAGGGGTCGTGCGAGAGGTCGGAGGTTACGGAGGACAACATCCAGTATCTGTGTGATACCAAGCGGCTTCTCCCGATGACGGAGGTGGTCGCGCATGCGCCGGCCGACGAGGAAGCGCCACAACCGGAGGAGGCCGTCTTCCTCTCTCACTTCAAGTGTGGGTTCTGCCTCCCCGCAAGTGACTTATTCCATTCTTTCCTCGATTTCTTCGGGCTGCAGCCACACCATTTGGGTGCAAACACCGTGCTATAGCTCTCCGGCTTCGTCACCCTATGCAAGGGCTACCTGGGCGTCGAACCCAGCATCAACCTTTGGGTCCGCTTCTTCTTCCTGAAGCAGCAGCGGCCGTCAGCTGAGGCGATGTCCGCTTGTGGGGCCGCCGTCGTCTCGACTCGGCCGCATGAGGTGTGCTGCAAGATGCAGCTCAAAGATTTTGCCAAGAAGTGGCAGAACTCATTATCCTACGTCCGCAATCTTAGCGGGGATGACATCAACTTGCCACCGTTTGTCAATGCGGCGTCGCTGGCCAAGAAGAACTGGTCCTACTACCCCAAGGCCACGCAGGAGATCCAGCACTTGACCGACCGGGTCGCGGAGATGGCGGCGCGGGAGGGGCTCACCGGGACGGATCTCATTGCCGCCTTCATCACGCGTCGGGTGCTGCCGCTGCAGCACCCGGTTGTAAGTGCATCTAGTGCCCTTAGTGATTTTGGTGTATTGAAGACTTATAGGTTAAGGGACTAATGTGTTTGTGAGTGTACACATGTCTATAAGTCTATGAGGAGATTGATATTTACAAAGAAAGTCGACCCCTAAAAATGAATGTCTTCAACTAAAGACTTTGGCTTTCTGAAGACTCTGAAAGTGAAGAAACTGGTGTGACCGTGAGGACTTGATATTCATGCAAGGAATATGAAGCTTGAAGAGTTTTGTTTTTGTAGTTTCATTTTCTCCTTGAGTCATAGGAAACACCGTACTGTTAAAGGGGGTCGAGGTAAAACTAAGGATAAGTTTCCAAGTGATGCGCATCTCAAAATCCTACACCTACCAATCCCTTCATGTGAAGCCATTGGAAATCTCATAGAGTTCAGTCAATTTCTTCAGTGACAGAGACGAATATATTTTGGTCTCTGAGGAATTTGTTCTGACCGAGGAGTTAGGAATTTTCCAGTGTGAATTGCCTACAAGTGAGGAACATGATAGCCCCGAGGAATTTGATAGTCAAATTTCCGACCATTGTTGTGCTATGCGCCAGCTGTCCCAAAATATCTACCCACCAAACGGTCGTATCATTGAAGGGAATTTATGTCTTATCATGTTGGGCTACTCCCTAGGCTATAAATAGCTGCCCCTACAACCACTAGCTGGTTGGCTGCTCCGCGAGAAACTGACACTTGTCATTGAGAGCATCCCATCCTTCGAGGACTTTGAGCAAAAATCATCAAGTGAGGAAAAACAAAAACCCGAACCCAAACACCTACAAACCCAAAGACATTAAGCATCACTAAAGAGATTGTTCCTGTGTGGAACTGATGCTTGTTACCTTTGAAGACTGTGCATCTTCCACACAGTTAGGCGTCATGGTCTAGAGCATCCAAGAGAAAATTGTGGATCGCTGAGTGACTGAGTTTGTGAAGGTTTGGAAGTCACTTGAAGACTTACCACGAGTGATTGGGCGAGGTCTGTGTGACCTTAGCTCAAGGAGAGTAAGATGAGGACTGTGTGTTCTCAGGTTTAAATATCTAGCCGCTCCAACTAGACGTACGACTGTTATAGCACTTGGAACTAGTCTACCAAATCATTATCTTCACCAAGCTAACTGGTTCTATTTCCTCAACCTTTTGATTTCCTCATTACTGTGTTGTGTACTTGATCGCTACTATTTGAAGACATTGACCGAAGAATTTCTCAATTTCCTTAGTTCAATTTCTCTAGTCAATTTGTCTTCAGCCTGCTTATCTTGTGTCAACGCTTTCTGTACTATGTGCTTGTTTTCATTTCATCATCATGACGGTGCTTCTGTTTTATTATGTTTGCATCTGAGTACTTATTCTGCTGCTAGTCATTCGTGACTTAGGAATTTTTTCACCCCTGAAATTCGTCACTGATGAATTTGTAAAAATCTCCTATTCACCCCCTCTAGTCGACTTAGCGCACTTTCAATTGGTATCAGAGCAAGGTACTCCCTTGTTCTGTGTGATTTTGGTTTAACCGCCTGGAGTTTTAGTTATGTCGACTGTAGGAATGAAGACAGTGACATGCCCCATCTTTGACGGTCATGATTATGCCAAGTGGAAGGCCATGATGAAGAAGCCCTCATGGAGATGAACAGTGAACTGTGGACCATCACTGAGATTGGTCTTACTGATCTATACAAAATGGCGGAGGCGGGTGATATTCATAAGTACACTCTACTTAACCTCACGGCGAAGGACATCCTCTGCTCCGGCTTGTCCCAAAATCAGTTCAGGAACATTATGCATCTCAGTCATGCGAATCTCATCTGGGACCGACTGTCTGAGGTCTATGAAGGTCATCAAACTCATCATGATTCCTGGTTTGAGGATTTCATCGAATCGCGCAAGGCTATGACTTTCGATCCAGAATCATCATCCTCTGCACCATGGTAATTGAATGCTACCTATCTGAGTCCAGTGATGATGAATCTGGTGATGAATTTGGACCCAGTTATACCAAACTTGCTTCCCTTGCCACCAAACAACAAAGAGCTTTGGAAAAAGTTCAAAACATGCTAGATGAGAGCGATGATATGTTGGGTGAAGAAATGGATCATTCTAAAGCTTTGGCTGAAAGTCTTCAGACACTTCAAATTGAGTTTGATTATCTTCAGAGTCATCATAACACTCTCTTATCTGATCATGAGAAGCTTTCTTATGAATTTCTTCAAAGAAAACAAGATCTTGAGAAGCTAAGGGTGAGTTATGAAGATCTTCAGAAGGAGCGAGATTCATTACTTGCTCAACAGATCAGCGCTGCTCAGCAAGAATTCATTTCACCATGTTTGAAGTGCATTGAACGTGAATCTATTAATTCTTCACCTGAAAGTTCAAATGCTTCTATTGATACAAATTCTTCACCTGTCTCTACTATCGCTAATTCCTCATATGAGGATGCTGCTAGTATAACTGACCATGCAGGGATGAAGGAATTGTATGTGACAGGCATGTACAAAAGCCTCAAAGGACATCAGGCCCTTTGTGATGTGCTTAAAAAGTAGATCCTCTACAGGAACCCTAGGAAAGAGGGTATTGCCTTTGAGAGGAAACTCAATGCTGATGGGACCTACTAGAAGCCTGAGTAGTATCCCAAAACCTCATGGGTTGCTGCAAAGGGACATCCAGTAGATCCATCTACTTTATCTGGCTTTACATGTGAATCTTCATATTCTTCTGATGAGTCATTTGAGTCCAACTATAAACTGTTCAAAAATCAGAATGGTGAAGTATTTGCTAGATTTTTTGGCACTAACTGCTGGAACGGCCCCCCTATGAAGAAAATCTGGGTTCCCAAAAGGTGCCTTGAAAGTCTTCACGTGAATGTCATCATGACACCACCTGTGAAGAATAGGAACCCCAGATCAAATTCTTCATATGGACCAAAGTCTTCATATGGATCGAAGTCCTCATATGGACCACGTCCCTCACGTGGATCAAATTCCTCATATGGATCAAAGTCCTCATATGAACATCATCGTGCTAACACCTATGTTTCATAGGGAAAACCTAAGAGTTATGAATATGTGCATCATTCTTCAAATCATTATGTTCACAAGTCCTCGAAGAATTTCTCTGCTTATTCATATGCTTACCCTAACCCCTCTCATGTGAAATGAAGTGGACTGGCGTCAATGCCACCTTTCTCTTATGGAGCTCGTAGAATGATGAACTCTTTGCCACCCCTCCAGATGTGGGTGGTGAAGAAAAAGAACTAATCTCTTATGCAGGGTCAGGTCTCCAGACGAACTTAAACGTCTGAAGAATTTGCTGGAGACCTGAATATGCTTGAAAGGACGCAAGCTAATCATGAAGAAACGAATTTTCATTTCTCGCGTCCTCATATTGCTATATCTATTCTATTGCTTGATGAAATTGATCTAATTAATTTGATGTCATATTCTTCACTGTTGAAGTATATGAGTTCGTAAGATGCACTAATTCATCTTCAGGATGATCAACCCAAAGCCACTGAGTGGGTCCTCGACAGTGGATGTACAAATCACATGACTGGTGACAGGAACTTATTGATGGACACTACTATATCTCCATCGCATCCGAAGCATATCACCTACGCTGACAAAGGCAAAAGTAAGGTATTGGGTCTAGGTAAGGTTGTGATACGTCTCCAACGTATCTATAATTTTTGATTGTTCCATGCTATTATACTATTTTTGGGACTAACCTATTAACCGAAAGCCCAGTGCAAATTGCTGTTTTTTTGCCTAGTTCAGTGTTTCGCAGAAAAGGAATATCGAACAGAATCCAAACGGAATAAAACCTTCGCGAGGATCTTTTTTGGAACAAACGCAATCTAGGAGACTTGTAGTGGACGTCAAGGAAGCAGCGAGGAGGCCACAAGGTAGGGCGGCGCGCCCCCACCCTCATGGGCCCCTTGCAGCTCCACCGACCTACTTCTTTCGCCTATATATACCCTTATACCCTAAAAACATCCAGGGAAGCCACAAAACTACTTTTCCACCGCCGCAACCTTCTGTACCCGTGGGATCCCATCTGGGGACCTTTTCCGGTGATCTGCGGGAGGGGGAATCGATCATGGAGGGCTTCTACATCAACACCATAACCTCTCCGATGATGTGTGAGTAGTTTACCACAGACCTTCGGGTCCATAGTTATTAGCTAGATGGATTCTTCTCTCTCTTTGGATCTCAATACAAAGTTCTCCTCGATGTTCTTGGAGATCTATTCGATGTAATTATTTTTGCGGCGTGTTTGCCGAGATCCTATGAATTGTGGGGTTTTATTAAGATTATCTATGAACAATATTTGATTCTTCTTTGAATTCTTATATGCATGATTTGATATCTTTGCAAGTCTCTTTGAATTATCAGTTTGGTTTGGCCTACTAGATTGACCTTTCTTGCAATGGGAGAAGTGCTTAGCTTTGGGTTCAACCTTGCGGTGTCCTTTCCCAGTGACAGCAGGGGCAGCAAGGCACGTATTGTATTGGTTCCATCGAGGATAAAAAGATGGGGTTTATATCATATTGCTTGAGTTTATCCCTCTACATCATGTCATCTTGCCTAATGCATTACTCTGTTCTTATGAACTTAATACTCTAGATGCATGCTGGAGAGCGGTCAATGTGTGCAGTAATAGTAGTAACTGCAGAATCGTTTCGGTCTACTTGACACAGACGTGATGCCTATGTTCATGATCATGCCTAGATATCATCATAACTATGCGCTTTTCTATCAATTGCTCGGCAGTAATTTGTTCACCCACCGTAATATATGCTATCTTGAGAGAAGCCAGTAGTAAAACCTATGGCCCCCGGGTCTACTTTACATCATATAATTTTCCAATCAACAATTCTAGTTTACTATTTATTTTGCAATCTTTACTTTTCAATCTATAGAACAAAAATATCAAAAATAGTTATCTTATTTTCTCTATCAGATCTCACTTTCGTAAGTGACCGTGAAGGGATTGAAAACCCCTTTATCGTGTTGGTTGCGAGGTTCTTGTTTGTTTGTGCAGGTACTAGGTGACTTGCATGTAGTCTCCTACTGGATTGATACCTTGGTTCTCAAAAACTGCGGGAAACACTTATGCTACTTTGCTGCATCACCCTTTCCCCTTCAAGGGAAAACCAATTCATGCTCAAGAGGTAGCAAGAAGGATTTCTGGCGCCGTTGCCGGGGAGATTTGCACCAAGTCAAGTCGAGATTTGATCTCCCGACAACTAGCCATTTCTGCCGTCGTTGCCGCGGAGATCTACACCAAGTCAAGACATACCAAGTACCCATCACAAACTCTTATCCCTCGCATTACATTATTTGCCATTCGCCTCTCGTTTTCCTCTCCCCCACTTCACCTTTGCCATTTTATTCGCCCTTTTCCGTTCGATCTTGTGTTACCATGTGCCTTCTTTTTGCTTGCATCTTTGCTTGCTAAGAGTTTATGGATCCCCATCCACTTGCTAACCTTTTTAAAGGATCCAATTATGATGAACCTATTGCTAGTGAGTTGAGTGCACTAGATTATCTTTATGGAGTTTTGGTTGAAATCCGTGAATCTGAAAATTATGATGAAGTGCTTTATTAAGGGATTCACGATAGATCTTTGAAAAAAAAGCATGATTGCAATGATTTTATTATAAATTCTATTGGTGTAAATTGTGCTAATAATATGCAAAACCCTAAGCTTGGGGATGCTAGTTTTGCTATGTCCTCTACTTGTTGCAATGACCATGATTGGGGTGATTCTTCTTATGATCTTGAACATTTTTTAAGCCCCATGATGAATATGAGATTGATAATAATGTTTGCAATAATATTAAAAGTGGGTTTGGAAGAGTGTCAACTTTAGATCCCACATATTTGGATAATGTTCAATCTTATGAAGTTTTTGATACAATTGGGTTTGGAGAGGTCATGACTTTAGTTAATGTTAATCCCACTATTTTGGAAGAGTGTCAACTTTGCATACATGTGGATCATGTTAAGAATATGTTTTGTGATAGCTATATTGTTGAATTTTCTTATGATCCTACATGTAATTATTATGAGAGAGGAAAATATGGTTGTGGAAATTTTCATGTTACTAAATTACCTCTCTTCATGTTGAGATTGCTATCGCCTCTTTCTTCTTCCTTACACATGTTAGTTTTTGCTTGCCTTGATAATTTGTTTGCTTGTAAAATACCTATGCATAGGAAGTATGTTAGACTCAAGTGTGTTTGTCACATGTTTTATGATGATCTCTTTGTGCTTCAATTCTTGTCTTTCATGTGAGCATCATTGAAATCTCAATGCCTAGCTAGGGGCGTTAAACGATAGCGCTTGTTGGGAGGCAACCCAATTTTATTTGTGTTCTTTACTTTTTGTTCCTGTTTACTAATAAATAAATCATCTATCCTCTGTTATGATTGTGTTTTTTATGTTTTAATTAGTGTTTGTGCCAAGTAAAGCCTTTAGGATCTTCTTGGATGATTGTTATTTGATCTTGCTGAAAAAAACAAAAAGTATGCGCTCACGAGAACAATTTTCATTATTAAACAGAGAGCGATAAAATACTGATTCCAAATGAGCTAGATCAATATACAAATTATTTAGGATGTCCTAATTTCTCAGGATTTTTGGAGTTACAGAAGTATTCAAAACCTACATATTACTACAAACTGTTCTGTTTTTGATAGATTCTGTTTCTCGTATGTTGTTTGCTTATTTTGAAGAATCTATGGCTACTATCGCGGGGGGTATGAACCATAGAGAAGTTGGAATACAGTAGGTTTAACACCAATATAAATAAAGAATGAGTTTATTACAGTACCTTAAAGTGGTGGTTTGTTTTCTTATACTAACGGAGCTCATGAGATTTTTGGTTGAGTTTTGTGTTGTGAAGTTTCCAAGTTTTTGGGTAAAGATTTGATGGATTTCGGAACAAGGAGTGGTAAGTGCCTAAGCTTGGGGATGCCCAAGGCAACCCAAGGTAAAATTCAAGGACAATCAAAAGCCTAAGCTTGGGGATGCCACGGAAGGCATCCCTTCTTTCCTCTTCATCTATCGGTAACTTCTTTTGACCTGGAAGACTGCAGGGCTTACACCCACAGCATTTTATTAGAGAAAACAAGGTACAAATACAAGATTCCTCAAGATGAGGAACAAAGAAATAGAAAAACTATACAAGAAAGGCTAAAGAAAACTAAAAAAGAAAGGAGAGGCACTAAAATCTACTCCTAGGAAAGAAATAAGATACTAATAAGAAGTGCCTCAAGGGGGCAAGAAATCAATCCATTTGAGTAGAGCTTCCTTGTATCTGGTCTTGATCCGGTGTGAAAGAAGAGTAATATCATGGATAAACCCATTTCTCCATTGCCTAAAAGTTGGTTTGACCTGCCTAAAATCCCTTTCATTCCGAACTTTCCAAATATTCCACCATGCAAGAAATACCACCTCTGAGAAGAAAGGCTTATTAAACTCTCTCCTAGCATGTAAGACAATTTGCACCATATCTTTGCTGTCCAACCAGGAAACCTGCAGATAGTTCCATATTCTCATACTGAAGTTACATTGGAAGAACAGATGGTTCCTATCCTCAATTACTCCAATCGAGCATAGGACACAACTAGGTCCATCATCAATTTTTTCCAATGGCGTCGTTGAATCATATCCTAGTGTTAACTCTATCCATAATTACCAGCCAGACAAACATTTCAATTTTCATGGTACATCGGCTCTTCCAAACCCAGCTCAGAATAGGACTGGCAGAAACAGGCTGATGGGCGAAATCATAGTACATTTTTGCTGAGTACTCCTCCTTTTTTCCATGCCTCCAATTCCATTTATCATTACAATCATTGTCCAAGGAGGTCATAGCTAACAAGCTTGATAACTGATTGAACTCCCTAAAAGCCAGTTCAGACAATGGTAAGGAAAACATTTGCTGCAAATTTCCTGCCTGTACCACTTCCATCACAGAGAGGTTCTTCTGCAGGCAAAAGGAGAAAAGCCTTGGAAACCTTTCTTGTAGAGGAATGCAAGACTGGTCAATCTCCCAATGATCAGACCAAAATAGCACAAAATCTCCTCTTCCAATAGAGACAGAGGTAACAACCCTAAACTTGTCCTTTAATTTGCAAATGTCCCTCCACTAGAAAGAGCCACATAGAGTAGTGTCATGAGGAATTCTCTAAAAGTAGTATGAGTCCCACACCAAACGTACCCATGGCACATCTGCTTTATTATAGAATTTATTCAGGTACTTAAGAAGCAGTGCATCATTCTGTAGTCCCAGATTCAAAATTCCAAGCCCCACTTCATCTTAGGCTTGCAGACAAGGGGCCAAGCAGCCAAAGAGTGCCCCTTCTCTTGACCGTATTTCCTCTAGAGGCACTGTCTCTGAATCCTTTCTAACTGCCTTAGAATACCTTGTGGCAAAGATAGACTAGAAAGGAAGAAAATAGGCAGTGAAGATATCACTGAATTTACCAGTTGCAACCTACTGCCTTGTGGTAAGAACCAATAGCTAGCAGTTAGCCTTCTTTCCATGCAGTCTACCTGTAACATCTCAAATTTTCAATTTGGAATGTTATACATAGGTCATTCTTGCATATCATATTTATTGCATTTTTGTTCCGCAATCCTCGAAATCCTAAGCAACTCAAGGACCCTCGGAGAGAGTTGGGGATTTCCGGGTTTTCATATTTGATTTTTATCAAATAATGAAACGAGGATTTTTGATTTTAATTATTTTCTGTCCGAAAAGTATTTCATATTAAAATATATGAGAGGAGATAATATGACTTCTCCAAAATAACTGAAATATTGGAGGAAAAATATTAAAATCATTTATTTGATTTTATTCGATTTTATTTGGATTTTATTTGCATTAGAAAAATTACACATTTTCAAAATTGCATTTAGGGCCAAGAAAATGTTCATCTCGTCCTAAATATTTTATTTAGACGATGAAAATTTGTTTTGGCATTTTTAGAATTTTATTTTATTTTCTAGATTTTTTTTCTGTTCGGCGGAATTATTTAAAAAAAACTTCCAGCCGACTGGGCCGAAACCCAGCCGGACCGACCCATCTCCCACCGCCGCCATCTCCCGCGCGGAGGCCGCCCCGCCACCGCCGACTTAGAGGAGTCCGATCCGGATCCGCCGCCGCCGCCTTGGCCTCTCCTCCAAGCAAGCCGCCCCTCCTTTATATACTCCCCCCGAGCCCGCCATCACCACCCCGCTCGCCGCAGCCGCCCGTGCGAGCCGCAGCCCCGCGCCGCTGCTGCCCGCGCCGCCGAGTCACCCCGCCACCCCACGAAGCCGCCGCCTCGCCGGAGTTGCCTCGCCGGAGAGGTAACGCGCCGATCCGCCGCTGCCAGTTTTTTTAAAGAAACCGATTCAGTTTTTTTAGAAAACCCTAGTTCGTTTTTTTAGATCAGTTCGCCGGTTTTTCCCGGTTCCTCTATTTAGCGGACGTTCGTCCGTACGTTCGTTTCAACGAACGGTTTTCGCTCGTTAGTTACAGATAACAAACGCTCGTTCATTAGTCTATTCGTCAGTTTTCTTTTTATCAGATTTTTCTGCGATTATTCTTGATCGCGATTTCTGATCCGATTTTCATTTCAGTTTATCTTTTCGCTCGTTAGTCGGTATCAGGCGATTCAAGCGCCTAGATCTTCGTCTCGAGACTTTCCTCTTAACCAACTTGAACAAGATTTTGGTACTGTAAAATTTGATCTTAGTTCAGATTAGTAAACGGATCTTATTTCTTTCGCTATTTGAGTTTCGTTGCTCCGTTTGGTTTGATTCTTTTTGCAAACCGGAGTTCTTAAGTTGAACTTTCTGGTTAATCTCTCTTATTTGAGTTTTGCCCGTGTTTCTTTGTTTGTTGCTTATGTATGCTATTGTTTGTTTGTGATAGAATTCCCGGAGTGCGAAGCGTGTTATTTGGAGTCTCTAGGTTACGCGGATCGTCAGCAAGGCAAGTAACACTTTGATCATACCCCTTTATCACCCAGTTTTTATGCATTAGTTCCAATCCTCAAACATTGCATGATTAGGATGTCATTAAGTTGTGGGTTGGGAAGTAGTTGATGAGGTAGAACCTATTGCCCTGTTATATTTAAACCCTTGGGAGTTACTTCTACATATTGCTTATATTGCTATGCTATGCTTGTAGACGTGGTTGGGTGAGTGAAATCCATGACAGATGTGAGATTGCTAATTAATGGTTCAACTTAAGGTGGCAACTTGAATACAGATCTGGGTGGATTGTTTGTTGGGCACCTAGGAATCCAGTGTTGTCCTAGGGTATCCCGGAGTACCCGTGTGATAATCCTATGGTCCGCCACCCAGGCTCAAAGGGAACTGAGATTATTCATGCTAGAAACTTCCGTGTGCAGCCACAGGCTATTATGGGCTCTAGCATAGTTGAGTAAGTTACGTGAAGCTCTTGAAGAGGCAGATCAGCAGGTAGAGGGATGTAGGTTTGGTATGGTCTGTCCGGAGTAGAGAGTTAATGTTTCTGAAAGACTGTGTCTCGGTCATCCGTTTCTCAAACGGAGGTGAACGAGTCTTGTGGGGAAAAGTGCGCAAACCTCTGCATAGTGTACAAACTAATCATGGTTAGCCATGTCCCCGGTTATGGACATCTTGAGTATCTAGTACTTGGAGTATCTTAAGTATCTCATCACTCTTAATTAATATTGTTGGGTTGTTAATCACTTTAATTGGGATTGAGTTGGAGGAACCTTCTCAATGATGTTTCAACTACCATGATAGTTAAATTAAAATCTATTCCTTTGTTGTAGGAAAAAATGGCTTTTCGCAAAAACTATAACCATAGAGCTTTCCACCAGCCATATATGCATGTAGTGATAGCATTATTCTGTTCTTGCTCTACTGTGTTATATTGCCAGCATGTTCCATGTGCTGACCCATTTTCGGGCTGCAACATATTATGTTGCAGACTTTTCAGACGAGGAGTAAGGTTCGTTAGGTCGTTGCCGTGCAGCTCAGCTATGCCGTTGGAGTTGATGGACTCGCTTTATCTTCCTAGCCTTCTGCTGTTATCATATTAGATGGCCTTAAGCCATATTTATTGTAATGAGTTCTCTTTTAAGACATTCGATGTAAGAAGTGTGTGATTGCTACTCTGTTATAAATCCTCGAGTAATGTGCGTGTCAGCATTATCGATCCAGGGATGACACTGAAGCACAGAGACTTGACCGTTTGAGGTCGGGTCGCTACAAAGATGGTATCAGAGAACACACTGAGTGTAGGACACGACCACTAAGATAAAACCATAGGTCACTCTTCTCTACTCATTTCCGACTCTCCATTTTCTACTCTTTAGGATGGCGGAGATGAAGAACAAGTTAGCACAACTGGAGGAAGAATCACCTTTTGGACGACACTTGCGGGAAGTCACTAGGTACTTGAACATTGGAATACCAAGCTTCACCAGGACCTACAATGCCACTTTGCCTGAAGAGGAGCGATGGATGATACAAGTTCAAGTTCCAGGAAGGACCTTCACGCCAGTCACTAAACCTATAGAATTTTCCTTCGACGCACCAACCTAGAGTTTAGGGAAGAGTATGGCACCTCACATCACCATGGGACGCATTGGAAGTATATCACAAGGATCTTAAGGACACTATCTACCAGATATGTGGGCGCTGAGACAAGCAATGGGAGATAATCAGCACCAGGAAGGATAGATCAATTGCAGCTTTCATCCAGGAGTTAAACCAACACATTCGACGTCAGGGGAATCAGATGTGCGCAGACAAGATAGATTTTAAGAAGGCGAATACAAGGATCATCGAGCTGGAAGAAGAACTTAAGTCTACACGCGATGGATATGAGGAGGAAATTGCGACACTACTGGAGAAGAATGACGACCTGATTAAGAAGATCGGAATATTCATGGGAGACCCCACACCAGTAGAAGAAGATGAAGAACCCAAGGAGATTCGTCCGGAGGACTACATCATCATTGACAACACCGACTCCGACCCTAGTGATGATGACTTTGAAGATGAAGCTGAAGCAGATATCATGGAGTCTTCCACTTATCAAAATTTCTAGATGACCACCCAATGATTAGTAGTATTCCCCCATGTATTCAGTAGTAGTTGAGCACTTTTGCGATAGTTCTAGACCACTTGTATGCCTTGCTTGATTGATTGAGTGAAATGATTGTGTTTGTCCCATGTGCATATGGGTAGTGCTTTCTCATTAGACCTCATTCTATTCTAATCTCTTCCATCTAAACCCATCAGATGCCTCCAAGACGTGACCCCGGATTTGCCTTTCCGCCAGAGCTCACTCAGTTGATCCAGTAGCAGAACACCTTGATGCAATTGCTAGTTCAGAACCAGGGCAACAACAACAACAACAACCCGCCGCCAGTGGACAACCTAGCCCGTTTTCTAAGGTTACAGCCACCGGTGTTTTCCAGTAGCACCGAGCCTATAGTTGCTGATGATTGGCTACACCGTATTGGAAGGGAGTTGACCACCGCAGGTTGCACAAATGCTGAGAAGGTGCGCTTTGCCGCACAACAATTGGATGGACCAGCAGCCTCATGGTGGGAGAATTACACGACCACTTTCCCCATAGCCAACATCACTTGGGACCAGTTTCAGCAAGCTTTCCGTACAACCCATGTCTCAACTGGAGCCCTGAATCTGAAGAAGCATGAGTTTTGCAACTTACGCCAGGGGAACCGTACTGTGGCTCAGTACGTGGATGAGTTTAGCAAGCTATCTCGCTACGCCCCTGACGATGTGGCCACAGATGCCGCGAAGCAGGAGAAATTTATGGAATGGCTGAATGATGAGATGAGTATGTAGTTGATGGTAGCAACCTTCAACAACTACCAGGAGTTGGTGGATAAGGCTCTTATGATTGAAGGAAAGCAACAGCAGATTGAGAGACGTAAGAGGAAGTATGGACAAGGGAGGTATAACTCAGGAGCTCAGCAGAAAGCCTTGCCTAACCCCGAACTCGGGAGGACTTGTTCATAACCATGGATGTCATAACCACACCGGAGGAGGATCGCATAACCACAATGGTTCTAAGAATGGGAATGGGAATAGAGCCAATAACAATCAGAACTGCCCCAATCCAGCCACACCCGCCAAAAGAGATCTAAGTCACGTTACTTGCTTCAAGTGCGGGAAGACTGGACACTATGCCATGGAGTGCCCTGAAGGAAAGAATGGAAATGGAAATGGGAGCGCTGCGAAGAAGCCCAATCCATTCAACAAAGGACAAGTGAACCACGTTAACGTGGAGGAGGTTGAAGAGCAGCCGGACGCGGTAATAGGTAAGTTTTTGGTTAAGTCATTTACCACTCTTGTTCTATTTGATACTGGTGCATCGCATTCATACATATCAAGGGGATTCGTGGATAAGTTTAAACTACCAACCCAAACCCTTAGGACCCCTCTCTTAGTGAGTTCAAATGGAGCAGAGTATATGGCTAGTCGATTGTGCGACCAGATACTCCTAACCATTGGCACCCATGTTTTTCCATCCGACCTAATTATTTTGGAGTCACAAGGATTGGATGTGATATTAGGCATGGACTGGATGTCAAAGTATGGAGGAAGCATTGACTGTGCTAGTAAGTCAATTTATCTCACCACCCCGAAGGGAAAAAGGATTAAGTATGTATCTAGGCATGTGCCTAGGAGGAGCCAAGTGAATACCCTCACGGGAGTTGTTCAGGAGGAAGTTCCTGTAGTGAAGGATTACCCGGATGTTTTTCCAGAGGAGTTACCAGGCATGCCACCGGATCAAGACATCGAGTTTTTGATAGAGCTATTTCCAGGGACAGGGCCAATATCCAAGAGACCCTATCGGATGCCCGCGAATGATCTAGAGGAAATTAAGAAACAGATCAAGGAGTTATTGGAGAAAGGATACATTCAAAGGAGTTCATCACCTTGGGGAGCCCCAGTGCTTCTGGTTGAGAAGAAGGATAAATCCCTAACAATGGTTGTTGATTATCGGGCCTTGAATGAAGTGACGATCAAGAACAAGTACCCATTGCCGTTGATCAATGATCTGTTTGATCAGCTGCAAGGAGCTAAAGTGTTTTCGAAGATTGATCTGCGATCGGGATACCATCATTTGAAGATTCGAGAGAAGGATATACCAAAGACAACGTTCACCATGCGGTACGGATTATACGAGTATACGGTCATGTCGTTTGGACTAACTAACGCCCCTGCCTATTTCATGAGCATGATGAACAAGGTATTCATGGAATATTTGGACAAGTTTGTTGTGGTGTTTATTGATGATATTATGGTATACTCGAAGAATGATGAGGAGCACAAGGAGCATTTGCGTTTAGTTCTCGAGAAACTCAGGGAAGATCAGTTGTATGCCAAGTTCAGCAAATGTGAGTTTTGGTTGAAGGAAGTCGGATTCCTTGGACATGTTATATTAGGAGAAGGTATAGCAGTAGATCCTAGCAAGGTTCAGTCAGTCATTGAATGGTTAGTACCCACTTCAGTTAGTGAGATCTGCATTTTTCTTGGACTCGTAGGATACTACGGGAGACTCATTGAGAATTTTTCCAAGATTGCGAAACCAATGACCGAGTTATTGAAGAAGGATACCAAGTTTAAATGGACGGAAGATTGCGAGGCAAGTTTCTAGGAGTTGAAGAAACGTTTGACTACAACCCCAGTGCTGACACTGCCAAATATACATAAGGATTTCCAAGTGTATTGTGACGCCTCTCGCTTGGGACTTGGATGTGTGCTTGTGTAGGACGAAAGAGTTGTTTCGTATGCCTCGCGGCAACTAAAACCTCACGAGTTGAATTATGCCACACATGATTTGGAGTTAGCAGCCGTAGTGCATGCATTGAAGACTTGGAGACATTACCTTATTGGAAACCGTTGTGATGTGTACATGGATCATAAGAGTTTGAAGTACATCTTCACACAGAAGGAGTTGAACCTTAGGAAGAGGAGATGGTTGGAGCTTATAAAGGATTATGACATGAAGCTGCACTATCATCCAGGAAAGGCCAATTTCGTAGCAGACGCTTTGAGCCAGAAGAGTTATGCTAATATCCTGGCGAGTAAGGGAGTGCCAAAGGAGTTAGCAGAGGATATTATGGAACTGCGATTAGAGATTGTTCCTAGAGGTTTTGTTGCAACAATGGAGGTTCAGTCTACATTGTTAGGAAAGATTCGAGCAGCTCACAAGGATGACAAAGAGATTGCTGAGATAAAAGAGAGATTGAGCAAAGGAAGGGCCAAAGTTTTTCGTGAGGATGAGCACGATACCTTATGGTTTGAGGACCGAGTTTATGTGCCCAATAACACAGAGATCAAGAAGTTAATACTGTAGGAGGCCCATGACTCACCATACTCGATACACCCCGGAAACACCAAGATGTATTTGGATTTGAAGGAACGTTTCTGGTGGACGGGTATGAAGAAGGATATTGCCGAGTATGTAGCCGTATGTGATGTATGTCAGAGAGTAAAGGTAGAGCATCAAAAGCCGACAGGATTGTTACAGCCTATGCCGATACCCAAATGGAAGTGGGATAAACTTGGCATGGACTTTATCACCGGATTGCCCAGGACCAAATCAGGATATGATTCCATATGGGTAGTAGTTGATCGCTTGACCAAAGTGGCTCACTTTATCCCAGTGAAAACCACTTATACAAGTGCAAAGTTGGCCAAGATATATATGTCCAGGATCGTATGTCTGCATGGAGTTCCGAGGACCATTGTATCAGATAGAAGAACACAGTTTACCTCAAAGTTTTGGCATCAGTTACACCAGACTTTGGGAACAAGACTAGAGTTTAGTACAACGTTTCACCCGCAGACGGATGGACAGACAGAGAGAGTCAATCAGATTCTGGAGGACATGTTGAGAGCCTATGCGCTAGATTATGGATCTAGTTGGGATGACAATTTTCCTTACGCAGAGTTCTCATACAACAATAGCTACCAAGCCAGTTTGAAGATGGCACCGTTCGAAGCCCTGTACGGACGAAGGTGCAGAACGCCGTTAATGTGGGATGAAGTAGGAGACCGACAATTGTTTGGACCAGACTTGATCAAGGAGTCTGAAGAGAAGGTTAAGCTGATTCGTGATAGACTGAAGATTGCTCAGTCCAGGCAGAAGAGTTATGCAGACTCGAAACGCAAGGAGGTAACCTACGAAATTGGAGATAGAGCATATCTGCGAGTATCTCCCTTGCAAGGAGTGAAACATTTTGGAGTTAAAGGAAAGTTAGCCCCGAGATTTGTAGGACCATATCGTGTTTTGGAACGGATGGGATAAGTTTCCTACAAGTTGGAGTTACCTGAAGGACTGTCAGGAGTTCATGACGTGTTCCACATTTCACAGTTGAAGAAGTGTCATGCTGAGATGGCCGATATACCGTACCCTTGGAGGCGATTCAGTTGGACAGTGATTTGACTTATGAGGAAAATCCAGTTAAGATTCTTGAGTTTGCCAGCCGAGTCACCTGCAGCAAGGTTATCAAGTTTTGTAAAGTTCAGTGGAGCCACCACACCAAGGATGAAGCCACCTGGGAACGTGAGGATGATCTACTCAAAGACCACCCACACCTATTTTCTAGCCAACCCGAATCTCGAGGGCGAGATTCATCTTAACGGGGGTAGGTTTGTAACATCCCAAATTTTCAATTTGGAATGTTATAGATAGGTCATTCTTGCATATCATATTTATTGCATTTTCGTTCCGCAATCCTCGAAATCCTAAGCAACTCAAGGACCCTCGGAGAGAGTTGGGGATTTCTATGTTTTCATATTTGATTATTGTAAAATAATGAAACGAGGATTTTTGATTTTAATTATTTTCTATCCGAAAAGTATATCATATTAAAATATATGAGAGGAGATAATATGACTTCTCCAAAATAACTGAAATATTGGAAGAAAAATATTAAAATCATTTATTTGATTTTATTCGATTTTATTTGGATTTTATTTGCATTAGAAAAATTGCACGTTTTCAAAATTGCATTTTAGGGCCAAGAAAATGTTCATCTCGTCCTAAATATTTTATTTAGACGGTGAAAATTTGTTTTGGCATTTTTAGATTTTTATTTTATTTTCTGGATTTTTTTTCTGTTCGGTGGAATTATTAAAAAAAACTTCCAGCCGACTGGGCCGAAACCCAGCCGGGCCGACCCATCTCCCGCCGCCGCCGTCTCCCGTGCAGAGACCGCGCCGCCGCAGCCGACTCGGAGGAGTCCGAGCCGGACTCCACCGCCGCCGCCGCCTTGGCCCCTCGTCCAAGCCAAGCCGCCCCCTTTATATACCCTCCCCCACCCCGAGCCCGCCACGACCACCCCACGCCGCCGTAGCCGCCCGCGCGAGC
>NC_041390.1:471686677-471881390 GCF_002162155.2 Triticum dicoccoides
CCGCCAGCCGCCGCCCCGCGCCGCTGCTGCCCGCGCCGCCAAGTCACCACGCCGCCCCGCAAGCCCCGCCTCGCCGGATTTGCCTTGCCGGAGAGGTAACGCGCCGATCCGCCGCTGCCGTTTTTTAAAGAAACCGATTCAGTTTGTTTAAAAGAAACCGATTCGGTTTTTTAGAAAACCCTAGTTCATTTTTTTAGATCAGTTCACCAGTTTTTCCCGGTTCCTCTATATAGCGTACATTCGTTTCAACGAACGGTTTTCGCTCGTTAGTTACAGATAACGAACGCTCGTTCGTTAGTCTGTTCGTCAGTTTCCTTTTTATCGGATTTTTCCGCGATTATTCTCGATCGTGATTTCTGATCCGATTTTCGTTTCTGTTTATCTTTTCGCTTGTTAGTCGGAATCAGGCGATTCAAGCGCCTAGATCTTCGTCTCGAGACCCTCTTTCCGCTAAACCAACCTGAACAAGATTTTGGTACTGTAAAATTTGACCTTAGTTCAGATTAGTAAATGGATCTTGTTTCTTTCGCCATTTGAGTTTCGTTGCTCCATTTGGTTTGATTCTTTTTGCAAACCGGAGTTCTGAAGTTGAACTTTCTGGTCAATCTCTCTTATTTGAGTTTTGCACGTGTTTGTTTGTTTGTTGCTTATGTATGCTATTGTTTGTTTGTGATAGAATTCCCGGAGTGCGAAGCGTGTTATTTGGAGTCTCTAGGTTACGCGGATCGTCAGCAAGGCAAGTAACACTTTGATCATACCCCTTTATCACCCAGTTTTTATGCATTAGTTCCAATCCTCAAACATTGCATGATTAGGATGTCATTAAGTTGTGGGTTGGGAAGTAGTTGATGAGGTAGAACCTATTGCCCTGTTATATTCAAACCCTTGGGAGTTACTTCTACGTATTGCTTGTATTGCTATGCTATGCTCATAGACGTGGTTGGGTGAGTCAAATCCATGACATATATGAGATTGCTAATTAATGGTTCAACTTAAGGTGGCAACTTGAATACACATCTGGGTGGATTGTTTGTTGGGCACCCGGGAATCCAGTGTTGTCCTAGGATATCCCGGAGTACCCGTGTGATAATCCTATGGTCCGCCACCCAGGCTCAAAGGGAACTGAGATTATTCATGCTAGAAAGTTCCGTGTGCAGCCACAAGCTATTATGGGCTCTAGCATAGTTGAGTAAGTTACGTGAATCTCTTGAAGAGGCAGATCAGCAGGTAGAGGGATGTAGGTTTGGTATGGTCTGTCTGGAGTAGAGAGTTAATGTTTCTGAAAGACTGTGTCTCGGTCATCTGTTTATGAAACACCATGTAGTGCGAGAAATTCAACGGAGGCGATCGAGTCTTGTGGGGAAAAGTGCGCAAACCTCTGCAGAGTGTACAAACTAATCATGGTTAGCCGTGTCCCCGGTTATGGACATCTTAAGTATCTAGTACTTGAAGTATCTTAAGTATCTCATCACTCTTAACTAATATTGTTGGGTTGTTAATCACTTTAATTGGGATTGAGTTGGAGGAACCTTCTCAATGATGTTTCAACTACCATGATAGTTAAATAAAATATATTCCTTTGTTGTAGGAAAAAAATTGGCTTTTCGCAAAAACTATAACCATAGAGCTTTCCACTAGCCATATATGCATGTAGTGATAGCATTATTCTATTCTTGCTCAACTGTGTTATATTGCCAGCATATTCCATGTGCTGACCCGTTTTCGGGCTGCAACATATTATGTTGGAGACTTTTCAGACGAGGAGTAAGGTTCATTAGGTCGTTGGAGTTGCTGGACTCACTTTATCTTCCAAGCCTTCCGCTGTTATCGTATTAGATGGCCTTAAGCCATATTTATTGTAATAAGTTCTCTTTTGAGACATTCGATGTAATAAGTGTGTGATTACTACTCTGTTATAAATCCTCGAGTACTGTGTGTGTCAGCATTACCGATCCAGGGATGACACTGAAGCACAGAGACTTGACCGTTTGAGGTCGGGTCGCTACACTACCAAAGGTAGCAAATCTACAATTTTGGGTCGAGTGGTTCCAACAGGAAGTCCCAAAAAAGTGAAGGGCATTGAACCTAGCTGGCAACCAAACAGAGCAGCAAATGCAGTAGCAACAGAGGGGTCCACATTGATTAGGTACATTGAAGATTTATGTAAGTTAATTTGAAGTCCAGTTTCCAAAGAAAAGGACTTCAACACTGATTTGAGGACCTCCAACTGAGCTGAGTCAGCATTCACAAACAGTAAAGTGTCATCAGCATACTGCACCACTGCATAATCAGGATCATGCATTGGCAATGGCAAGGTTAGGAGACCCCTTACACAAAAGATCATTGATCATAGTCTACAAAAGATCAGCAACAATCACAAAAAGCAAAGGAGAGATAGGATCTCCTTGCTTTATACCACATTTGCACTTGAAATGTTTTCCAGGTACACCATTTAACAGGATAGATGAAGTTGCAGAAGATAATAGCTGTTGAACCCAGGTGATCCATTTGCTATCAAAACCTTTTGCCACAAGAATTTTCAAAATTGCCTCATGCTGAATAGAGTCAAAAGCTTTTTCAAAGTCCATCTTGAGCAGTATGATTGACTTCTTTGAATGGTTGCATTGATGAATATACTCAAAAGTCCAAGCAATACAATCTTGAATTGTTCTTGATTTAATGAGGCCATACTGATTCTTATGAACATAGTTGATGATTTCATCTTGAAACATGTTAGCTGCCAGTTTAGTCAGAAATTTCAGTCCCACACTTGTCAAGGAGATTGGCCTAAAATCTCCTACATCCTTAGGTGTTTGCTTTTTTGGGATTAAAGTAATGAAAGCTTCATTGAGATTTTCCAAAAGAGCAGTGCCTGCATGAAATTCATTCACCAGCCTAATGAAATCACTGGAAATGATAGACCAACATTTCTTTATGAAAAGGCCAATAAAACCATCTGGCCCTGGTGCCTTATCAATGGGCATTTCTTTTATGACATTTTCAATTTCTTGTAGCTGAAAAGGTTTTGTGAGCACCTCAAGACCCTACACTTTTGGGATAAGTGAGAGAATGTCATTGCCCAACAAAATTGGCTTAACAGTTCCCATTCTGCCCTTGAAAGCATCCAAAAATTCCTTTGCTATTTCCCCATGATCTAAAGAAATTGTTCCATCAGACAATTGCAGCCTAGCAATAGAATTCTTCCTATACCTCTCTGTTGCCATGGCCTAGAAGAATTTTGAATTTTCTTCTCCCACCTTGATATACCTGATAGTGCACCTTTTCCTCCACTATAAAAATTGCAAGTGTAAGAGGTGCTCATGATGCATCTTAACTATCTTCCTGAAGTTATATTCAGGTATAGATAGAGGCCTCCAATCCTCCAAATCATCCAGCCACAGGATTACCCAATTGCACTTTTCAATCAATGATTTGATATGTGATAGCCCCTTCTGCCATTTTTTGAGTGCAAACCTGAAGGATTTCAATTTGTCCATAATTACTGTAGTTATATGAGTCTTATGTGAAGGTTTGTTCCAAACCTCACTTACACAGTCCATGAACCCAGGTTGATGCACCCAGTATTTTTCAAATCTAAAGATATGAGCTTTTGGAATTGAGGTGCAGATGGATATTACACAAGGAACATGATCAGACGTAGTTCTAGCAAGAGGTGCAACTTGTGTCATGGGGTACTGATTAATCAAACTGGCAGAAGTAAAAAACCAGTCTAATTGCTCAAGAAGTGGAACATCCTGCATGCTTGACCAGGTGAATCTTTGACCTTTTAAAGGAAGTTCCAGCAGTCCTAAGTGACCAATGATCTCATTAAAGATAAAAATTTCATTAACATTCCCACCAGGAAGATTACGATTGTCCATGGACCTAATGAAATTAAAATCTCCCAATAACAACCATTCTTGCTCGGGTTCCACCTGAAGATTGTACAGCCAGTTAACAAACTCATCCCTCATTATACCCTGACAAGGCCCATAAACATTTACTAGAAATCACTGGTCACTATTATGCACCAATGTGAAACTCATGACAATTCCAAAAGGCTTTACTTCAATTAAGACACCCTTAAAAACATCTGAACGCCACACTGTCAGAATACCTCCCGAGGCTCATCTCGAGGGTGATTCAATGAACTGATCAAAAACCCTAGGGCAAATGCTCTTAATTAATGAACAAGGACAATCTGATAACTTAGTTTCTTGCAAACAAGCAATGGCACACTGACTTTCAGTTATTTTCTCTCTAACAGAACCCTGTCGTGTTTCAGAGTTGAGACCACGAACATTCCAACAAAGCACCTTCCAATTATGCAAAGATATTTGATTCATGAGATACAATGCCATACACCCCACATCATAGGAAACATAAGACATCCAGTTCTGACCACACGGCATAAAGTTTATCACGACATAAATGACAGCAAATTTGACAGGCTCGCTACACCTAGATAAAGTTTGAAATTGCAACATTTGAACACCATTGGAGGAGGAGGAGTCCTTGGGATTAGCCATAAGCTTATCCTTGGACAGCATGTTGGGTTCGATCTCCAGCTCCGCTCCAATTGCTTGCAACACGTTGAGAGGCGTGGATGGAGGGGCATCTTCAAACTTGCCATTGCCGCCAGCGTCATCAGTATTTGGTTGGGCCTTCACATGCATGGCTTGGACCGGGGACGCCTTTTAGTGGGCTAGAGAGAAAGTTGTTCAAAACTCACAGGCTTAAACCCATCTAGTTTTGCCGCGCTTCTTGTACATCTCCGTACAGAAGTATCCACTAAAGGAGCCACGGTCTTCCTTCTTCTTGTCTGCTTCTTTTCCTTGGCCTGCGCAGAAGAAAAAACAACAGAAGAGGAAACAGAGTTCTCCTCCAGACTTCCAGACACAACATCTTCAGTGAATTCCTCTCCATACACGACAGGTTCAGACACTGCATTAACATTAGTACCGTGAACCTCCTCAGGTGAACCTCCAAAAAGAGCTCTGGCAACTGGGCGTTTAGCCACAATAGATTTCCTTAGAGCAAGGCTGCTAGGCAGGCTTGGCACCAACAAAGACATCTTCTAAGAATCATCAAAGGAAATGGTCCACGTGCACTTGGAGTATGTCACTGTCCCAAATGGCTTAAAGAAGATAGGTCTAGGCACCTCCATGACAGCAAATTTAGGTAATAGATTTTCAAACAATCTCTTCCAGATCATCTCTGGAGGAAGCGATGGCCCAGCCACAATCCTTGCCATGCCAATGAAGATCTGATGCTGCTGAATGATAGGAGGTTGATATGGCACAATTGCTAGAGGATTTTCCAAAACGGCCGGCTGCACATTGTCCTGTAACTGTTGGTCATGCTGAAACTGATGTTGCTCCTCAAACTGAACCTCAACATGCTATTCAACAGACCCAGAACCCTCAGGCTGATCAATCACAATAGAGACCTGGTCCTGCACCTCAGGCTGTGGCGGCTATTGAAGCTCATCCTCATTGTCCCCCCAGTTGGCATTTCCCCATCTAGCACCCCCAATGTTATTTTCCAGAGGCAATGTAGGGGCTACAGGCGCATCGTTCCATCCCAACATTCTATATGGTGGAAGAACAAACATCAGATTGTCCTGGAGCAGGTTTCCAGGCAATGGGCGAGGATTACCATCCAGAGGCATTGGATCTTCATCATTTGGCATGTGGCCAACAAAGTCAACGCCCAATACATAGCAAGCAGCGGTCCATGAGACCTGAGGTCCTCCCCATTCGGCATAGTCTCCAAAGACCACATCCCATGACACCAATGGTGTGTCCGGAAAACTTGCCTCTACTAAAGTACGAACCAAATATGGATCCTCACTATCCCAAGAGTGAAATTTCCCAAAGGTGCCTACCGCCTGTGATATGAACTCTGTATTGCGATAGTCAAGAGGAATACCAATTAACATGAGCCAACCCTTATGGAACCCATGATTCCCCTTAAAATTCTCTCCCTCACCATGCTTCATAATTCTAACAAAATGATCATCACCCAGAGGAAATGGGGGCATGCTGAATCAACGTATATCTGATAGATGGATCCTTGACTTGAAATAACCCAACCCCATGGAACCAAGGCTGAGTAGAGCGAACCAGAGTACCTCTGTTCTGAAGGAACTGAACAATCTCTTCCCTGACCGGCCCGAGCGGTCCCTCCTGAGCAGGCACGTCCTCAATGACCATGTAATCCTCATGGCGGCGAGGAGGACGAGCAGCCGGTGTGATGAATGTGCATGGAAGCCGCCTGTCCCCACCATCAATGATGTGATGGCCTGCCGGCAGGAAGCGCTGTGGATCAAGCTCGAAGTTCGCCATGGCCGAAAGCTACGGGGAGGAGATGGGGTTTTCTTTGGGAAGAGGAGGGGGGATTGGCGCAATGTGGGCGGCGATGATGTGAATTGGCAAGCTATCCCTATAACTTCGGCACCGTTCCCCTGACCGGCAGGGTTTTCCGATATACTCGTGCTTTGTTGCAGAGAAATTGGTCTTTGGAGACTATATTTTTATTCACCACATGATATGTGTTTTGCTTGGAGCGTGTTGTATGATTTGAGTCTTTACTTTTTAGTTTACATAGTCATCATTTCTGTACACACCTTTTGGGAGAGACACACATGAATCGGAATTTATTAGAATACTCTATGTGCTTAACTTATATCTTTCGAGCTAGATAATTTGGCTCTAGTGCTTCGCTTATATCTTTTTAGAGCACGGTGGTGGTTTTATTTTATAGAAATTATTGATCTCTCATGCTTCAGTTATATTATTTTGAGAGTCTTTTAGAATAGCATGGCAATTTTCTTTGGTTATGAAATTAGTCCTAATATGATAGACATCTGGGATGGGTATAATAAAAACTTTCATATAGAGTGCATTAAATGTTATGAGAAGTTTGATTCTTGATAGTTGTTTTGAGATATAAAGGTGGTAATATTAGAGTTGTGCTAGTTGAGTAATTATGGAGTTGAGAAATACTTGTGAAGTTGGTAAGTCCCGTAGCATGCACGTATGGTAAACGTTGTGTGACAAATTTGAAGCACGGGGTGTTCTTTGATTGCTTTCCTTATGAGTCGCGGTCGGGGACAAGCGATGGTCTTTTCCTACCAATCTACCCCCCTAGGAGCATGCGCGTAGTGCTTGGTTTTGATGACTTGTAGATTTTTGCAATAAGTATATGAGTTCTTTATGACTAATGTTGAGTCCATGGATTATACGCACTCTTACCCTTCCATCATTGCTAGCCTCTTCGGTACCGTGCATTGCCCTTTCTCACCTCGAGAGTTGGTGCAAACTTCGCCGGTGCATCCAAACCCCATGATATGATACGCTCTATCACACATAAGCCTCCTTATATCTTCCTCAAAATAGCCACCATACCTACCTATTATGGCATTTCCATAGCCATTCCGAGATATATTGCCATGCAACTTTCCACCGTTCCGTTTATTATGACTCGCTCCATCATTGTCATATTGCCTTGCATGATCATGTAGTTGACGTCGTATTTGCGGCAAAGCCACCTTCATAATTCTTTCATACATGTCACTCTTGATTTATTGCATATCGCGGTACACCGCCGGAGGCATTCACATAGAGTCATATTTTGTTCTAAGTATCAAGTTGTAATTCTTGAGTTGTAAAGTAAATAAAAAGTGTGATGATTTTCATTATTAGTGCATTGTCCCATGTGAGGAAAGTTCTTAAAAAGAGAGAGAAAGGCCATAAAAAAAGAGAGGCCCCAAAAAAGAAAAAAAGAAAAAAAGAGAGAGAAAAAGAGAGAAGGGGCAATGTTACTATCCTTTTTCCACACTTGAGCTTCAAAGTAGCACCATGATCTTCATGATAGAGAGTCTATTATGTTGTCACTTTCATATACTAGTGGGAATTTTTCATTATAGAACTTGGCTTGTATATTCCAACAATGGGCTTCCTCAAATGCCCTAGGTATTCGTGAGCAAGCAAGTTGGATGCACACCCACTTAGTTACTTTTGTTGAGCTTTCATATATTCATAGCTCTAGTGCATCTGTTGCATGGCAATCCCTACTCCTTGCATTGACATCAATTGATGGGCATCTCCATAGCCCGTTGATTAGCCGCGTCAATGTGAGACTTTCTCCCTTTTGTCTTCTTACACAACCTCCATCATCATATTTTGTTCCACCCATAGTGCTATATCCATAGCTCGCGCTCATATATTGCGTGAAAGTTGAAAGAGTTTGAAAAGACTAAAGTATGAAACAATTGCTTGGCTTGTCATTGGGGTTGTGCATGATGGGAGCATTTTGTGTGACGAAAATGAAGCATGGCCAAACTATATAATATTGTAGGGATGAGCTTTCTTTGGCTATGTTATTTTGATAAGACATGATTGCTTGGTTAGCATTGCTTAAAGTATTATTATTTTTATGTCACTATTAAACTTCCGTCTAGAATCTCTCGGATCTAAATATTCATGCCGCAATAAAGAGAAATACATTGAAAATTATGTTAGGTAGCATTCCACATCAAAAATTCTATTTTTATCATTTACCTACTCGAGGACGAGCAAGAATTAAGCTTGGGGATGCTTGATATGTCTCCAACGTATCTATAATTTTTGATTATTCCATGCTATTATATTATCTGTTTTGGATGTTTATGGGCTTTATTATACACTTTTATATTATTTTTGGGACTAACCTATTAACAGAAAGCCCAATGCAAATTGAAGTTTTTTTTGCCTATTTCAGTGTTTCACAGAAAAGGAATATCAAATGGAATCCAAACAGAATGAAACCTTTGCGAGGATCTTTTTGGAAAAAACGCAATCCAGGAGACTTGGAGTGGACGTCAAGGAAGTAGCAAGGAGGCCACGAGGTAGGGCGGCGCGCCCAGGGGGGCCAGGCGCCCCCACCCTCGTGGGCCCCTTGCAGCTCCACCGACCTACTTATTTCGCCTATATATACTCTTATACCCTGAAAACATCCAGGGGAGCCACAAAACCACTTTTCCACCGCCGCAACCTTCTGTACCCGTGAGATCCCATCTGGGGACCTTTTCCGACAATCTGCCGAAGGGGGAATCGATCATGGAGGGCTTCTACATCAACACCATAGCCTCTTCGATGATGTGTGAGTAGTTTACCACAGACCTTCGGGTCCATAGTTATTAGCTAGATGTCCTCTTCTCTCTCTCTTTGGATCTCACAAAGTTCTCCTCTATGTTCTTGGATATCTATTCGATGTAGTTCTTTTTGCGGTGTGTTTATGATTAAGATTATCTATGAACAATATTTGATTCTTCTCTGAATTCTTATATGCATGATTTGATATCTTTGCAAGTCTCTTTGAATTATTAGTTTTGTTTGGCCTACTAGATTGATCTTTCTTGCAATGGGAGAAGTGCTTACCTTTGGGTTCAATCTTGCGGTCTCCTTTACCAGTGACGGCAGGGGCAGCAAGGCACGTGTTGTATTGTTGCCATCGAGGATAAAAAGATGGGGTTTATATCATATTGCTTGAGTTTATCCATCTACATCATGTCATCTTGCCTAATGCGTTACTCTGTTCTTATGAACTTAATACACTAGGTGCATGCTGGATAGCGGTCGATGTGTGGAGTAATAGTAGTAGATGCAGAATCGTATCGGTCTACTTGACACGGACGTGATGCCTATGTCATGATCATGCCTAGATATCATCATAACTATGCGCTTTTCTATCAATTGCTCGGCAGTAATTTGTTCACCCATCGTAATATATGCTATCTTGAGAGAAGCCACTAGTGAAACCTATGGCCCCAGGGTCTACTTTACATCATATAAGTTTCTGATCTACAATTCTAGTTTACTATTTATTTTGCAATCTTTACTTTTCAATCTATACAACAAAAATACCAAAAATATTTATCTTGTTATCTCTATCAGATCTCACTTTCATAAGTGACCGTGAAGGGATTGAGAACCCCTTTATCGCGTTGGTTGCGAGGTTCTTGTTTGTTTGTGCAGGTACTAGGTGACTTGCGTGTAGTCTCCTACTGGATTGATACCTTGGTTCTCAAAAACTGAGGGAAATACTTGCGCTACTTTCTTGCATCACCCTTTCCTCTTTAAGGGAAAACCAACGCATGCTCCAGAGGTAGCAGGTTGCGATCTCAAAGGATTGACACATGGACAAAGTCATGCTTGTCGAGTCCTTAGGGTTCAACCTCATGTCTGTCTCAATGCTTTGTGATCTTTATATGGTTGTTGTCTTTGGCAAGTATTGTTGTGTTGTGATCATGGAAGCTGACAATGCCAAAGTCTTCGTAGGCTTTAGGAGAGGAGATTTGTATATTGTTGATTTCTCTACAGAACCACAACCTGCTACATGTCTACTTGCAAAAGCCTCAGAAGGCTGGCTATGGCATCGACGACTTGGTCATGCTGGCATGAGGAACTTGTACACTCTAGCAAAGAAGAAGCATGTCATTGGCACCGAAGGTGTGAAATTCCTCAAGGACCATCTGTGTGGAGCTTGTGAAGATGCAAAGATGACCAAGGCCAAGCATCCCTCAAAGACCATCATGACTACCACTCGTCCATTTGAATTGCTTCACATGGATATCTTTGGCCCTACTCATTTTGCCACATTCACTAATGCTGCATCTTTATATGGCTTTGTCATTTGTTGATGACTATTATCGTTACACATGGGTGCATATCATCACTTACAAAACTAAAGTGCATGAAATCTTCAAACGATTTTCCTCAAGGGCTTCAACCAACTTTGGTGTGAAGATCAAGCACATCAGAAGTGACAATGGAACTGAGTTGAAGAATACTAGTTTTGATGACTATCTTGATGAACTTGGTATTACTCACGAGTTATCCTCTCCTTATACTCCTCAGCAAAATGGCGTCATGGAGTGCAAGAACATAACACTTGTTGAGATGGCTCACACTATGCTTGATGAATACAAGACGCCTCCTCGCTTCTGGCCTGAGGCAATTGATACTATGTGCCACATCATCAACATGGTATATCTTCACAAATTCTTCACAAAGACCTCATATTAACTCCTCACTGACAAGAAACCCAATGTGAGTTATTTCAAAGTCTTCAGTGCTAAATGTTGTATTAGAGATCCTCATCACAATTCTAAATTCGCACCGAAAGCACATGAAGGTTTTATGTTTGGTTATGGAAATGACTCGCACACCTATAGAGTCTTCAACACCTATCACCACAAGGTTGTTGAAACTATAGATGTGCGGTTCAATGAAACTAACGGCTCACAAAGAGAGCACCTTCCTCCTATGCTAGATGAAATACCACCTGAGGAATCCATTAAGTTCCAGGCAACTGAGGATGTTATTCCTACCAAAGAATCTACTGAAGAAGTCATTCCCAAACGTGAAGAACATCATGTTGGTGCACCTGAGGAAAGTGGCTCTGAAGAAAATGCTGAGCCCCCTAAACATCATCAACTAGCTCATCCTCGCGTATCTAATGAAGTGCAGATTGAGAGAATCATCAACGATATCAAAGCACCAGGTCCTCTCACACGCTCAAAAGCTTCACATTTGTCTAACTTTTGTGGGCACTTTGCTTTTGTCTCTATCGCAGAGCCCACTAAGGTAGATGAGGCATTTCTGGAGCCTGAGTGGATTCAAGCAATGCAAGAGGAATTACATCTGTTCGAGCTCAACAATGTGTGGGAACTTGTCAGGCGATCAGACCCTCGCAAGCACAATATCATCGGCAGAAAATGGATCTACCGCAACAAGCAAGATGAAAATGGCCTTGTGGTGAGGAATAAGGCACGACTTATAGCTCAAGGCTACACACAGGTTGAAGGAATTGATTTCGATGAAACTTTTACACCTATTGCTAGACTTGAGGCTATTCACATATTACTTGCTTATGCTAACCATCATAATATCATGTTATATCAAATGGATGTGAAAAGTGCATTCCTTAATGGTAAGCTTGAGGAAGAAGTATATGTTGCTCAACCCCCAGGTTTTGAAGATCCAAAGCATCCTGATAAAGTCTTCAGACTCAATAAGGCCCTCTATGGCCTCAAGCAGGCCCCTCAGGCGTGGTATGATCCCTTGAAGGAATTCCTCATGAAGAAAGGCTTCAAAGCCGGTTCACTTGACCCAACTCTTTTCACCAAAACCTATGATGATGAATTAATCGTGTGCCAAATATATGTTGATGATATCATCTTTGGTTGTACTGACCAACGTTACAGTGATGAATTTGCCTATATGATGAGTGAAGAATATCAAATGTCTATGATGGGAGAATTGAAATTCTTCTTAGGTCTTCAAATACGTCAACAACGAAATGGCATCTTCATATCTCAGGAGAAATACCTCAAGGATGTATTGAGGAAATTCGGCATGCAAGATTGCAAAGGTGTCAAAATCCCTATGCCCACAAATGGCCATCTATGCACTGATGAAAATGGTATAGACTTCAATCAAAAGGTATATCGCTCCATGATTGGCTCTTTATTGTATTTATGTGCGTCTAGGTCAGATATTATGCTTAGTGTTTACATGTGTGCCAGCTTTCAAGCTACACCGAAGGAATAACACCATAAGGCTATGAAGCATATTCTTCGATATCTAGCTCACACTCCAACACTTGGATTATGGTATCCCAATGGCTCTACTTTTGATCTCATTGGATATTCAGACTCTGACTATGCTGGTGACCGTGTGGACCACAAGTCAACATCAAGCACATGCCATTTCCTCGGACGATCCTTGGTATGTTGATCATCGAAGAAACAGAACTGCGTATCAGTCTCTACTGCTCAAGCTGAGTACATTTGCTGCTGGTTCGTGTTGTGCTCAATTGCTATGGATGAAGCAAACCCTCAGGGACTACGACATCAATGTGAAGAATGTGCCTCTCTATGGTGACAATGAGAGTGCCATCAAGATTGATCATAACCCTGTTCAGCACTCGAAGACAAAGCACATTCATATTCGTCATCATTTTCTTCATGATCATGTGTTGAAGGGCGACATCTCTATTGAGCACGTGAAGACTGAAGAACAACTAGCTGATATCTTCACAAAGCCCATAGATGAGAAGAGATTTAGCAAGTTGCGGTGTGAGATAAATATCTTAGAATCTTCGAATGTTCTTTGAGAACGACACACATCCTAACACTTATGCAAAATTGATGACTTAGATGTGCAACACACGAAGTAACGTTTTTCTTCAATCAATGAAGACTAACCCTCTAAGTGTGAAGAAATTAATGAAGAATTTGATTCTCAGAGCCCTATGACAATTGTACGCGGCGTCTGAAATCCTCATTCTTATACGGTGGGTCACGCCACCAACAAAAGTTGAAAATCTTCAATTTGAGTATTTCTTCAGTTTTGAATTTCCTTAGTTGTTCAAATTCTTCAACTTTGCATAGTCTTCACTCTTTCCGTCGTTGTTCTTCATTGATTATATATATATATATATATATATATATATATATATATATATATATATATATATATATATATATATATATATTTGAGTTTTAGTCCTCTACATCATTCACTTATTGCTAAATATTCAAGTTGCCTTTTCTGCTAAGTGAATGTGATCGGACCCTTCCCCCTCTATGCTAAACTCAACCCAATCTTTTCACAAATTCTTCATGTGCGTTCTATTTGAAACCCGTTCAAAATCTTTACTGTGTCCTTGTTAGCTAAAGAATTTGCGAACGAACCATTAAAATATTCTTATCTGAATTTTCGGCTCTTGCCGCCTAAACCGTTCCACATCCCACGATAGGATTTATCTATTCACCCACGATCTCACACGATCGCCATCACTCTGTACATGGGTGACACATATCGCTAGGATGAGAAGAGTCAGGGGCACGTTCGTGCATTTTCCTCAGGCGAGCGGTTTTTCACCTCGGCTATATATACCCCTCACCCTCCTTAGACTGCATTTACCCCGCTCAAGCTTCCAGACCTAGCGCCGCTGCTACTTCCATCATCGACGGTGAGGAAGAGCTTCACTGCCTCGACCTCATCGCCATCGTACTCGCGTCGGCCACGGATTTCTTCTCCTTGCCTCTGCTGTAGATGTCTTCGACTGCCAATTTAGGGCGTGGAAGATCTGGACTGACGAACTTCCAATCTACTACTCCTAGTTCGTCGTGTTCTTCGTCAAGGGTAATTGAAAGTTCCTTTTACTGCTCTTGTTGATTCTGATGATTTCTACAAAATATTCAAAATGTGTTTAGTCTTCAACTTCCACACTTTAAACACCTCACACAAGCATATGTTCTTGGTCTATTTCTCTAAGCAACATTTTTCTTCAAGATTCCTCAGTTGTGTGGATTTTCAATCTATACAACTCTAGAACCTAAGTCAAATAACGCTTAGTGAAATTCCTCAAGACACCTCTGGTCAAATTCCTCAAACTTGTTATTTTTGCAAAAACTTCTGGGAACGCATATGACCTCTCCAAATTCTTTGCATCTATACTCTGTTCACAGGTACACATGTCCGCTGCTGAATCACTAGGTTCTCATCAACTTAACTCATTTGCAGTGTTCCTCGAAGACAAATTGCATACCTCTTCAGAGAACTCATTTGTTCAAACTCCTCAAAGCACAGCTCCCAGGGTGCTGACTGGTCGTGAGCTGCTCCTTAGTCTTCATCAGAAGGTCGATCACAACCACAAGTCGGTCAAGCGCCAGTTAGGTTCAATTCTTCAGAACATGGCCATCACTCGGAATTCAGTGAAGAAGAACCATTACTACCTCCATGAAGTTTTTGATCGCACCTGGGCTGTACTGATCTCTACGGTGAAGATGATCTCAAGAAGATGGGCTTCAAGCAGGACTTTGACAGGTTTCAGCCACCTTCGAAGAAATTCAAGAAGGTCAAAGTTACACACTTGGTAGCTAGCTCTTATTCTTCATCGCGCGAGACTAATGAAAATGAAGACCTGAACGACACTGTGGTAGGCCCTACTCCATCAACAGACGACCCCAACAACGCTGGCGCTCCTCCATTGAGTTCGTGATGATATTCTTCAGTGGCGTTAGTCCTCATTTTTCGTCCCTTTTGGTCATTCGATGACAAAGGAGGAGAAATTTGAGTTACTCTTCAAGCGGGTCTATATATGGGCGTTTTTTGCTAAGTTACAACTCTCGTTCTTCTGAAGATTTGTTGGATCGAGTTGTAAACTTAACTCCGATGGTGGTCTGATCCTTTCGCTATGTTCTTCTGCATGATATTTCTTCTTATATGTTAATGCACGCATGCTGAATTACACTAGTCACCATATTTCATCATGCATTTCAAATTTCTCATATCATATGTTAAATGCGTGTATGAATTACAAGATATAGGGGGAGATCTCCATGATTCTACTCTTCAATGTGCATTGCTTCAAAAGCAAATTCCTCACATTTGCACATCTTCAGGGGGAGTTCTTCTATATATTGCAATCAAATTCTTCAATATCAGTATTTACACTTCACATGTTTATCCCCATTGAACACTTAACCTATATTGTCATCAATCACCAAAAAGGGGGAGACTGTAAGTGCATCAAGTGCCCCTTAGTGATTTTGGTGTATTGAAGATTTATAGGTCAAGGGACTAATGTGTTTGTGAGTGTACACAGGTCTATAAGTCTATGAGGAGTTTGATATTTACAGAGAAAGTCGACCCCTAAAAATGAATGTCTTCAACTAAAGACTTTGGCTTTCTGAAGACTTTGAAAATGAAGAAATTGGTGTGACCGTGAAGACTTGATATTGATGCGAGGAATATGAAGCGTGAAGACTTTTGTTTTCGTACTTTCATTTTCTCCTTCTTGAGTCATAGGAAACACCATACTGTTAAAGGGGGTTGAGGTAAAACTAAGGAAAAGTTTCCAAGTGATGCTCATCTCAAATTCGTACACCTACCAATCCCTTCGAGTGAAGCCATTTGAAATCTCATGCAGTTCAGTCAATTTCTTCAGTGACAGAGACGAAGATCTTCTGGTCTCTGAGGAATTTGTTTTGACTGAGGAGTTAGGAATTCGCCAGTGCGGATTGCCTACAAGTGAGGAACAAGATAGCCCCGAGGAATTTTATAGTCAAATTTCTAACTGTTGTTGTGCTATGCGCCAGTTGTCCCAAAATATCTACCCACCTAACGGTCATATCATTGAAGGGCATTTATGTCTTATCATGTCAAGCTGCTCCCTAGGCTATAAATAGCCGCCCCCTACAACCACTAGCTGGTTGGCTGCTCCGTGAGAAAATGACACTTGTCATTGAGAGCATCCCATCCTCCGAGGACTTTGAGCGAAAATCATCAAGTGAGGAAAAACCAAAACCCAAACCCAAACACCTACAAACCCAAAGTGATTGAGCATCACTGAAGAGATTGTTCCTGTGTGGAACCGACACTTGTTACCTTTGAAGACTGTGCATCTTCTAGACGGTTAGGCGTCATGGTCTAGAGCATCCAAGAGAAAATTGTGGATCGCCGAGTGACCGAGTTTGTGAAGGTTTGGAAGTCACCTGAAGACTTACCACGAGTGATTGGGTGAGGTTTGTGTGACCTTAGCTCAAGGAGAATACGGTGAGAACTGTGTGTCCTCAGATTTAAATACCTAGACGCTCCAACCAGACATATGACTATCATAACAGATGGAATTGGTCTACCAAATCATTGTCTTCACCGAGCTAACTGGTTCTATTTCCTCAACCCTTTCATTTCCTCATTACTGTGTTGTGTACTTGATCGCTACTGTTTGAAGACTTTGACTGAAGACTTTCTCAATTTCCTCAGTTCAATTTCTTCAGTCAGTTTGTCTTGAGCCTGCTTATCCTGTGTCTACACTTTTTGTACTTCGTGCTTGTTTTCATTTCATCATGATGACTGTGCTTCTATTCTGTTATGTTTGCATCTGAGTACTTATTCCACTGCTAGTCGTTCGTGAATTAGGAATTTCATCACCCTAAAATTCCTCAGTGACGAATTTGTAAAAATCGCCTATTCACCCCCCTAGTCGACATAACACACTTTAAACGGTGCATGCCATTGGCCAGATGGGGGACCGACGGGACACCACACCGATGTCGTCCGCCGGGTTGTCGACGGAGCAGGTCGCCGACCGGGTCAACAACATCTCGAAGGCCAGGATGGTGGCTGACTGGCGCTTCGGGAAGGCGCTACAACCACGACCACCCGACGCTGGCGGTGAGTCCTTGGTCTTCATTTTTCGCAATGTCCCAACTTCTTCTCCGTCCCGATGCGACAAAGGAGGTGCTGCTGAATACCGCCAAACAAATGCATGATGGGATGTGGGGGCAGGTACTGGCCATCCGGCAAACCGGGTTGGATGAGGTGGAGACCCTTTCCGGGACACAGACCGGGCGGGAACCAAAGACGGCGCGACACGCTGATGCGGCGTGAAGCTACATCGGTATTTCCCCAAATAGGAAGGGATGATGCAGCACAATGGCGGTAGGTATTTCCCTCAGATATGTAACCAGGGTTATCGAACCAGTAGGAGAACCAAGCGACACAACGTAAACAGCCCCTGCACACAGATAACAAATCCTTGCAACCCGACGTGTTAAAGGGGTTGTCAATCCCTTCCGGGTACGACGCCTCAAGATAGGCAAACAAACGTGAGATAAAATTGTAGTAGATTCATAGATCAAACACCAAATAAAATAAATAAGAATAAATTGCAGCAAGGTATTTTTGTATTTTTAGTTTAATAGATCTGAAAATAAAAAGCAAAGGAAAATAGCTTGCAAAGGCAAATAATATGAGAAAGAGACCCCGGGGGCTGTAGGTTTCACTAGTGGCTTCTCTCAAGAAAAAATAGCAAACGGTGGGTGAACAAATTACTGCTGGGAAATTGATAGAACTTCAAATAACCATGATGATATCTAGGCAATGATCATTACATAGGCATCACGTCCAAGATTAGTAGACCGACTCCTGCCTGCATCTACTACTATTACTCCAAACATCGACCGCTATCCAGCATGCATCTAATGTTTTAAGTTCATGGAGAAATGGAGTAATGCAATAAGAACGATGACATGATGTAGACAAGATCTATCTATGTAGAGATAGACCCCATCGTTTATCCTTAGTAGCAACGATACATACGTGTCGGTTCCCTTTCTGTCACTAGGATCAAGCACCGTAAGATCGAACCCACTACAAAGCACCTCTTCCCATTGCAAGATAAATAGATCAAGTTGGCCAAACAAAACCCAAATGTCGGAGAAGAAATACGAGGCTATAAGTAATCATGCATAAAAGATATCAAAGAAACTCAAATACTTTCACAGATATAAAAAGATAGATCTGATCATAAACTCAAAGTTCATCGATCCCAACAAACAAACCGCAAAAAGAGTTACATCATATGGATCTCCAAGAGACCATTGTATTGAGAATTCAGAGATAGAGAGGAAGCCATCTAGCTACTAACTACGGACCCGAAGGTCGACAAAGAACTACTCATGCATCATCAGAGAGGCACCACTGGAGGTGGTGAACCCCATCCGAGATGGTGTCTAGATTGGATCTGGTGGTTCTGGACTGTGCGGCTGCTGGATCAATATTTTGTCGACCCCCCTAGGGTTTTGGGAATATTGGGGTATTTATAGAGCAAAGAGGCGGTCCGGGGGGCACCCGAGGTGGGCACAACCCACCAGGGTGCGCCTGGGCCTCCTGGCGTGCCCTGGTGGGTTGTGCTCTCTTCGGAGCACCCCCCCAGGCGCAGCTAGGGCCCATTATGTTTCGTTGTGTTTGGACTCCGTTTTGTATTGATTTCATGCGATGTAAAAACATGCAGAAAACAGTAACTGACACTTGGCACTATGTCAATAGGTTAGTACCAAAAATGATTATAAAGCATCCAAGATTGATAATATAACAACATGGAACAATCAAAAATTATAGATACGTTGGAGACGTATCAGTATCCCCAAGCTTAACTCCTACTCGTCCTCGAGTAGGTATGTGATAAAAATAGATATTTTGATGTGGAATGTTGCCTATCATGTCATATCTTATTTCTTTTCTTTGTAGCATGGACGTTCGGACTTTTATATTGTTCAAAGCAATAGTCTAGTTTTGACATGAAAATTAAATACTCAAGCATATCAACAAGCAACCATGTCTTTCAAAATATCAATGCTAAAATAAGTTATCCCTAGCCCATTATGCTCAATCATTGATCCATTCATGAAACACACTCGCATATTAGCTACACGCAATACTCAAGTACGAGCATATTGCCTCCTAGTTGGTGCTTTTATAAGAGAAGATGGAGACTCAAATTCAAAAATAAAAATTGCATAAAATAAAAGAAAGGCCCTTCACAGAGGGAAGTAGGGATTTGTAGAGGTGCCATATCTCAAAGCGAAAAACTTAGAGATAAAAACATTTTGGGAGGTGTATCCTTCCCACCAACGAAAACGACTTAGAGTTCCCAACACTTTCCATGCTAGATATATCATAGGCGGTTCCCAAACAGAAAATAAAGTTTATTCCTTTTCAACCAAACTTTTACTTTCCATGGCTAGTCGTATCCACGGTTGCCGTCCATACCAACACTTTCCAAGGAATTTATTATTTGACAACATAAAGTAAATTCATTTTTCATTTCAGGATTGGGCAGCCCTAATACCTTTGCCTTACTCTCATGCAATGACAAGTGAATAAATACTCATCGTGAGAATAACACATCTATAGCATGGAAAATATTAGCCACCCCTCACCGCTACGCGAGCAAAACGAACAGACAAAAGAGAAGTTCATTTTCAAAATTAGAGATGGCACATACAAATTTTCTTAGAACGGCAAAAGAATACCGCATATAGGTAGATATAGTGGACTCATGTGGCAAAACTGGTTTAAAGGTTTTTGGATGCACAAGTAGAGATCATACTTAGTGCAAAATGAAGGCTAGCAAAAGATTGAGAAGCGACCAACCAAGAAACGGATAATCTCATAAGCGAGCATTACGCATAATTAACACCGAATAATGCACCACAAGTAGGATATAATTTCATTGCATAATTATTGAGTTTTGTGCTTCCATAACGAATCACAAACCTTAACACCAATATTCTTACTAAAGCATAATTACTCATCAACATAACTCACATATCACATCATCATATCTCAAAACTATTACTAAGAATCAAGTTTATTTTGTCCAATGATCTTCATGAAAGTTTTTATTATACCCTTCTTGGATATCTATCACTTTGGGACTAATTTTCATGTGTTGCTTTTGACAAGCTCAAACAAATATAAGTGAAGATCATGAGCATAATTTTCCTTTCTTTCTCTCAATTAATTTAAGTGAAGCAAGAGAGAATTTCTTGGAAATTTTACTAACTCTCAAATAAATCTAAGTGAAGCAAGAGAGAATTTCTTAAAAAAATACTAAAGCACACCGTGCTCAAAAGATATAAGTGAAGCACTAGAGCAAGTCCATAGCTCATAAAAATTTAAGTGAAGCATAGAGAGCAATTCTAACAAGTCATGACATAATATTGGCTCTCTCAAATTGGTGTGTGCAGTAGGGAATCAAGACTTAAAACAAAAAATAAAACAAGCAAAGACTCATATCATACAAGACACTCCAAGCAAAACACATAGTGTGTGACGAATAAAGAATATAGCTTCGAGTAAAATATCGACGGTCGTTAGAAGAAAGAGGGGATGCCACTCGGGGGCATCCCCAAGCTTAGTTGTTTGCTCATTTTTGGATAATGGCTTGGGATGCCGGGGCATCCCCAAGCTTAGGCTCCTCTTACTCCTTATTCCTTCATCCATCGTAAGATAACCCAAAACTTTAAAACTTCAATCACACAAAAGTCAACAAAACCTTCGTGAGATCCGTTAGTAAAAGAAAGCAAATCACTACTATCAGTACTATACCAAACCAATTCATATTTTGTTTTTGCATTATATCTACTGTATTCCAACTTTTCTATGGCAAAAAGTCATCAAAGAAAACCATAGAGGCATAAAAAGAAGCACACAACACAAAGAAAACAGAATGTGTCAAAATAGAACTGTGTGTAGCAATCTGACTATTTTGAAAACTTCTAGAACTCCAAAAATCTGAAACATTAGGACGACCTGAGGAATTTGTATATTAATCTACTGCAAAAAGAGTTGGCATTTTATAAAGCTCTGGTAAAAAATGGGAATTGTTTTTGTGAGAGCAGAAGTTTCTGTTTTTTAGCAAGATCAAACAACTATTACCCAAGAAGACCCTAAAGGCTTTACTTGGCACAAATACTAACTAAAACACAAAAAACACAATCATAATAGTAGCATAATTTTGCTAACACTCAAGAACAGAAAGCAAAATGCAAAAATAAATTTTATTCATTGGGTTGCCCTTAGCTACGCATAAAGCAAGGATCTAAGTTTCGTCTTCCTAGTTTGGCAACTTTTGTAAGGGTTTTCTCAAACCTGGGAGGCTCTTTACGCGTCACTAAATTCTCTAGAAAAGAAACCATCTTTAGATCCAAAATATCCAATCGCTTATTGCAAAGAGTAATCAAGGTATTCATGCGATTGATACTACCATTGAGGTGTTTGAGGGGTTCATTATATTTATATATTTCAACCATATGTTTATGCAAATCACCAAGTTTGTCCAACATTTGAACTCCCTCAGGGGTGAAGGAAAACCCCTTCTTTTGAGGTGGAACTCCCAAAATTCCTTCTAAAATTTCATAGGCAGCATTGGCATCAAGCTCAATAAAATTCCCTTTAGCGGCAAAATCTAGGAGTTTTATATGATGCGAAGCCAATCCTATGTAAAAATTACGAAGCAAGATCTTAGCGTCCCCCTTTAAATTGCAAATATGATAGGATTCCATAAGCCTATACCAAGCATCTTTCAAATTTTCTCCTTGCCTTTGTTTGAAGTAAAGAACTTCCAAATCTGGTGGCAAAGGAGGAGTAGGAACGCTAGCCATTAAGACTAGGAAGCGAAAACACGGATAGATCTGACGATAAAACGGCGAACAAAAAAGAGAGGCGAATAAAACGATTTTTTTTTGAAGTGGGGGAGAGGAAAATGAGAGGCAAATGGCAAACAATGTAAATTGCGAGGAGATGAGATTTGTGATTAGGAACCTAGTATATGTTGAAGATCCTTCCCGGCAATGGCGCTAGAAATTCCTTTTGATGCGGCTTGAAGCTACGTCGGTATTTCCCCAAAGAGGAAGGGATGATGCAGCACAACAGTGGTAGGTATTTCCCTCACATGTGAAACCAAGGTTATCGAACCAGTAGGAGAACCAAGCAACACAATGTAAACAACCCCTGGACAGAGATAACAAATCCTCACAACCCGACGTGTTAAAGGTGTTGTCAATCCCTTCCGGGTACGGCACCTCAAGATAGGCAAACGGATGTGAGATAAAATTGTAGTAGATTGATAGATCGAACGCCAAATAAAATAAATAAGAATAAATTGCAGCAAGGTATTTTTGTGTTTTTAGTTTAATAGATCTGAAAATAAAAGCAAAGGAAAATAGCTCGCAAATACAAATAATATGAGAAAGAGACCCGGGGGCCGTAGGTTTCACTAGTGGTTCCTCTCGAGAAAAATAGCAAACGGTGGGTGAACAAATTATTGTTGGGCAATTGATAGAACTTCAAATAATCATGACGATGTCTAGGCAATGATCATTACATAGGCATCACGTCCAAGATTAGTAGACCGACTCCAACCTGTATCTACTACTATTACTCCACACATCGACCGCTATCCAGCATGCATCGAATGTATTAAGTTCATGGAGAAACAGACTAATGCAATAAGAACGATGACATGATGCAGACAAGATCTATCTATGTAGAGATAGACCCCATCATTTTGTACTTAGTAGCAACGATACATACATGTCGGTTCCCTTTCTGTCACTGGGATCAAGCACCGTAAGATCAAACCCACTACAAAGCTCCTCTTCCCATTGCGAGATAAATAGATCAAGTTGGCCAAACAAAACCCAAATATCGGAGAATAAATACGAGGCTATAAGTAATCATGCATAAAAGAGATCAAAGAAACTCAAATACTTTCATGAATATAAAAAGATAGATCTGACCATAAACTCAAAGTTCATCAATCCCAACAAACACACCGCAAAAAGAGTTACATCATATGGATCTCCAAGAGATCATTGTATTGAGAATTCAGAGAGAGATAGGAAGCCATCTAGCTACTAACTACGGACCCGAAGATCTACAAATAACAAATCCTCGCTAGATGGCTTCCTCTCTCTCTCTCTGAATTCTAAATACAATGGTGTCTTGGAGATCCACATGATGTAACTCTTTTGCGGTGTGTTTGTTGGGATGGATGAACTTTGAGTTTATGATCAGATCTATCTTTTTATATCCATGAAAGTATTTGAGTTTCATTGATCCCTTTTATGCATGATTACTTATAGCCTCGTATTTCTTCTCCGATATTTGGATTTTGTTTGGCCAACTTGATCTATTTATCTTGCAGTGGGAAGAGGTGCTTTGTAGTGGGTTCGATCTTACGGTGCTTGATCCTAGTGACAGAAAGGGAACCGACACGTATGTATCGTTGCTACTAAGGATAAAACGATGGGGTCTATCTCTACATAGATAGATCTTGTCTACATCATGTCATCGTTCTTATTGCATTACTCCGTTTCTCCATGAACTTAATACACTAGATGCATGCTGGATAGTGGTCGATGTGTGGAGTAATAGTAGTAGATGCAGGCAGGAGTCGGTCTACTAATATTGGACGTGATGCCTATGTAATGATCATTGCCTGGATATCGTCATGATTATTTGAAGTTCTACCAATTGCCCGACAGTAATTTGTTCACCCACCATTTGTTATTTTTCTCGAGAGAAGCCACTAGTGAAACCTACGGCCCCCGGGTCTCTTTCTCATATTATTTGCCTTTGCGATCTATTTTCCTTTGCTTTTATTTTCATATCTATTATACTAGAAATACAAAAATACCTTGCTGCAATTTAATCTTATTTGTTTTATTTGGCGTTCGATCTATGAATCTACTACAATTTTATCTCACGTCCGTTTGCCTATCTTGAGGCGCCGTACCCGGAAGGGATTGACAACCCCTTTTACATGTCTGGTTGCGAGGATTTGTTATTTGTGTGCACGTGTTGTTTACGTTGTGTTGCTTGGTTCTCCTACTGGTTTGATAACCTTGGTTTCACATATGAGGGAAATACTTGCCGCTGGTGTGCTGCATCAGCCCTTCCTCTTTGGGGAAATACCGACATAGCTTCAAGCCGCATCAAACACCGACTGGGGAGGAGATGGTAGCGTTGACCCACCAAGATGGTAGAAGAATACGGTCGTTGCCGGGTCGTCCCACGCGCTGGCTATGGCAAGCTGGCCGCATGGGAAGGGCGACACACCGCCATAGTTGGCCACGAAACACGCGGTGGAGAGACCGGCCACGCGCGGAAAGACGACCACCAAGAGAGTGCGCCGGGTCATGCCGGCGCCACTAACAAAGTAGACCATCCCGACGGTGATCGAGTAAATTCCCTTTGCTGATTTCCGTGCCAGCTGCTTGGTTGTATCTTTCATATATTTTCTTTGTGTGGTTCCGGATGTCTCTCGACTTGCCGCTGGCAGTAACGGATTCCGTGTTCAAAGGTGGGTTTTCGTTCTGGAAGTCCCGGAGCAGCGCCATCGACCGGGAGGAGCATACCTCCGAGGAGGACCTCGACTTGGATCCGGCGGACACCGAGCGCGTGCCTTGGTGCGCTCGGAACAAAGCTGAGGAGGAGCTGGCGGCGAGCTCAGACCAGGCTTGGGCCAGGGCCGCAGAAGCGAGGGAGCTGGCCGCCAGAGGAGATGGTCGTCAAGCCGACAGTGATGGAGGGCATGACCTGGAGCCAGCCATTGATGATTCAGAGCTGGAGGAGATAATCGTAGACAGTCCACCCCGAAACGACATGGCCGAGCGGGCGGAGGAGGGGAGCACCAGGGATGTGGCCCCGGGAGGAGCGCTGAAGTCGATGCCAGTTGCGGAGGAGCCGGTGAGAAGCGAGCGCGCCTTGGTGGTTCTGTCACCAAGGGTCGTCGTGAACCCAGAGCAGGTGTCGGGATGTGGCCCGGTCATCGGGTCACAACAAGCCTGGGATGGGTCCAGCGAAGCCGTCTTCGGGCCACGCGCGCATGAGGAGGCGATGATGGACGTCGTGCGCCAACATCTTCACGCGCGCGCACGGACCAGGTTTAGGCCTTCGCCCGGAGCGAGCTGGGGCGGGAGCCGGAGGTGGAGCGCTCCGTGATCGTAAGTCTTCTTGCTTGTCTTTCCGGCTTCTTAGTGGGGGCGCGCTAGCGCACCCACTAGTTGTAGCCCCCAAGATTCGGGCCAACTATGAAGTAGTTGGGTCGAATCTTAAAAAATGCCTTTGTGGTTTGTGTTAATCCTTGCTTTCCCACAGCACCTGGGCGGCCTCCGAGTCGGCATTCATAACTAGATTTTGGAAAAGCACCGCCAGGTCACAACAGAGCTCACTGCCAAGGAGGAGGTGCTCCGCCTTGCCGAAGGTACGCCTTGCATGCTCTTAGTGGGGGCATGCTAGCGCACCCACTTGGTGTAGCCCCCGAGATTCAGGCCAACTATGAAATAATTGGGTCTAATCTTAAAGTGTTTTTCTTTTCTTCCGGTGTCTTGACTTGGAATTTTGCCACGCAGCTGCCACGGCTGAGGTACCGGATCTGCGAGCCCGGCTGGCTGAAGCCGTCCAGCAGCGTGAGCAGGCGGTCGCCGGCAACGGCCATCTCCAGGCCGAGGTGGAGCGGCTGAAGGCGGAGGCCGCCAAGGCGGCGGAGGCCCACCAGGTGGCTCATCCGGCTCAGGAACGAGCGTGACAAGGCGGCTACCGCGAGGGGTGATGAGCTGAAGACGATTGTCGATGAGGTCACCGAGCTCAAGAAGGAGCTCGAAGCCAGCGATCACGCCGGGGCCTTGGAGCGGCACGGTATGTTGTGCGAGGCGCAACATATGGAGAGCTCCTCATTAGTAAGTGTTTCTTTATTGACTTTTCCGGGTTGCGAGCCGGCCAAGCTTTTTCGTGGCTGACTGTTTCCCTTTTCCACTTGACAGAGTACTAGCCGGAGACGCAGGAGACGGTGGAGGTGACCGTGCTTGCCGACTGGTCGACCCAGGCGGACTCGGGTGCCGGGCTTGATCCAAACGTTGCTTGGAGCTTCACGGAGATTATGCACACTACCGAGGCTCGCCTGAGGGCCCTTGACAAGCAAACGGCACAGCTGTCCGAGGCCTGGTTGAGGATGGTGGTAGCCCTCTGGTATGGCGCCATTGCCGCCAACAGCTTTACGCAGTTGGCGCGTTGGCTGGAAGCCGGACCGGCGTGGCTTCATGCGTGGCATGTCTCCGCCAACTTGGCGTTGTGGTTATGTCGGATTTCGGGTTTCGGCAGACCCTTAAGGTTCAAACTCTAGGGTGCGCACGGAGATCTTTTCCCTACCGACTCGCGCATCTATGGCTCGCAAGAAATCTAGGCCGGAAAGAAGAACACACAAAGGACACGAGGTTTATACTGGTTCGGGCCACCAATGTGGTGTAATACCCTACTCCTGTGTGTGGTGTAGTGGATTGCCTCAGGGGCTGATGATGAACAATACAGGGGAAGAAAGGCCTCGCGAGAGGTGTTCTTGAGCTGGTGCGGTGTGTTCTACTTGCTCTGGATCCCTCTCTCTCTTTCTCTTCTCTCTGTCTTTTCCCCCCTCTTCCTTCTATGGTGGTTAGTCCTATTTATAGAGGCCCTGGTCCTCTTCCCAAATAATGAGCGGGAAGGGTGCCAACAATTGGCCATTTTGAAGGGGAACGTGGGCGACGTCGAAGTCGATGAGCTCGGTGTGGTAGTTGTTGCGCTGCCCGAAGGTGACTGGCAGGCGAACTTGCCCTATCGGAATAGTGGAACCGTCAGTGACTCCTGAGAAAGGCTTGGTCGGCTAGAGCTGATCGTACGACACTTAGAGATTGTCGAACGTCTCGACGGACAGGACGTTGAGTCCTGCTCCGCCATCAATGAGGGTCCTGGTGACCTACACATTGCTGATGACTGGGAGCAAAGCATCGGGAGGACCCCGGCCGTTGCCGCGCACTTGAGCTGATCCGCTGAGCTGAACGTGATGGCGCATGCAGACCACCTGAAAGGGCGCATGGCCTCAAGCTTGGGGAGGAATGCATTCACCTCGCGAGCAAACTGCTTGAAGATGCGCTGTGATGCTGGGGCCTGGGCGCCACCCAAGATGCAAGCGATTGCACGCGGCTCCTGGAAGCCCCCAGCCCCCTCGTCTTGATGTTGGTCTTCGTTCCTTCTTGGTGGTGGCGGTAGAGGAGGGATGCCTGTGTTGCCGTGCGGGAGATCCTCACGAGGCTGATCCCTCCAACCTCCCTCGCGAGGCTGGTCCTGCCAGCGATCCTCGCGAGGTCGGTCACGCCACCCTTGATGAGGGCCACGGTCTTCCCATCATCCTCCACCTCTTCCTCCTCCTCGGCCATAGCCCCTGTCGTTGCGCTCGGAGCGTCGGCCGATACGCCCATCTCGCACGGCCCTGAGCTCTTGGCATTCGTTGGTGTTGTGGGTGTGGAGGTCGTGGTACACGCAGTATCGGCTGCCCTTGGATGACTCAGGTTGATCCCTGCCTCGCTTGGTGTCTGGTTTCGCTGCGAGCACGACAGCTCCCTTACGCTTCACGTCCTTGGCCTTGGGATTTTTCTCTTCTGGGTCGGCAGCCGGGAGCTCGAGGAGGGAGAGGCGTCCTTCCTCAGCCCTGGCGCACTTGGTCGCCAAGTTGAACAGCTCCAGGGATGTGTACAGGTCTTCATGGATTGCCAGCTCCTCCTTCATCTTGATGTCGCGCACGCCATCGGAGAAGGCTGAGATAATGGCTTCCTCAGTCACCCTGGGGATCTTGAGGCGAGCGTTGTTGAAGCGATGGATGTATTTCTGCAGGGTTTCCCCTGGCTATTGCTTGATGCGGCGCAGGTCGCTTATGGCCGGGGGCCGATCGCGAGTGCCCTGGAAGTTGGCGATGAAGTGAGTGCGCATCTCGTCCCAGGAGCAGATCGTGCTGGGAGCCAGGTGCGGGCGCCGTCCTTGTGCGCCATGGGAAACCAGTTCGCCATGACCTTTTTGTCTCCGTTGGCGGCTTCGATGCCCAACTCGTAGAGCTGTAGGAATTCCGTGGGGTCCGCCGTGCCATCGTAGCGAGGGGGCAGATCAGGCTTGAACTTTCCTGGCCATGTGACACCGTGTACCTCGCGGGTGAAGGCGCGGCAGCCTGCTGTGGCCACCGGCACCCTTTGTGGTGCTGAGCCTACTCCTGGTGATTACCACGCGCCGCCGCTTGGAGCGGCGGGGGTCTTGGCGTGGAGGCGCAGGGACGCGATCTTGACGCGCCGGTGCTGGGAGCGCGCGAGCACCTTCTTGGGGACGAGGGATCTCTTGGCAGTTCCCTTCTCGCCGCGCAGGCGCCAGACGTGGAGGGTCTCGCCCTGGGGCTGCGTGCCTTGGAGCCAGGGCGCCTTCTTGGGGAGGAGGTGGCGGAGGCGCCTCCTGATCCTCGCCCCCTGCACCGAATGGAGGGCGAGGCAGTGAGAGGGACGGCAAAGGAGAGCCCCCTGCGGCGCTGACGAGCTCGGTGATGCGGGCGAGCCAGTCCTTGTAGAGGTCGTCGACGGGGCGGTAGTGCAGGAGCTCTCTTGCCAGGAGCAGCGCGGCGTGCGCGTCCGTGGGGGCGCGACGGGCGTGGGACGACGAACCGGCTGGAGTCAGTGACGGGGTTGCGGTGCGGCCCTTCGCCGCACCGAAGGATGCTGGGACGAGGTCCGCTGCTCGTTCCTCGCTGGGCCGGTGGCGGCATTGGCGGCAGGCGACGAGGAACGATGAGGGCGTCCGCCGACAAGCGCCGTCTGGGCGACGCGGGTGGAGAGAGCAGCCCGGCGCTCGGCGCGAGTCCGACGAGCGTCAGCCATGGACACGACGGATGATCACACGCGAACAGCGGAGGAAATATTCCGGCGCACCCCTACCTGGCGCGCCAAATGTCGGATTTCGGGTTCCGGCAGACCCTTAAGGTTCGAACTCTCGGGTGCGCACGGAGATCTTTCCCCTATCGACTCGCGCTTCTATGGCTCATAAGAAATCTAGGCCGGAAAAAAGAACACACAAAGGACACGAGGTTTATACTGGTTCGGGCCACCAATGTGGTGTAATACCCTACTCTAGTGTGTGGTGTAGTGGATTGCCTCAAGGGCTGATGATGAACAATACAGGGGAAGAACGGCCTCACGAGAGGTGTTCTTGAGCTGGTGCGGTGTGTTCTACTTTGTCTGGATCCCTCTCTCTCTTTCTCTTTCTCTCTCTTTTCCCCCCTCTTCCTTCTATGGTGGTTAGTCCTATTTATAGAGGGCCTAGTCCTCTTCCCAAATAATGAGCGGGAAGGGCGCCAACAATTGGCCATTTTGAAGGGGAACATTTAGTACAAGTTATCCTGACCAAAGGTGGTCTTCGGCTGCCAAAAGTACTGGTGATGACGCCGTCTTGGGCTCCAAGGTGACCTCCGTCCTGTCGCTCTGCTGGTCTTGGTCTCGTTGCACCGGAATGGTAACCTTTGCCCAATGCCTTGGCCTGTTCTTGCTCCCTTTGCACCAAGGGGGAAACAAGGACACTGCACAGGCCGGCGCCCGCCTGGCGCCCGCCTAATCTCGATCGTCATGGCTTGCATCATGGGCTCCTCGCGAAGCACCCCTGCCTTGATATCTTCGCCTCCTCGCGAGCCTGCCTGATGAGGCTGCTCCTGAGGAAGCCTCCTGTCGTCCGCCCCGCAAGGCTTGGCCCCTTACGAGGGTCTTGAGCTTGAGCTGATGAAGCTGGGCCGCACTGGGCCCCCACTCGAGCCACGCCGCAGGCCGCAGGCAGGCAAGTCTGGGTACCCCCATTCCCAGAACGTCGACAGGTTCATTATGTCTTGGTATACAGGTCTAAACCTGGATCGGCTGGCGGCCCAGCGAGCTGGTGCGGAGGCCCAGCTGGAGGCTGAGGTGGGCCGGTTTGCTGCACAGGCCGACTACCTCACCTCGTTTGCGTCGACGACGAGTTCTAGGTGGAGCGGACCAACGACGGCAGGGAGGTGCTGCCCGACGACTTCGGCCTGGCGCTCAATGACCCGGCGGGCAGCTCCGAGGAGTCGGTCCCCTACGGGGATGATGATGCCAGGTTGGATGACACCGGCACCTCGGAGAACCCGAAGGTCACCACAGAGGAGCTGGCGGTCACACAATCCAACGCGGGAGCCACCTGAAGCCGCCCTCCTTTACTTTTTATCGCATTTTATTAAGTGATAGGTCCACCCACCCACAGGGGTGAAGGGTGAATGTAATGAACTCTGGCCTTGGGCCCTTAATTTTGTAATGTAAATATTTTCGCAAGTGTTTGCGCTTTTGATCTTTGCTCTTAAGATGTTTCCTTGCTTGCTCCTTCTTTGGACCTCCCCCCCCACAAGTCAGTCAGCTGGGTTCCGGTCTGTGACAAGGAGTTCGGCCTTGGAAAGGACTATGCAATACTTAGGCCTTTCGAATGTTCAGTGCGAGCGAAACACCACTGGGCCAGCTGGCGGTAGCATGCCAAGCCGGCTGGCGCGCAACCGGTCGTGCGGCAACTTACTGCGTTGAGGCCGGATTGACCGATCCGACCGGTCCAACTTAGCATTTTTTGGCGTGCCGACACTTTGGACCATGGTTCTTACCGGCCAACAGCCAAAGTCGGACTGTGGCTTAGGGCGAAGTGGAGGGCCTCGGCAACTCGGACACGCCGGGATGCACTAAGGGGGATGGTGGGTTGCGGTCAAGCGGGCTAACCCCCGGTCCGGACAAGCCGACCCGGCGGTGGAGGTTAAGGAAATTTACAAGCATGTGCGAGACATAATAGTTTAATAGGAAAGGGTAGCCCACTGGTACGCATCGCTGCTATACAAACGGTTTTTAACCCCTTTCCGCGACGTCATTTGGAACCATCGCCAAGTGAGTGTGGGCGATACGGGGGTCCTCCCCACACGACCCAGAAACCATCAGGATAGAGTGCCTTGATGCATACAGTTGTCCCTATATAACCGTTTCCGATATCTCGAATATCCCAAACGTTTCATCCTGGCTGCTAGTTTGTGCTTGCATTGCCATCGCAGTCGGAGTTTTGTGGTTTTACCTAAAACCAGGCAGATTCCAGGCATGTACCAAACTAGCTCTACGTTTGCGATGCCTGGCACATCATGAACAGTTCATGATTATAAACCATGTACGATAGGTAGACAATCACACACATTTAGTTTTCCTGCACCGTATAAGATAGTGTTTGACATCACACACACTTTGCAAATGGCAACGGTGTGCATTGTTACACAGGTTTCCTCTCCGTGAACCGTGTCGAACTATGATGTATATCGCACATGCTATGCTTTATTAACTGTGTGCGCCGTAATGACCTGCACACCGTAATTTTGCACTAATTTAATTGCTTCTATTTAAAATTTTACCTAATTTAAACTTGAAAGTAGGCTATAGCTTTATTCATATCCATCAGGTTGAAACAAGCAATGCATTATTCGATTCACAGGTACATCTGTCTAAGAATTACATAAGAACCAAATTAAGAATGATGAATGAGGTTTCTATACTTGTACTATCACAGCTGGAAAAGAAAGAGGCGACAGACATTCTGGTTGCTGAACAAGGTGAAGCGGAATGGCCCTATTGTGCTCTCCTGGATGCAGAAGGCACGCACGACTCTAGTCCAACCCCTTGTGATGGCCGGCCGCCAATCATGTAGTTTGAGAGGTAATCTTGAGTAAACTGCTTAGGGATCCACTGCAAAGGAAAAAAGATTCACACATTGTCATCTAATATAACTCATTACGGGTAGTAAAAAGAAGGCTATATGGTTCTTACTTACCATCCTGCAGTTCATTGTTGTCTTGCATAAAGTGTAAACAAATAGTTTGATTGACATCTTTTAACCCATTTTAATAACAATCTTTATCAGTTTCATCACTTGATGCTGGTTCATGAATATCTCATTGCCCCATACGCAGAAAGGGTCGATGTGTGGATCTTTGGCAATGACATATGTACCTAAAAGCACCAAGTTAACATTAGAAGCTAAACAACAAATTGCAAAATGATGTAGTACAACACTCCCTCCATCCCATTATAGAAGATTTTATTACATGTATATCTAGACATCATCAGAACATTAAGGTAACACTCTTGTTGCCATGTAGCCTGGGATTGCATATCTAGTCATTTAGTACAATGCATGTTGCCATGTAGCTTCAGTGTGCAGGCTTAAGCATGTTAGTTAAGCAAAACAAGAAGTGGAAAGGTGTGTTAACTGCATCTGGCATCACATTTAAAAACAAGCAAATAGTCATTCAAACTGGTATTGTGCAGGTCTAAAGTACACTAGTTATTGTTGAAAAAACGAAAAGGCATGTTAACTGCAATATCCTTAACAGCAACCAAATATCGTAATTCATAGTGGTATTGTTGAAACTATTATTGATGAAATTGAACTGCATGACAAATAGTTACACATATAGAGCATCACATTGTGAAGAACTAAAATAAACAAGTCATAAGGCCATCTCTAGCCGATCCTTTAAAAGTTAAAGGACTAAAACCCTTAGTGGATATATGTATATATATATATATACTCCAACAATTTTTGGCCTTTTCTAGTCGATCCCCTAAAATTAACGTTGTAAACTTTAATTTGATCAAGTTCAAAGTAGGTTCAACTGAAAGTAGCATGCATTCAAACATAAACATAGATAGTTTTGCATAACCGAACATAAAACATAAATTTAAACTAAGCTAAACTACTTTCTGTCGAATTAGAGGTCGAGCCAATCCTTCCTCGTCATGTATGGTGTGCCGCGATCCGGGTCCGGGCTAGTGCCGTCGTCGGGGTTGTTGGGGAAGCCACTCCTCCACTCGTCGACGTCGATCTTCTCATCCTCGGGGCCCACCTCGACGGCCTCCGTGCCTCCGTCCTCGCCGCCTTTGACCTCGTCATCGAAGGAGAGTGTGATAACCTCGCTGCCCTCTGATACATCTCCAATGTATCTATAATTTTTGATTGCTCCATGCTATATTATCTACTGTTTTGGACTATATTGGGCTTTATTTTCCACTTTTATATTACTTTTGGGACTAACCTATTAACCGGAGGCCCACCCTAGAATTGCTATTTTTTGCCTATTTCAGTGTTTCGAAGAAACGGAATATCATACGGAGTCCAAACGGAATAAAACCTTCGGGAACGTGATTTTCTCACCGACCGTGATCCAGGAGACTTGGACCCTGCTCCAAGAAACAAAAGAGGCGGTCACGAGGGTGGGGGCGCCCCCCCTAGGGCGCGCCCCCCTGCCTTGTGTGCCCATCGGAGCTCCACCGACGTACTCCTTCCTCCTATATATACCTACGTACCCCCAAACGATCAGAATACGAGCCAAAAACCTAATTCCACCGCCGCAACTTTCTGTATCCACGAGATCCCATCTTGGGGCCTGTTCTGGAGCTTCGCCGGAAGAGGGCCGTCATCACGGAGGGCTTCTACATCATCATAGCCTCTCCGATGAAGTGTAAGTAGTTTACCTCAGACCTTCGGGTCCATAGTTAGTAGCTAGATGGCTTCTTCTCTCTCTTTGAATCTCAATACAAAGTTCTCCCCATCTCTCGTGGAGATCTATTCGTTGTAATCTTCTTTTTGCGGTGTGTTTGTTGAGATCGATGAATTGTGGGTTTATGATCAAGTCTATCCATGAATAATATTTGAATCTTCTCTGAATTCTTTTATGTATGATTGGTTATCTTTGCAAGTCTCTTCGAATTATCCGTTTGGTTTGGCCAACTAGATTGGTAGTTCTTGCCATGGGAGAAGTGCTTAGCTTTGGGTTCGATCTTGCGGTGTCCTTTCCCAGTGACAAAAGGGGCAGCAAGGCACGTATTGCATCGTTGCCATCGAGGATAACAAGATGGGGTTTATTTCATGTTGCATGAATTTATCTCTCTACATAATGTCATCTTGCTTAAGGTGTTACTCTGTTTTTAACTTAAGACTCTAAATGCATGCTGGATAGCGGTCGATGAGTGGAGTAATAGTAGTAGATGCAGAATCATTTCGGTCTACTTGTCACAGACGTGATGCCTATATACATGATCATGCCTAGATATTCTCATAACTATGCTCAATTCCGTCAATTGCTCAATAGTAATTTGTTCACCCACCGTAGAATACTTATGCTCTTGAGAGAAGCCACTAGTGAAACCTATGGCCCCCGGGTCTATTCTCATCATATCAATCTCCATCACTTTAATCTTGCTTTGCTATTTACTTTGCTTTTACTTTTTACTTTGCATCTTTATACCAAAAATATTATATCTATCATATCTCACTCCCGTAAGTGACCGTGAAGGGATTGACAACCCCTAATCGCATTGGTTGCGAGTAGCTATCGTTTTGTGCAGGTACGAGGGACTTGAGCGTGGCCTCCTACTGGATTGATACCTTGGTTCTCAAAAACTGAGGGAAATACTTACGCTACTCTGCTGCATCATCATTTCCTCTTCGGGGAAATCCAACGCAAGCTCAAGAGGTAGCAAGAAGAATTTCTGGTGCCGTTGCCGGGGAGTCTATGCAAAAGTCAAAATACCAAGTACCCATCACAATCCCTATCTCTCGCATTACATTATTTGTCATTTTCCTCTCGTTTTCCTCTCCCCCACTTCACCCTTGCCGTTTTATTTAACCTCTCTCTCTATCCTCCCTCTCTATTTGCCTCTTTTACCCGTTTTCCCTTGTTTGCTCGTCTACTAGTTTGTTTGCTTGTTTGTCGCGATGACTCAACCGAGATTTGGTGATCTTCACCTTAAAAGGTAAGAAGAGATCGAAAACAACGTTAGGAAGTTTATGGTTTTGCAATTTGAGCATAATAATTTCTTTAGAAATAAGCTTAAGGAACAAAAAAGTTTTATGAGTTATATGAATAAAGAGCTTCATGATATGTCTAAAGAATTTGATGGTATAAGATCCCAAATTGCTCGTCTAGAAAAGATGACTGCTGAATTTTCAGATATGCAGGCCACCTTAGTCAATAAGATGGCCACTAAACTGAATTCCTATGAAAATCAAGATGAAGATCTAAAAGTTATTGATGTGTCTCCTATTAAATCTTTGTTTTGCAATATGAATCTTGATGAAACTTATTATGATCTTCCTTTACCTAGAAGGCGTTCTAAAAATTCGGAGTATTTAGATCTTTGTGATGGAATTGATGAAAGTGGGATTGAAAGAAATAAAAATCTAGACGTTGCTAAACCCACCATATTGGATTTCAAGGAATTTCATTATGAAAGTTGCTCTTTAATTGATTGTATTTCCTTGTTGAAATCCATGCTAAATTCTCCACATGCTTATAGTCAAAATAAAGCCTTGACTGAACATAGTGTTGATGGCTTGATGCAATCTTATGAAGAAAAACTTGAGTTGAAAGTTTCTATCCCCAGAAAACTCTATGATGAGTGGGAACCAACTATTAAAATTAAAATTAAAAATCATGAGTTTTATGCTTTGTGTGATTTGGGTGCTAATGTCTCCACTATCCCCAAAATTTTGTGTGATTTGCTAGATTTCCGTAATTTTTATGATTGCTCTCTAAACTTGCATCTTGCGGATTCTACTATTAAGAAACCTATGGGAAGGATTAATGATGTTCTTATTGTTGCAAATAGAAATTATGTGCCCGTAGATTTCATTGTTCTTGATATAGATTGCAATCCTTCTTGCCCTATTATTTTTCGTAGACCTTTCCTTAGAACGGTTGGTGCAATTATTGATATGAAGGAAGGGAATATTAGATTCCAATGTCCATTAAAAAAGGGCATGGAACACTTTCCAAGAAATAAAATAAAATTTCCATATGAAACTATCATGAGAGCCACTTATGGATTGCCTACCAAAGATGGCAATACCTAGATCTATCTTCTCTTTTATGCCTAGCTAGGGGCGTTAAACGGTCGCGCTTGTTGGGAGGAAACCCAATGTTATTTTTATTCCTTGCTTTTTGATCCTGTTTAGTAATAAATAAATTATTTAGCCTCTGTTTTGGTTGTGTTTTTTGTGTTTAATTAGTGTTTGTGCCAAGTAGAACCGTTGGGAAGACTTGGGGAAATTCTTGTTGAACTTGCTGTAAAAAACAGAAACTTTAGCGCTCACGAGAACTGCTGTCATTTTTATTTGGAGAGTGATATTTAGTTAATTATTTTTGCAGATGATTAATAGATAAATTCCTCACGTCCAGAAATTTATTTTAGAATTTTTGGGGTTCCAGATCTTGCGCTAGCTACAGATTACTACAGACTGTTCTGTTTTTGACAGATTCTGTTTTTCGTGTGTTGTTTGCTTATTTTGATGAATCTATGGCTAGTAAAATAGTTTATAACCCATAGAGAAGTTGGAATACAGTAGTTTTAACACCAATATAAATAAAGAATGAGTTCATTACAGTATCTTGAAGTGGTCTTTTGTTTTCTTTCGCTAACGGAGCTCACGAGTTTTCTGCCTTAAGTTTTGTGTTGTGAAGTTTTCATGTTTTGGGTAAGGATTTGATGGATTAAGGAACAAGGAGTGGCAAGAGCCTATGCTTGGGGATGCCCATGGCACCCCCAAGATAATCTGAGGACACCTAAAAGCCAAAGCTTGGGGATGGCCTGGAAGGCATCCCCTCTTTCGTCTACTTCTATCGGTAACTTTACTTGGAGCTATATTTTTATTCACCAACATGATATGTGTTTTGCTTGGAGCGTCTTGTATTATTTGTGTCTTTGTTTGTTAGTGTGCCACAATCATCCTTGCTGTACACACCTTTTGAGAGAGCCATACGTGAACTAAAATTTGATAGAATACTCTATGTGCTTCACTTATATCTTTTGAGCTAAGTAGTTTTGCTCTACGTGCTTCACTTATATCTATTGAGCTAAGTAGTTTTGCTCTATGTGCTTCACTTATATCTTTTGATCTAAGTAGTTTTGCTCTATGTGCTTCACTTATATCTTTTAGAGCTATGTAATTTTGCTCTATATGCTTCACTTAAATTATTTTGAGAGTCTCTTAATAGCATGGTAATTTGCTTGATAATAATATGCTTGGTATTCAAGATTTGTGAAACTTTCTTCTGAGTGTGTTGAATACTAAGAAAAGATTGAAGCATGATAATTGTTTTGAGATATGGAGGTGATAATATTAAAGTCATGCTAGTTGAGTAGTTGTGAATTTAAAGAATACTTGTGTTGAAGCTTGTGATTCCCATAGCATGCACATATGGTGAACCGTTATGTGATGAAGTCGGAGCATGATTTATTTATTGATTGTCTTCCTTATGAGTGGCGGTCGGGGACGAGCGATGGCCTTTTCCTACCAATCTATCCCCCTAGGAGCATGCGCATGATACTTTGCTTTGATAACTTCTAGATTTTTGCAATAAGTATATGAGTACTTTATGACTAATGTTGAGTCCATGGATTATACGCACTCTCACCCTTCCACCTTTGCTAGCCTCTCTAATACCACGCACCTTTCACCGGTATCATACACCCACCATATACCTTCCTCAAAACAGCCACCATACCTACCTATCATAGCATTTCCATAGCCATTCCGAGATATAATGCCATGCAACCTTCCACCGTTCCGTTTATTATGACACACTCCATCATTGTCATATTGCTGGCATGATCATGTAGTTGACATCGTATTTGTGGCAAAGCCACCATTCATAATTCTTTTATACATGTCACTCTTGATTCATTGCATATCCCGGTACACCGCCGGAGGCATTCATATAGAGTCATATTTTGTTCCAAGTATCGAGTTGTAATTGTTGAGTTGTAAGAAAAATAAAAGTGTGATGATCATCATTATTAGAGCATTGTCCCAGTGAGGAAAGAATGATGGAGACTATGATTCCCCACAAGTCGGGATGAGACTCCGGATGAAAAATAAATAAAAGAGGCCAAAGAAGCCCAAATAAAAAAAAAGAGGCCATAAAAAAAGAGAAAAGGCCCAAATAAAAAAATGAGAGAAAAAGAGAGAAGGGACAATGTTACTATCCTTTTACCACACTTGTGCTTCAAAGTAGCACCATGATCTTCATAGTAGAGAGTCTCTCATGTTATCACTTTCATATACTAGTGGGAATCTTTCATTATAGAACTTGGCTTGTATATTCCAATGATGGGCTTCCTCAAATTGCCCTAGGTCTTCATGAGCAAGCAAGTTGGATGCACACCCACTTAGTTTCTTTTTGAGCTTTCATCTACTTATAGCTCTAGTGCATCCGTTGCATGGCAATCCGTACTCACTCACATTGATATCTATTGATGGGCATCTCCATAGCCCGTCGATACGCCTAGTTGATGTGAGACTATCTTCTCCCTTTTTGTCTTCTTCACAACCACCATTCTATTCCACCTATAGTGCTATGTCCATGGCTCACGCTCATGTATTGCGTGAAGATTGAAAAGGTTAGAGTATGAAACAATTGCATGGCTTGTCATCGGGGTTGTGCATGATTTAAATATTTTGTGTGGTGAAGATAGAGCATAGCCAGACTATATGATTTTGTAGGGATAACTTTCTTTGGCCATGTTATTTTGAGAAGACATAATTGCTTTGTTAGTATGCTTGAAGTATTATTATTTCTTATGTCAATATAAACTTTTGTCTTGAATCTTTCTAATCTGAATATTCATATCGCAATTAAGAAGATTTGCATTGAAATTATGCCAAGTAGCACTCCGCATCAAAAATTCTCTTTTTATCATTTACCTACTCGAGGATGAGCAGGAATTAAGCTTGGGGATGCCTGATACGTCTCCAACGTATCTATAATTTTTGATTGCTCCATGCTATATTATCTACTGTTTTGGACTATATTGGGCTTTATTTTCCACTTTTATAGTACTTTTGGGACTAACCTATTAACCGGAGGCCCAGCCCAGAATTGCTGTTTTTTTGCCTATTTCAGTTATTCGAAGAAATGGATTATCAAACGGAGTCCAAACGGAATAAAACCTTCGGGAACGTGATTTTCTCACCAAACGTGATCCAGGAGACTTGGACCCTGCTCTAAGGAACAAAAGAGGCGGTCACGAGGGTGGGGGCGCGCCCCCCCCTAGGGCGCGCCCCCTGCCTCGTGGGCCCCTCGGAGCTCCACCGACGTACTCCTTCCTCTTATATATACCTACGTACCGCCAAACGATCAGAATAGGAGCCAAAAACCTAATTCCACCGCCGCAACTTTCTGTATCCACGAGATCCCATCTTGGGGCCTGTTCTGGAGCTCCGCCGGAAGAGGGCCATCATCACAGAGGGCTTCTACATCATCATAGCCTCTCCGATGAATTGTGAGTAGTTTACCTCAGACCTTCGAGTCCATAGTTAGTAGCTAGATGGCTTCTTCTCTCTCTTTGAATGTCAATACAAAGTTCTCCTCATCTCTCGTGGAGATCTATTCGATGTAATCTTCTTTTTGCGGTGTGTTTGTTGAGACCGATGAATTGTGGGTTTATGATCAAGTCTATCTATGAATAATATTTGAATCTTCTCTGAATTCTTTTATGTATGATTGGTTATCATTGCAAGTCTCTTCGAATTATCCGTTTGGTTTGGCCAACTAGATTGGTAGTTCTTGCCATGGGAGAAGTGCTTAGCTTTGGGTTCGATCTTGCGGTGTCCTTTCCCAGTGACAGAAGGGGCAGCAAGGGACGTATTGCATCGTTGCCATCGAGGATAACAAGATGGGGTTTATTTCATATTGCATGAATTTATCTCTCTACATCATGTCATCTTGCTTAAGGCGTTACTCTATTTTAACTTAAGACTCTATATGCATGCTGGATAGCGATCGATGAGTGGAGTAATAGTAGTAGATGCAGAATCGTTTCGGTCTACTTTTCATGGACATGATGCCTAGATATTCTCATAACTATGCTCAATTCTATCAATTGCTCAACAGTAATTTGTTCACCCACCGTAGAATACTTATGCTCTTGAGAGAAGCCACTAGTGAAACCTATGGCCCCGGGGTCTATTCTCATCATATCAATCTCCATCACTTTAATCTTGCTTTTCTATTTACTTTGCTTTTACTTTTTACTTTTCATCTTTATACCAAAAATACCAAAAATATTATATCTATCAGATCTCACTCTCGTAAGTGACCGTGAAGGGATTGGCAACCCCTAATCGCGATGGTTGCGAGTAGCTATCGTTTTGTGCAGGTACGAGGGACTTGAGCGTGGCCTCCTACTGGATTGATATATTGGTTCTCAAAAACTGAGGGAAATACTTACGCTACTCTGCTGCATCATCCTTTCCTATTCGGGGAAATCCAACGCAAGCTCAAGAGGTAGCACCCTCCGCGCCGCCGTCCTTGCCGCCTTCGACCTCGTCGTCGGAGGACAACATGATAACCTCACCGCCCTCCACGCCGGCAAAGATCACCTGCTCTGCCTCCATGAGCTCCGTGTCTTGCCGGCGGAGCTCTTGCATGTATGTCTCGTCGGCGGCCTCGGCCTCGAGTCGCTCCCATGCCTCGTGGTCCTCCCACGTCCTGAGCTCACCACCCTAGCTCCGGCGGAACGAGGTCGACTGGACGTGTGACGAAGGGAAAATTGAGCTTATCCACCACTCCGTGGTAGCGGACCTGCCAGCGGTCGTACTCCATGGCCGCGAGCTCGGCCGTGTGGAAGCTACCGAGCCACCGGTGGGTGTGGGTCTCCCGATCTGTAATCTTGGCATCCCACATCCCCCACCACCGTTGCTGGACCCCGAGGTAGGACCTCGTCGGCTGCCGGGTCCGAGGGATGACAGGGAAGTCTTCGAACCGGTGTAGGGGCGCGGCAGCGGGCAGATCAGGGGATCGGCAATGGCAGATCGAGCCCGAGGAGGACGACGGGGAAACCTCGGCGGCCACCTCGCTGGCATCGGGCAAAATGGCCGGGATAAACCTCTTTTGACCATCGGCTCCTGGAGCTCGCCGCACACAGGAAGAGGTTGAGGATGGAGGCGGCGGCGATGGCTGCGACCTACCAATGGTTTCGGGGGTGGTGTGTGTCTGTGTGAGCGGAGGTTTTGGGGAGTGTGTGGTGTGTGTGGAGGGGGGGCAAGGTGGTGTTTGAGGAAATACTGCGGCAATTGAAAATTTTACTAGGCGGGAGTAACAAGGCGTGGCTACTAAAAAGTTGGATCAAGGGCGAGTAGATATTTTTGAGATTGTGAGGGATGTAGAGGCGGGAGTACAATGCGAGGGCTACTAAAAATTTGAATCAAGGGACTGAAGCAGAGCGGGAGTAACAGACATCGCACACGGTCCGCACATACTAATCGTGTGCTATCAAATATTAAAACATTCCAGGGGGTAGATATTTTTGACATTACGAGGCAGTAATATTTTCGAGATTGCGAGGGATGCAAAGGCGGGAGTATTTGGGGAGCGAGCTAGTGTGCTTGATACGCTAGCTGTGGACTGTAGCCGATGTACGTTCTCGCGTAAGCCATAGGCGTACTATACACCGACGGTGCTCCGGGTTATTTTGTACTGCATCTCACACGGTTGGTGATAATAAACTGTGTGGGATCTACTTGATTTTTCATCTTGATTTGAATTACATAATGGGATCACAGCGGCAATGGACAATGTTTTAATTGCTAGAACTTCTATCTGCAGTGAACATGCAACTATATGTGTCTCGTAAAAGAATTGGAATTATTCAGGGTTCGTTTGGATATTTTATACGTTAAATTGGTTTTGTAGCCGTTTCAGGTGCACAATACAAAATTAAAGTACATGCACTTGCTCCGGTGCACCAACATGGGTTGTAAAATCATATATGTGTCCATGGGTTTATGCTTATGTCCCATGCAAGAAATGGGGCTGAATTTCAAACACCACGGCACCGTGGCTCTTCGGCAAACATCGACGTACTTGCTTTTGTAATTCTAGTAAATCCAAAAGACGTCCAAAATTCATGAAACTTGGCATGCTATCATGGAGCAGCATGATGATGCCGTGGTAATTTTTTGTCTCATTTGGGGCAGGTTTGGGTATAAGCTTCTCACAAGAAGTGTGATGGTTTCGGTAGGGAACGTTTCACCTTTCTGGACGAAACGATATCCGTTGCCTCTTCTTGATTTCAATTATTTTTCCTAGTGTCAACATAGAACAATACGAGTGTTGTGTTAATTTTTGGAATTTTTCGGGGTTCGTTTGGACTGTTTTATACATTAATTGAGTTTTCAATGCATTTATGTGCATAATTCAAATTTGAACTACATACACATGCTCTAATGCATATAAATTGGTTGAAAAATTCAAATCCATGTCCTTGTTTGCATGCTTAGGTCCCATGCAAGAAATGGGAATGAATGTCAAACACCCTGCCACCGTCACTCGGACGCAAACGTTGAGATACCTGGTTTTTCAAATTCTAGTAATCCAAAACTCGTCTGAAATTCATGAAACTTGGCATGGTATCATGGAGCGGCATCAACATGTCGTGTTAAATTTTTTGTCCCATTTTTTTGTCCCGTTTGGGGCAGTTTTGGGTATAAACTTCTCACAAACGAGAGCCACCTTTGGGGATGTGCCACCTTTGGGGACGAAACAATATCTGTTGCCTCTTATTGCTTTCAAAAAATTTCTAGTGTCGACATAGAACAACAAGAGTGTTGTGTTAAGTTTTGGAAATTTTCGGGGTTCGTTTGGACATTTTTATACATTAACTGGGTTTTCTAGGCATTTATGTGCATAATTCAAATTTGAAATACATGCACATGCTCCAGTGCATATAAATTGGTTGAAAAATCAAATATGTGTCCTTGGGTGCATGCTTTGGTTCCATGCAAGAAATGTGAATGAATTTCAAACACCAGGGCACTGTTGATTGCCGGCAAAACATTGAGATACCTGGTTTTTAAATTCTAGTAAATCCAAAACTCATCTGAAATTCATGAAACTTGGCATGTTATCATGAAGTAGCATCAACATGCCATGGTAAATTTTTTCCCATTTGGGGCAGGCTTGGGTATAAGCTTCTCACAAACCAGAGCTTCTCACAACAAGCCTGGTGGTTTTGGTAGGGAATGTGCCGCCTTTTGGGACAAAACGATATCCGTTGCCTCTAATTGCTTTCATAACATTTCTAGTGTCAACATAGAACAACAAGAGTGTTGTGTTAAGTTTTGGAATTCTTCGGGGTTCGTTTGGACATTATTATACATTAACTGGGATTTCTAGGCATTTTATGTGCATAATACAAATTTGAACTACAAGCACATGTTCCAGTGCACCAAAGTTGGTTGAAAAATCACATGTGTGTCCTTGGATGAATTTCTAGGTCCCATGCAAGAAATGGAAATGAAATTCAAACAACTGGCGTCGTGGCTCGGCCGGAAAGATTGAGAAACTTGGTTTTTTAATTCCTGTAAATCCAAAACACGCCTGAAAATCATGAAACTTGGTATGGTGTCATGACATGGCACCAACATGTTGTGCTAATTTTTCTGTCCGCTTTGTGAAGGCGCACACATTAACAAACAACAAAGTCATTTTGGAACAAGTGCTGTCATGTTAGAAATTGGAAACACAACTATTATTGAAACCGTAGGCGTTCTACTTACCAATTACGTGCCGCCACACGTCCCTTTATTATTGGCTAGGAGGTGTCGTGCGGGGTAGCTATTTGAGTACGGGAGGCTGCGATCAGACCCCTGCGCATGCTCATCGGGAGGAGAGCCCTTTGACCTCTATCCGCCGCGCACCTCCCTCCCAACGTCTCCATTAATGGCGCCCGAGCCCCTATTTCACGAGGTGGCTATGTCTCACTGGACTGAGATTTAAGAGAGAAAAATGAAAACCTGAAAAGAAAGTTTTGCATAGATCTTGATGTAAGATCCGATGGACCTATATAGCATTGACTGCGACTTATAGCAAGCATGATGAATATAAGGACGATGATAGTGGATAATAATTGTCTTTAAAAAAGCCACATGCGGTAACGCCCGAAATACACAAGGGCAAAATAAGAAGGAAGACAATGATCTGGCTCGCTGATCTCTACATTCTTGATGCGTTGCTGCAGGCCGCGGGAACTTGTCTCTACAGCGAGTGGTGGTGAGCTCTTTCCTGCCCTCAATATGCTGCTTGAGAGCACCCACGAATTCCTCCATCGGCCTTTTGCGCTTCATGCGCAGCATGACATTCTCGTCCATAAGTTTCTCGACGATGACGCTGGTCCTCTTCAACAAGGCAGTGGTCTCCTCCTACTGCTCCGCACTTCCGACGATCTTCGCCCTCAGGAGGTTGCGCTCGGCTTGGAGCTTCACATTGCTCTTCCTTAGTTGCCGGATGATGCCGGTAGCCTGTTCAAATGAGGCTTTCATGTCATGCTGCAACCTCGCCCAACCGGAGATTTGATCCATCTAGCTATGGATGATCGCATGCATGCGCCTGTAAGAGTCCTCTCCTGCCCGTGAGACATTTTCCTAGGCCGCCGCGGCGCGGGAGGACATCTCTGCTGCTTCCGCGGCACGACCGGACATCTCTGCTGCTTCCCCGGTGCGGCCGCACCAGTCAGCCGCATCGACGGTGCGGCGGGACCTCTGTGCCGCTTCGGCGGCGCGACGGGACCTCTGTGCTGCTACGGCCGTGCGGCAGGACATGTCGGCTGCTTTCGCGACGAGGCGGGACATCTCTCGTGCTTCCGCTGCCATGCTCGCCTCTCCCTGGTGGCAATCTCTCGACCCAAAACTCACGCTGGCCATGGCAGACGCAAGGGAACGATGATGAATGACTTATTTGTTTTTGTGGATGAGGAGTTGAGGAGGAATGTGCAGTCATCTTGGAGTAGTAGTATTTATAACCGAGTACTAATATGCTCCTAAGTGGGAAACCGTTTAGGTTTTGATCGGTGTGAACAGGTTTGCAATTTGGAATGTGACGGGACGCAGGCTCAAAATTTATTGACGATTCTATAATTTCTAAGTGTGGCACCATTCTTGGATGGCGAAATGTGGGCACGCTTTCTCGGTCGCGTACGTGGCGTTAGCACCATAGGTTGCACCGCAATAGGCAATGTCAGCACACATCTTGTTCCAACAACCATGCGCGCTCGTTATTACCATCACGCATGCTTATTTTAATTAGAATGTGTGTCCCTCTAGCGCACACACGTTGATCTGTCTAACTATTTCTGTTTGTTGTGGCTAATCGCAGACAGTTCATCCGTGTGAAGTGTATGCGATCAATCGCAGACACTTTGATCTGGCTGACTGTTTCTGTTATGTTGCCTAATCGCAAACAGTTAATCCTTCTGAAGTGTATGCCCTCAATCACACACATGTTTATGTAGCTGCCTGTTTCTGTTGTTCCGCCTCATCACAAACAGTTAATCCGAGTGAATTGTTTGTCGTATATCGCACATGCCTTCATCTGGCTGCCCATTTCCGTTCTTCTTCCTCATCGCAAATAGTTCATTGAACTGAACTGTATGCCCTGCATTGCACACTGAACCAAAATCTGAACCGTGTTTGATACATCCATCATCGCAAATGTTTTGCACCCTTTTGACGGTTTTTTACACCATTGTTTGCTATTATTGCATCACATACAGTTTCGTCGAAGGGTCTCTGATCGTAGTGTCGCGTTAGCAGCATCTTGCAGTAGTGGCCCCTGAGTGTCGTTGGGGGGTCCTGCTATGATTCATTGAACCACAAAAGGTAGTGATACATACGCACATACAACTAACTATATAACGGGAAGAGGAGCTCTTCATTCCAAGGCCGGCTCATTTCCTAGCCGAAGGTGTCTCTCTTGCACTTGTTCGGCTTGCGTGTGTTGATGAGGTAGTAGGCGTTGTGGTCACACAGGGCTTTGCTGACGATGAAGGGGCCCTCCCATGGGGAGGCCAACTTGTGCTGGCCGGCTTGCTGCTGGACAAGACGGAGGACGAGGTCTCCCTTGTAGAACGTGAGGGGCTTAATTTTCTTACTGTGGTAGTGCCTCAGGCTTTGCTGGTAGATGGCCGATTAGCCGAGGGCCAATAGGCGTGCTTCTTTGAGTAGATCGACTTCGTCTTCACGGGCTTCTTTGGCTTGAGCTTATGTGTACATTGTGACTAGCAGTAGTCGAACTCAATGTCGGTTGGGATGATGGCTTCGACTCCGTAGATGAGGAAGAACGGGGTGAACCCGGTCGACTGGTTTGGCATTGTCTGGAGACTCTAGAGGACGGCCGACATCTCATCGAGCCAGCTGCCGGGTGAGCGGAAGAGGGGCTCGACAAGTCGCACTTGATGCTGGACAAGATCAGGCCATTGGCCCGCTCGACCTGGCTGTTGGATTGAGGACGAGCGACGGAGTCCAAGTCAAGCCGGATGCCGGAGATGGAGCAGTATTGCACCAGAGCACCCATGGCAAAGTTGGTGCCGTAATCCGTGATGATGTTGTGCGGGATGCCGTAGCGAACCGCAATGTCTTTGACGAACTGGACGGCCGTCGTCTCGTCCAGCTTCTTGATCGGCCACGCCTCGATCCACTTGGTGGACTTGTCGACCACCACCAGCAGTTCCGTCATGCCGCCTCGAGCGGTCTTGAAGGTCCCCACCATGTCCAGTCCCCAGACGGCGAAATGCCATGTGATCGGGATTGTCTGGAGGGTTGAAACCGGCTGGTGGCTGCACTTGCTGAAGTGTTGGCAACCCTTGCACTCGAGTTTGAGCGACTCAGCATCTTTGAGGGCCATGGGCCAGTGCAAACCATGGCGGAAAGCCTTGGCCACTAGGGACCTGGAGGCGGCGTGGTGCCCGCAGTCACCCTGATGTTTATTGAGGAGGATCTCTATGCCCTTGTCTTGCTCGACGTAGTGCTAGAATATGTCCGTCACGCTGCGCTTGACAAGCTCATTGTTGATGATGTTGTAGGCGGGAGTGCACCGCTCTCTCAGGGAAGGCTAGGATTGGTTGGGCCCATGATGGAGCCGTCACCACGGTGAAAATGGCCACCAAGGTGGGTTCCAGGGCGGCAGCGCCCGAGCCGGGGCCGACAGCCCCCGGGTCGGGGATGGAGGCGGTCGGGTTAAGCGCATCAGCCCCCGTGCCGGGGTCGATGTTCGCTGGGGATGAGACGGAAGCCCCTGTGCTGGGATCAGCAGTCCCCGGGCCGGGATCAGCAGCCCCCGGGACTGGGTTGGGGACGACATCCCCTGGGCCGGGATCAGCAGCCCCCGGGACTGGGTTGGGGACGACATCCCCTGGGCCGGGATCAGCAGCCACCGGGTTTGGGTTTGGGGAGAGGCGCTGCAGGATCATCCGGGATGAAGATGGACTCGGAATCTGGATACGGCTTGATAGATGGCTTGCACACGTGCTTGAGGGAGATGCCGGATGGGATGGCTTGCTGAGAGGAGCTGATCTTGCATAGCGTGTCGGCAACTTAATTCTCCGTGCATGGGACATGAAGGAACTCGCAACCGTCGAAGTTGCCGGAGAGCTATTGGACCAAGAAGCAGTAGCTAGCCATGTTGGCATCCCGGGCGTCCCACTCGCCGGAACATTGCTGCACCACTAGATTCGAGTCTCCATAGCATATGATGCATCGGATGTCGAGTTCCTTGGCAAGCCGGAGGCCGTGCACTAGGGCTTCGTACTCGGTGATGTTGTTGGAGGCAGCAAAGTGGATCTGGAATGCGTACCGCAGCTAGTCGCCCTTTGGGAAGACAACATAATGTCGGCTTCCAAGCGAGAGCGCATCTTGGGGCCGTCAAAGTGCATGCGTCGGTGCATCAAATCGGGCGGCGACGGTAGGTACTGGGTCTCCGTCCAGTCGACGAGGAAGTTGGCCAATGCCTGGGGCTCGAAGTGTGGCTGGCCAACTCGATGGCCCACTTGGCAACCCGGCCGGAGGCATCCCGGCAACCCATGATCTCGCTAATGGGGTTTGTGTTGACCACGGTGGCAACATGTTCTTGAAAGTACTGCTTCAGCTTCTTGGCGGTGAGGTACATGTCGTAGCACATCTTCTGGTGGTGCAGGTAATTCAGCTTGGAGGCGGAAAGCACCTCGCTCAAGTAGTAGACCGGGCGTTGGACGGACTGGATCTTGCCCTTCTCTGGTCGCTCGACCACCAGCACCGTGCTGACCGACCGCGAGGTGGCGACGATGTATAGCAACAACGGTTCCTTGTCGGTCAGCGCGGCCAGGACGGGTGCGGTGGAGAGCATGCACTTGAGTTCCCGGAACGCTTCATCCGCCTGGTCATTCCACTCAAACGAGAACGTCTTCTTCATCAGTTGATACAGGGGCAATGCCCTCTCGCCCAGCCGGCTGAGAAATTGGCTGGCCGAGGCTAAGCAGCCTGTGAACTTCCGGACATCCCGTAGCCGAGTTGGCCCGTGCATGCGCTCGATGGCCTTGATCTTCTGCAGGTTTGCCTCATTGCAGTGCTCTGAGACGAGGAAGCCGAGCAGCTTTCCGGCCGACATGCCGAACACGCACTTCTCTGGGTTGATCTTGATCTGGTACTGGTGCGGATTGGCAAAAGTTTCCTTCAGGTCGTCAAGGAGCGTGAGGTGCTGCTGGGTCTTCACCATGATGTCATTGACGTAGACGTGAATGTTGCAGCCGAGTTGCGTCAGCAGGGATTTTTGCATGCAGCACTGGAAGGTGGCGCCGGCATTCTTCAAGACGAACGACATGGTGATGTACTGGTACACCCCAAAGGGTGTGATGAAGGACATCTTCAAGGCGTTGTTCGGGTCCAACTTGACCTGATGATAGCCGGAGTAAGCATCCAGGAAGGACAGGAGCTCATAGGAGGCCGTGGAGTCGATCACTTGATCTATCTGCGGGAGAGCAAAAGTATCCTTGGGACAGGCCTTGTTCAGGCTGGTGTAGTCTATGCACGCGCTAGGTGTAGTTCTTCTTCAGGACAAGGACTAGGTTGGCTGGCCACTCGGGATAAAAAAACTTCCATGATGAAGCCGGCTGCGAGGAGCCGGGCGACTTCTTCACCAATTAATGATTCTTCTCTTCTCTTCTGAAAAGCGACGTAAGGGTTGACAGACAGGCTTGGCGTCCTTGCAGACGTGAAGTTTGTGCTCAGCGTACTTCCTCGGAACTCCAGGCATGTCCTTTGGGGACCATGCAAAGATATTCCGATTCTCACGGAGGAAGTCGACGAGCTCGCCTTCCTATTTGTTGTTGAGCGGGGCGCCCACAACAACGTACTTGCTGCAACTGGGGTCTTCCGGGTTTAGCTTGATCTTCTTGATGTCCTTGGACGGCTGGAATGAGGCCTCGCCAGCCGACTCCTTTGCCGAAATCGACATGGCCGACTGCTCGCCGGCCAGTGCGACAATCCGGTCGAGTTGGCGCCGCTCCTCGGCTATGACCAGCGACTCGGCCAACTTGGCACCGGCTTGGGCGCACTCTAGGGACTTTATGTAGTCGCCGACGATAGTGATGAGGCCCTTGGGACCCAGCATCTTCATCTTCTGGTAGGCGTCATGGGGGACCGCCATGAATTTGGCGAGTGCAGGCCGGCCCAGCAATGCATGGTACACGCTGAACAGGTCCACCACCTAGAACCAGATAGGCTCGCGCCAGAAATGATTGCTTGTGCTGAACAAGACATCAAGCCAGATTCGGGCGATGGCGGAGCAGGAGAGGCCCGGAACAATGTTGTGCAACACCATACGGGATGGCTCCAGATCCTTGGCCTCGATGCCGAGCTTGGTCATGGTGTTGCGGTAGAGGATGTTGATGCTGCTGCCGCCATTGATGAGGACTCATGATAACTTGCAGGTGTGCTTGCCAACGACGATGGTGGGTTGAGGACGAGGGCATAGCCACCCGGGTTGGGTATGATGGCCGGGTGGTCCTCCCGGGTCCAACTGATCGGGCCCTCCGACCAGTGCATATATTCCGGCATGGCCGGGATGACGGTGTTCACCTCCTGCCGGAGCAAGTGCTCGCTACGCTTGTCGTCACCAAAGCTGGTGAAGATGACGTAGCTCGCGTTCTAGTTGGGGTACACTTTGTCGCGCATGGCATTGTTTGCAGGGAACGGGTATGGAGGCGGCTGCCCTGCACCTGGAGCTGGAGCTGGAGGTGGTGGGATGTCGCCCCTCATGATGCGCTTGGTGATGGTGCACTGCCGGAGCGTGTGCGCGGACGGCCTTGCGCTGCTGTGGTGCTTGCAGGGGGCGTCGAGCATCTCCTCGAAGCTCATGGCGGGCTGCCATACAGTCTTTCCGGCTCGCGGGCGCTTGCCGGCCGGCTTGGCCGTGGGCTCCTGGTCGGTGGCCGCGATGAGGCAGTTGTCGTAGCGAGGGGCCTCCTGATCGGCCTTGCGATTGCTGTTCTGCTGGTTGTTCTGCTGGCGGCTGCTCTCACCAGCCATCTTAGGAGGTGGTGCCAGCAACGCTTTGTCGGCTTCATCCAACACACAAGTTGGATCTTCATGGCGGAGTCGGCCGTGACGTACTTGTCTGTCATGACCATGAGTGCGGCCATGGTGGTCGGCTCAGAGCGCAGGAGCTTGTGTTTGAGGAGGGTGCCATCCCAGCACTCATTCACATAGTACTAGATAGCCTGGACTTCATGGACCCCCTCGCAGCTATTCTGAAGTTCGGTCTAGTGTGCGAAGTACTCGTGGACAGAATAGCTCGGGCCTTGCATGCACATGGCGAGCTGACTTGGATAGCCAGGACGCTTGTAGGCGCCGATGAAGTTGCGGATGAAGGCCTGCTCAAAGTCAACCCACGATTTGACACTGCAAGCCGGCGACTGTTCAGCCATGTCTGAGTCGAGTCCTGGAGCATGAGCGGGGCGTCGAGTATGGCAAGGCGCCGGTTTCCGCCCGCGATGCCTATGGCGGTGGTGTAGTCGATGAGCAAGTCCTCCGGCTTGACGGTCCTGTTGTACTTGGGGGTGTCGCAGGGAAGCGTGAACCCTTTGGCGAAGGGCTCATCCCAGATGCATGGGCCGAATCAAGCCGGACCGACCACGTTGTCCTCTTCCACCTCGAGGAAGAGCGCAAGCTTCTCGATGCGGTGATGGGCATCGGTGTCGTCGAGGGCCTAGGATAAAAAGAGTCCTAGTCGAATACGTTGGTGGAGAGGAGTCCTTGTCTTGATCATCAAGTCTTGTGGAATATTCCTTGAATACGACATGGGCTGTCCGAAGTGGCCCATGAGTAAACCGCCAAGGCGATCCTTGGCCCGATCCACCTGGTCGGGAGACGACGTGGTCAGTACCCCCTAGTCCAGGACACCGTCAGTCCTCATGTCAAAACTAGACTATTGCTTTGAACCATATAAAAGTCCAGTTGTCCATGCTATAAAAGAAAGAATATGTGATGAACATGTTAGGCAGCATTCCACATCAAAACTTCTGTTTTTATCATTACCTACCCGAGGACGAGCAGGAATTAAGCTTGGGGATGCTGATACGTCTCCAACGTATCTATAATTTTTGATTTTTCCATGATGTTATATTATCATTCTTGGATGTTTTACAATCATTTTATAATCATTTTATATCATTTTTTGGTACTAACCTACTGACATAGTGCCAAGTGCTAGTTCCTGTTTTTTGCTTGTTTTTTACATCACGGGAAATCAATACCAAACGGAGTCCAAACGTAGCGAAACATTTTGTGAAATTTTTATGGACCAGAAGACAACCAATGGGCCATAGAAGCACCTGGGGGTGCCCCAAGGGGGGCACAACCCACCAGGGCGCGCCTGGACCCCCAAGCGTGCCTAGGTGGGTTGTTCCCACCTTGGTGGCCTCCTACACCGCCTCTTTGCTCTACAAATACCCCAATATTCCAGATACCCTAGGGGAGTCGACGAAATTCCATTCCAGTCGCCGCAAGTTCCAAAAACACGAGATCCAATCTAGACACCATGACGTAGGGGTTCATCATCCTCATTGGTGCCTCTTCAATGATGCGTGAGTAGCTTTTTGTAGACCTTCTGGTCCGTAGTTAGTTGCTAGATGGCTTCCTCTCTCTCTTTTGATTCTCAATACAATGGTCTCTTGCATATCTATTTGATGTAGCACCTTTTTGCGGTGTGTTTGTTGGGATCCAATGAACTTTGAGTTTATGATCATATCTATGTTTTTATCCATGAAAGTTATTTGAGTCTTTTGATCTCTTATATGCATGATTACTTATAGCCTCTTATTTCTTCTTCGAATCTTTGGTTTAGTTAGGCCAACTAGATCTATTTTTCTTGCCATGGGAAGAGGTGCTTTGTGATGGGTTCAATCTTACGGTGCTTGATCCCAGTGACAGAAGGGGAACCGACACGTATATATCGTTGCTATTAAGGATAACAAGATGGGGTCTATTTCTAAATAAATAGATCTTGTCTACATCATGTCATCGTTCTTATTGTATTACTCCATTTCTCCATGAACTTAATACACTAGATGCATGCTGGATAGCGGTCGATGTGTGGAGTAATAGTAGTAGATGCAGGCAGGAGTCGGTCTACTAATCTTGGACGTGATGCCTATATAATGATCATTGTTTGGATATCGTCATGATTATTTGAAGTTCTATCAATTGCCAAATAGCAATTTGTTCACCCACCATTGCTATTTTCTCGAGAGAATCCACTAGTCAAATCTACGGCCCCTGGGTCTCTTCTTTATTATATTTGCCTTCGCGGTCTATTTTTATTTTCCTTTATTTTCATATATATATAAAACCAAAACCCAAAAATACCTTGCTGCAATTTATTATTATTTATTTTATTTCGCATTCCTGCGAGATCTATTTATCCAATCTACTACAATTTTACCTATGTCTTTACCCGTGAGGGATTGACAACCCCTCTCTTACGTCGGGTTGCAAGTATTTGTTCTTTATGTGCAGGAGCTATTTACGTGTTGTTGCGTGGTTCTCCTACTGGTTCGATAACCTTGGTCTCATCACCGAGGGAAATACCTACAGTAGCTGTGCTGCATCATCCCTTCCTCTTTGGGAAAATACCAACGTAGTTCAAGCCGCATGAATAGGTACCGGGTCCCCTTCGACGGAATCCATGTCTTCATCGGAAAGATCAGCCAATCCGAACCTGAGCCGGACATCTGCACCGACCTCGTCGAGCCGGCTCTGCGCACACAACCCACCTGGATCCAATCCCGCCGGAAGAATGTCTTCATTGGCTTCACACAAGGTGTGGAACTTGCGTAAAATTCCGCGTCTGGAGGAGAGACTCTCTTCTACTAAGATGGTGAGTCCTCGACCGAGGAAACTGAGTCAATCTACCCACTTCATGACAGCAGGCTCGGGGGCTGTTCCGATGGCAACATTATTCCAGACCCTTACGAGCCACCATGCCAGGCTTGCATCTTCATGGTCGGGACGGCGTCGGCTCTTAACTCGTCAACAGCTAGAGCGACGGCAACGATGGACCCTACGGCGTTTGGCTCAAACTGGCCTCCGGCTCAAGTTCTATCTGAGCTAGTGACCGCGTGACGACCTTGTTGGGGACTGAAGTCACTGCATAAAACCAAGTGGAACACAATGTGGAGATTTCAAAACTTCGAGAACAGCTGACCAAGGTCTAGGAGGATATCAATGCCGAGAACACCCAGATAGCCGCATTGTAGGCTCAGGTCAATGTAGAGGCGAGGCACTTGAAGACATAAGCTTGGCGTCTAAACCTCGATCAGAACATTTCTAATGCAGTTTACCTGAGGAGATACCAGAGATGTTTCACTCTGAATTATGAGCCCGCATGTTTGTTCAACATGCGAGGGGCAGGGCCGAGTACTCCGAGAGCACCGGTTATACAGCAATTAACCTCTGATGTACCTGGGAACAAGGGATGGCTCAGCCTCGCCGGCCAAATCCGGCCCGAAGGGATGAGCCGGTCCCAGACCCTCCCCTTGTCCAGTCACCACTGCGATGTCTTTTAACACCGCTAGGTCACTTCTCCAACACGATTGATAATATGGTAGCAGCAGCAACCTGGCTTACTACGGTTCCTATCACTGGTGAGTCACCGGTTGCGATTGAAACCCGGAACACCATTGAATTATTGGAGACAGCAATTGCCGAGCAGGCTAATTACTCTTATAGTTGGCATCGGGTACACTCAACCCCGCTGCCATGTCATAGTTACAGTCGGCATGCTGAGTCGCTGACAGTTTCCAGAAGTGAGCACCACCGTAACCCGCTCCAAGATAACCTACCCCATAACACACGTACTGATGCTCAAGTGATTGTGGATGGGGCGAGGGCCCGTCGCGAGGCAGAGGCAGCAAGCCATGGGGCTTATCAGCCACCCTGGTTATTCCTTCAGCCTCGGTGGGAGCTGGGACGAGCGCCAGAACCATTGGAGTGTCGTGCCTAGTGTCGGCTTTACATAATTAGCGCACGCCTAAAGACTTTAAGGGTCCTCGCAAAGTACCAAACTACACGGCAGATCTTGAGCCGACTACTTGGATTGAGAGCTATGAGCTGGCCATGGACGTGTTGGACGTCAGCGATGCGGTATGTGCCAAGTATTTCACTATGATGTTGGAGGGGCCGACTTGCACATGGTTGAAGAACGTGCCCCCCAATTCTGTTTACACCTGGGCAGAGTTTAAGGAGCGCTTCATCAAGAATTTTCAAGGAACTTGCAAGCGGCCGATGACAATTGTTGATTTGCAGCATTGTGTGTAGCGTGAAGATGAGTCGTCCCATCATTGGGCTCGCCGGGTCGCGAGCATTATCCACTCTTCAGATATCATTGGGGTGGCTCAAGCTATGTCAATCTTGGAGAAGAACTGTCACTTTAAGCCTCTTGTGCAGAAGCTAGGGCGGCTGAAATGCAAGTGCACGGATATGGGTAATCTCATGGATGTGCTTACCAGATATACCAATTCTAACGGTACAAAGGATCCCAGCTCTGATGATGATAGATTTGGCAAGGGAAAGAAGGACATGGCGGCAAGTGTTGGAAATATGCCCTAGAGGCAATAATAAAGTGGTTATTATTATATTTCCTTAATCATGATAACAATTTTATTATTCATGCTAGAATTATTGATTGGAAACTTAAATACATGTGTGAATACATAAGCAAATACCAAGTTGTTGGCTCGCATCCGTGTCAGTATTTCCCCGAAGAGGAAGGGATGATGTAGCACAACTACGGTTATGAAACCAAGGTTATCGAACAAGTAGGAGAACCAAGCAACACTATGTAGACGATACCTGCACACAAAGAACAAATACTTTCAACCCGAGGCATAAGAGGGGTTGTCAATCCCTCTCAGGTAAAAGATTGGTAAAGATATAGATTGGTAGATGCAAATAAAATAACGGTAAATAAAATTTAGTGAGATTTTGGTTTTTTTTGATAATATAGGACTCAATAAAAGATATAAATAAAGAAAGAGGGCAAATAGCAATATAGATCTGATAATATATCATGAGAAAATAGACCCGGGGACCGTAGATTTCACTAGTGGCTTCTCTCGAGAAAATAGCATACGGTGGGTAAACAAATTACTGTGGGGAAATTGATAGAACCTCAAATAATTATGACGATATCCAGGCAATGATCATTATATAGGCATCACGTCCAAGATTAGTAGACCGACTCTTGCCTGCATCTACTACTATTACTCCACAGATCGACCACTATCCAGCATGCATCTAGTGTATTAAGTTCATGGAGAAATGGAGTAATGCAATAAGAACGTCTACATGATGTAGACAAGACCTATTCATGTAGGAATAGACCACATCTTGTTATCCTTAATAGCAACAATCAATACGTGTCTTGCTGCCCCTTCTGTCACTGGGAAAGAGCACCGCACGATCGAACCCATCACAAAGAACCTCTTCCCATGGCAAGAAAAATTGATCTAGTCGGCCTAACAAAACCAAAGATTCAAAGAAAAAATATGAATCTATAAGTAATCATGCATTTAAGAGATGAAAAGTCAAATAACTTTCATGGATAAAATATATCTGATCATAAACTCAAAGTTCATCGGATCCCAACAAAAACACCACAAAAGAGTTACATCAAATAGATCTCCAAGAGGGCATTGTATTGAGAATCAAAAGGAGAGAAGAAGCCATCTAGCTACTGCCTACGGACCCATAGGTCTACAATGAACTACTCACACATCATCGAAGAGGCGCCAATGAGGATGATGAACCCATCCGTGATGCTGTCTAGATTGGATCTCGGGGTTCTAGAACTTGCGGCGGCTAGAATTGTGTTTCGTCGACTCCCCTAGGGTTTCTGGATTTTTGGGGTATTTATAGATCAAAGAGGTGGCGTGAGAGGCAACCGAGGTGGGCACAACCCACCAGGGCGCGTCTGCGCCCCCAGGCACGCCCAGGTGGGTTGTGCCCCCTTGGGGCACCCCTCTAGTACTTCTTTGGCCCATCTTGTGTCTTCTGGTCCAGAAAAAAATCTCCAAAATTTTTTGCTGCGTTTGGACTCCATTTGGTATTGCTTTTCTGCAAAGTAAAAAAAAAGAAGAAACAACAACTGGCACTGGGCACTATGTCAATAGGTTAGTCCAAAAAATGATATAAAGGTTCTATAAAATGATTGTAAAACATCCAAGAATGATAATATAACAGCATGGAACTATCAAAAATTATAGATATGTTGGAGACATATCACAAGTTCCTAGTATGCCTCTACTAGACTAGCTCGTTGATCAAAAGAATGTTAAGATTTCCTCACCATAGACATGAGTTGCCATTGATAATGGGATTACATCATTAGGAGAATGACATGATGGCCAAGACACATCCGTTAGCTTAGCATATGATCGTTCAGTTTATTGCTACTGCTTTCTTAAATGTCAAATACATATTCCTTTGACCATGAGATCATGCAACTCCGAGATACCGGAGGAATACCTTGTGTGCTATCAAACGTCATAACGTAACTGGGTGATCATAAAGATGCTCTACATGTATCTCCGAAGGTGTCTGTTGAGTTGGCATGCATCGAGATTGGGATTTGTCACTCTGTATGACGGAGAGGTATCTCTAGGCCCTCTCGGTCATACATCATCACAAGAAGGTTGCAAGCAAAGTGACTAAGGATTTAGTTACAAGATGATGTATTACGGAACGAGTAAAGAGACTTACCGGTAACGAGATTGATCTAGGTATGAAGATACCGACGACCGAATCTCGGGCAAGTAACATACCGATGGACAAAGGGTACTACGTATGTTGTCATAAAGGTTCGACCGATAAAGATCTTCGTAGAATATGTTGGAACCAATATGGGCATCTAGGTCCCGCTATTGGTTATTGACCGGAGAAGCGTCTCGGTCATGTCTACATCATCCTCGAACCCGTAGGGTCTACACGCTTAACATTCATTGATAATATAATAGTATATGAGTTATCTATGTTGGTAACTGAATGTTGTTTGGAGTCTCGGATGAGATCACGAACATGACAAGGAGCTCCGAAATGGTCTGGAGGTAAATAATGATATATAGGATGATATGGTTGGGCCAAGGGGTAAAGCCCACGAGGATTTAGGTCGGTGCAAAAGGAAGTTTTGTGGAGGTTAGGGACCACACGCCAGGGACCCTAGCGTCTGGTACTGGAAACTAAGAAGGATTATTCCTTGCGTTCCAAACTGGCTTTGAGGAGGCTCTTTCTCCAAGAAATGACCCTAGGGCTCAACCTATAAATAGAGGAGTGGGGCTAGCCCCTGGGGGACACCATGATCCACCAAGCCGTGTGCCGATGCCCCCTCTGTCTCTAGTTTGTCCTCTATCCTAAATCCGTTGTGCTTGGTGAAGCCCTGCGGAGATAGTTTCACCACCACCGTCACCATGCCGTCGTGCTACCGGAACTCATCTACTACTTCACTTCTCTTGCTGGACTGAGAAGGCGAGGACGTCATCGAGCTGAATGTGTGCTGAACGCGGAGGTGCCGTACGTTCGGTACTTGATCGGGGCGGATCATGTAGGTGTATGACTACATCAATCATGTTGATAAATGCTTCCTCTTACCAATCTACAAGGGTAGATGCTCTCCCCCTCTCATAGCTATACATCTCCATGGATAGATCTTGTGTGTGCGTAGAATTTTTGTTTTGTTTTGCATGCAATGTTCCCCAACAGTGGCGTCATGAGCCAGGTCTATGTGTAGATGATATGCACGAGTAGAACACAAAGGAGTTGTGGGCGGTGAGGTTCATATTGCCTCCCATGAATGTCTTATTTTGATTCGGTGGCATTGTGGGATGAAGCGGCTCGGACCAACCTCACATGTCCACGCACATGAGATCGGTTCCACCGACTGACATGCAACTTTTTTTGCATAAAGGTGGCTGGCGGGTGTCTGATTCTCCTACTTTAGTTGAATCGGATTTGACTACGGAGGTCCTTGCAGAAGGTTAATAGGCAACTTGATAATCACCGTTGTGGTTTTGCGTAGGTATGAACGGTTCTTGATAGTTGCACGTAGCAGCCACGTAAAACTTGCAACCACAAAGTAGAGGACGTCTAACTTGTTTTCGCAGGGTATGTTGTGATATGATATAGTCAACACATGATTTGATATATGTTGATGTGTGAGATGACCATGTATTGTAATAAGTTCACGACTTGCATGTTGATGAGTACGACAATCGGCAGGAACCTTAGGGTTGTCTTTAATTATTGTATGACCTGCGTGTCAATATCACCATGTAATTGATTTACTTTATCCATATACGTTAGCAATAGTTGGCGAGACGACCCCGATGCAATGATGGACATCAAGGTGTCACACCGATGAAGATGGTGATCATGCCACTTTGGAGATGGAGATCAAAATCACAAGATGTTGATGGCCATATCATGTTGCATATTTTGATTGCATATGATGTTTATCCTTTATGCGTCATATTTTTCTTAGAACGACGGTAGCATTATAAGATGATCCCTTCACTTAATTTCAAGATAAAAGTGTTATCCCCGAGTATGCACCGTTGCTAAAGTTCATCGTTTCGAAGCACCTCGTGATGACCGGGTGTGATAGACTCTATATTCACATACAACGGGTGTAAGCTAGTTTTGCACATGCATAATACTTGGGTTAAACTATACGAGCCTAGCATGTACAGACATGGTCTGAGAACACTGGAGAACGAAAGTTCGAATGTGAGTCATATAGTAGATATGATCAACATAGAGATGTTCACCATTAAAGACTACCCCATCTCACGTGATGATCAGACATGGGTTAGTTGATTTGGATCATCTATCACTTAGAAAACTTGAGGGATGTTGATTTAAGTGTTCTTTCATTAGTAATTTGATTATTGAACTAAAATTTATCATGAACTTAGTCTTAATAGTTTTTGAATACATATGTTGTAGATCGATGGCCCATGCTACCATTCCCTTGAATTTCAATGGGTTCCTAGAGAAAGCAAAGTTGAAAGATGATGGTAGCAACTATACATAGTAGGTCCGTAACTTGAGGATTATCCTCATTACCGCACAGAAGAATTATGTCCTTGATGCACCGCTAGGTGACAGACCTACTAGAGGAGTGATACATCTCCGTTGTGTCTATAATTTTTATTGTTTCATGCCAATATTATACAACTTTCATATACTTTTGGGACTAACATATTGATCTAGTGCCCAGTGCCAGTTCATGTTTGTTGCATGTTTTTTGTTTTGCAGAATATCCATATCAAACGGTGTCCAAATGGGATAAAAACAGACGAAGATTTTTTTTGGAATATATGTGATTTTTGGGAAGAAGAATCAACGCGAGACGATGCCCGAGGGGGCCACGAGGCAGGGGCGCGCCCCAGGGGGTCAGCCGCGCCATGGGCCCTCGTGGCCACCCCGTAAGGAGGTTGGTGCCCTTCCTTCGCCGCATGAAAGCCAATATCCGGATAGAGATCGTGTTAAAATTTAAGCCCAATCGGAGTTAGGGATCTCCGGGAGATCAAAAGCACAAGATGTTGATGGCCATAAGGGCAGAATCTGGGAACGTAGAAACATAGAGAGACAGAGAGACAGATCCAATCTCGGAGGGGCTCTCGCCCCTTCGGCGCCATGGAGGCCATGGACCAGAGGGGAAACCCTTCTCCCATCTAGGGGGGAGGTCAAGGAAGAAGAAGAAGGTGGGATCGCTCCCCCTCTCTCCCGGTGGCGCCGGGACGCCGCCGGGGCCATCATTATCACCGCAATCTACACCAACAACTTCACCATCATCATCACCAACTCCCCCCCCCCTCTATGCAGCGGTGTAACCCCTCTTTTACCCATTGTAATCTCTACTTAAACATGGTGCTCAACACTATATATTATTTCCCAATGATGTATGGCTATCCTATGATGTTTGAGTAGATCCGTTTTGTCCTATGGGTTAATTGATGATCGTGATTAGTTTGAGTTGCATGTTTTATTACTGGTGTTGTCCTACGGTGCTCTCTGTGTCAGGCAAGCGTGAGGGATCCCTGTTGTAGGGTTTGCAATATGTTCATGATTTGCTTATGGTGGGTGGCGTGAGTGATAGAAACACAGACCCGAGTAAGTAGGTTGTCTGCGTATGGGAATAAAGAGGACTTGATGCCTTATAATGCTATGGTTGGGTTTTACCTTAATGATCTTTAGTAGTTGCGGATGCTTTCTAGAGTTCCAATCATAAGTGCATATGATCCAAGAAGAGAAAGTATGTTAGCTTATGCCTCTCCCTCAAATAAAATTGCAATAATGATTACCGGTCTAGTTATCGATTGCCTAGGGACAAATAACTTTCTTGTGTGACAACAAGCTCTCTACTAGAACTAATTTAGTTGTGCCTTTATCTAAACAGCCCCTAGCTTTTATTTACATGTTCTTTATTATCTTGCAAACCTATCCAACAACACCTACAAAGTACTTCTAGTTTCATACTTGTTCTAGGTAAAGCGAACGTTAAGCGTCCGTAGAGTTGTATCAGTGGTCGATAGAACTTGAGGGAATATTTTTTCTACCTTTAGCTCCTCGTTGGGTTCGACGCTCTTACTTATCGAAAGAGGCTACAATTGATCCCCTATACTTGTGGGATATCAAGGAGTTGATGCAGATGTTATGAACATCTGGGAGGCTCAATCTAATGACTACTCGATAGTTCAGTGTGCCATGCTTTACGGGTTAGAACCAGGACTTCAAAGATGTTTTGAATGACACAGAGGATATGACATGTTCCAAGAGGTGAAGTTGATATTTCAAGCTAATGCCCGGGTTGAGAGATATGAAGTCTCCAATAAGTTCTATAGCTGTAAGATAGAGGAGAACAGTTCTGTCAGTGAACACATACTTAAAATGTCTAGGTATCATAACCACTTGACTCAGCTAGGAATTGATCTTCCACTTGAGAGTGTTATTGAGAGAGTTCTTCAGTCGCTGCCACCAAGCTACAAAGAATTCATGATGAACTATAATATGCTAGGGATGACGAAAATAATTCGCGAGCTCTTCGGGATGCTGAAATTGGCGGAGGTAGAAATCAAGAAAGAGCATCAAGTGTTGATGGTTAACAAGACCACTAGCTTCAAGAAAAAAGGGCAAGGGAAAGGAAGGTAACTTCAAGAAGAATGACAAGCAAGTTTCCGCTCCCGTGAATAAGCCCAAAGCTGGACCCAAGCCTGAAACTGAGTGTTTCTACTGCAAACGAAATGGTCACTGGAAGTAGAACTGCCCCAAGTACTAGGTAGATAAGAAGGATGACAAAGTGAACAAAGGTATATTTGATATACATGTTATTGACGTGTTCCTTACTAATGCTTGTAGTAGCGTCTGGGTATTTGATACTAGTTCGGTTTCCCATATTTGTAACTCGAAACAAGATCTGTGGAATAAATGAAGTTTGGCTAAGGACGAGGTGACGATGCGCGTCGGGAATGGTTCCAAGGTTGATGTGATCGCCGTCGACACACTACCTCTACATCTACCTTCGGGATTAGTATTAGACCTCAATAATTGTTATTTGCTGACAGTGTTGAGCATGAACATTATATCTGGATCTTGTTTATTGTGAGACGATTATTCATTTAAGTCAGAGAATAATGGTTGTTCTATTTATATGAGTAATATCTTTTATGGTCATGCACCTTTGATGAATGGTCTATTCTTCTTGAATCTCGATCGTAGTGATACACATATTCATAATATCTTTACCTAATAATAAAGCGGTGATTTCTTCTTCCTCCCATAATTTTGTCCATTTCGGTCCGTCGTCATTCTTTCCAAGATTTTGTCCGTTTTATCTGACCATGACTCCCGGATGGGCTGAACTGGGCATGGTCCACACCTTTTTTAACAAAAAAAGTCGATTTCAAAAGGTGCCAAAAATACCTAACATGGGTTTTGAACTCACTACGCATCACGTAAGCCCGAAAGGCTGCAGCCAACTCGCCTGGTCTGTTTCTTTTGCAAAACAACATTGCTCCTGCAATAATAGTCCCACCTCCTTCCTTTGCACCCAGTCTGACCAATTTTTATACATCGACGGTGAGGGAGTCCTGGATTAGGGGGTCTCCGGATAGTCGGACTATATCCTTTGTCTGGACTGTTGGACTATGAAGATACAAGATTGAAGACTTCATCTCATGTACGGATGGGACTCTACTTGGCGTGGAAGGCAAACTATGCAATACGGATATGGATATCTCCTCCTTTGTAACCGACCTTGTGTAACCCTAGCCCCCTCCGGTGTCTATATAAATCAGAGGGTTTTAGTCCGTAGGACAAGATACAATCATACCATAGGCTAGCTTCTAGGGTTTAGCCTCTCCGATCTTGCGGTAGATCAACTCTTGTACTACTCATATTATCAAGAATAAATCAAGCAGTACGTAGGGTTTTACCTCCATCAAGAGGGCCCGAACCTGGGTAAAACATCGTGTCCCCTGCCTCCTGTTACCATCCGCCTTAGACGCACAGTTCGGGACCCCCTACCCGAGATCCGCCGGTTTTGACACCGACATTGGTGCTTCCATTGAGAGTTCCTCTGTGTCGTCACCATTAGGCTTGATGGCTCTTTCGATCGTCGATAGCAATGTAGTCCAGGGTGAGACTTCTCTCCCCAGACAGATCTTTGTATTCTACGGCTTCGCACTGCGGGCCAACTCGCTTGGCCATCTAGAGCAGATCGAAAGTTACACCCCTGGCCACCAGGTCAGGTTTGGAAGCTTAAACTACATGGCCGATATCCGCGGAGACTTGATCTCCGATGGATTCGAGCCCCTGTCGAGTGCGCCACACAGTCATGATGAGCATGATTTAGCTCTACCATCGGACAGTGTTCAGGAGATCGTACCGGCAGCCGCTCTGACCCTCAATTCGGAGCCAATTACGCCATCCATGGACGGGTGGATAGACCCCGCCATGGAGGTCATATCCTCAGCGGCGATCGAGCCGAGTATCGACCTTACCCTTCACGAGAGCCGTGATGCCAAGCTGCCGGATCGTTCCCCGGCCACAAACTCCGAACCGCCTGCGCCCGTGCCTATCGAATCCGACTGGCGCCGATCATGGAGTTCACCTCCGCGGATATCTTTCAGCACTCACCCTTCGGCGACATACTGAACTCATTAAGGTCCCTCTCCTTGTCAGGAGAGTCCTGGCCGAACTATGTCCGGCAGGATTGGGATGCGGATGACGAAGAAATTCGTCGCCCACCCACCACCCACTTAGTAGCCACTGTCGACGATTCGACCGACATGCTCGACTTCGACTCCGAAGACATCGACGGTATGGACGACGATGCAGGAGACGAACAGGAACCACCGCCCACACGGCACTGGACGCCCACTTCATCATATGACGTATACATGGTGGACACACCGAAAGAAAACGCGACGAGGAACGGAAGGACGCAGCGAAGGGTTGTTCCCTCGAGAAGCAGTCAAAGTGGCGGCGTAAGCGCCGCTCCAAATCCCGCCTCGGCAGAAACAACGATCATATAGACCCAGCGTTAGAGCAGGGTGAACCATCGCCCAACCACGGCAACACGTAGAATCAAACCGAACAACCCGACTCCGTCGAAGACAACAGTCCGGACGACATCACACCGGACAGGCTCCCGGAGCAACAGAATGCCCATCAAAGGCTTGTTGCCACTGCGAGGAGTCTGAAAAAGCAGAAGCAAAGGCTCAGGACTGCACAAGACACACTCAGAATCAGATGGAGTGAAGTACTTAACACTGCAGCAAAGCACGGCGGTAATCACCACACCAAGAGCTACCCGAAGCGAAAGTTGCTACCTGAATTCGATGAGGAGGCCTTAGATCCCCCGAAATTAAAAAAACAAAATGGCCATTCGGTCGAATAGACGACTTCGTGACCAACATAGAACGACAAACGACGCCGCACATAAGCCAGTACGCGATCTGCGTGAGGGCTTGCATCAAAAGGACGGCGCAACCAGATCCATTTACGGACCACGCAAGCGCGCTGCATATGCAATACAACACAACAAACATCTGAACACCATGGTACACCCAAATACAGGGGTGCCACACACCCCCTATGTTTCACCGATGAGGTGCTGGACCATGAATTTCTGGAGAGATTCAAACCCGTAAACATAGAAGCGTACGACGGAACGACAGACCCTGGGGTCTGGATTGAGGCCGACATCCTCCATATCCATATGGCTCGAGGAGACGATCTCCATGCCATCAAGTACTTACCCCTCAAGCTCAAAGGGCCAGCTCCGGCACTGGCTTAAAAGCCTCCCCGAGAACTCCATTGGAAGCTGGGAAGAGCTCGAAGACGCTTTTGGGAAAATTTTCAAGGGACCTATGTCCGACCACCGGATGCAGACGATTTAAGTCATATAACTCAACAGCCCGGAGAGTCAGCCCGAAAGCTTTGGAACAGGTTCCTCACTAAAAAGAACCAAATAGTCGACTATCCAGATGCCGAAGCCTTAGCAGCTTTCAAGCATAGCGTTCGAGATGAATGGCTTGCCAGACTCCTCGGCCAAGAAAAGCCGAGAACAATGGCAGCATTAACAAGCCTCATGACCCGCTTTTGCGCGGGCGAGGACAACTGGTTAGCCCGATGCAGCACCAGCGACCCAAGTACATCCGAAGTCAGGGATGGAAACGGGAAATCACGTTGCAGCAAAAATAAGGGCCGGAATAAAGAAGAAAGCCCGAAGAGCACGGAGGTAAACGCCGGATTCAGAAGCTCTCGGCCAGGTCAGCAAAAGCCACCCTCCAAAGGCAATAGAGACGAATTGTCTAGCCTAAACAAGATTCTGGACCAAATATGTCAGATCCACAGCACCCCCGATAAGCCTGCAAATCATACCCCATAGAGAATGTTGGGTTTTCAAGCAGCCCGACAAGCTCAACGCTGAACATAAGGGGCATGATACACCAAGCAAAGACGAGGATGAGCCTCGCAAGCAAAGCACTGGGGAACAGAAGAAATTCCCACGAGAAGTCAAGTAGTCAATGTTTTACACGTGATAAAGGGGAGAAACAAAGCGACACTCCCAGAGACACATGCCCCAGGGCCTATCACCGTGGAGTTCTGCCACTGGTCGTCCCAACCGATCACTTTTGACCATCAGGATTACTCGGCAAGTGTCCGGTGTGCAGGATGGGCTGCCTTGGTATTAGACCCAATAATTGACGGATACCACTTCACACAAGTCCTGATGGACAGTGGTAGCAGTTTAAACCTGATATATCAGGACGCAGTCCGCAACATGGGGATAGACCCAGCAAAAATTAGCCATAGCAATACTACCTTTAAAGGAGTAACGCCAGGCCCAGAAGCCCATTGTGTGGGCTCCCTGCTACTAGAGGTTATATTAGGCTTTCCCGATAACTTCCACAGTGAAAGGTTAACCTTCCACATAGCTCCGTTCCAAAGTGGCTATCATGCTCTACTCAGACGCGAAGCCTTCGCTCGCTTTAATGCAATACCGCATTATGCTTCTCTCATGCTTAAGATGCCCGTTCCACGTGGCATCATTACAGTAAATGGAAATATTGAGCGCTCCTTGCGCGCGGAAGACCGTGTGGCTGCCTTGGCAGCCACACACAAAACGGCCTCACCAACTGAAGCATCTGACAGGTCGTTAAGACCACGGACGCGGTTTGATGATTCTGGCGAAGTTATATGTAATTGATACAGGTTTGATGGCTATACCCTTATTACAATACAAGGGGCTGAATGGGCGTAAACAAGTGGCAATTAGGCTCAACTTTCCTCATCTTGTACTGTACATAGTTTTTTTAGTATAACCTACCTTTTTTGCACGACAACTTTTCAACTAAGTTCCTCTCTTTAACAGATGGCCATCGTGCTACACCCGTCCAGGATATGGCACAACAGAGACACAGGCGCAGACATGCAGCAGGGACCCGTTCCAAGGATTCTTTTTAGATTAAGACCCTACGTAAACCTTTTTTACTGTCTCTTGTTGATAAACATCCCCCGGATTCTCAATATAATTGAGAAGGATGCTGACGTATTGGCATGTGGCCACGTCAGAATATTGCACATACCTGGACACCATGGGCTTATTACAAAGGGCACTATTTAGGCCCGGTTTACACCATAAAGACCGAATACCTTAGGGAGTGTTCGGCGTCGCGAGTTTGTCCTTATATGCATCAGCTCCGAATCATGTCTTTGGTCAAATGTTGGGTTTGCCCGGCTCCTGTGTTTTGCCGCCTTACGTTCCGCTCTATCGTCTAAGGCGGCACCAGGAGAACTACCGCGATTGTGCCCTGGTTCATCCGGACGAGCACCTCAGTAGAGAAAGCCGAAAACTGACTGTCATGATATAGCGTGAGACTGGTCAACCACTCGATGACCTATCGAAATCTTCGGGATTCCTCTACCTTAACGAAGGGCCGTTTCCTGGCCAGGCATGTACGCACCCCGAATTCGGATGAGCGCGGAGCCACCAGGGGCTATATAGTAGCCCCACTATCAAACTCCTCTGGCTAAGTGAAAGTGTTAAAGCATTATAGTCCGGTTGCCTAGTTCGCTGCGCTATCACCTCCTTAATGGACCAAGACGTTGGATCAAGTGTGAACACGTGTCTTCTGTGAACATCTCCGCATTATATGCGTGGGGGCTGAAGCCGACGATTGCAATCTTTCAGGTTATATACATATATACATAAATGGCCGCACAGGAGGCGTCATAGTACTTTTGGGCAAAAGTATAAATACAGCCTTGATAAACTAATAAAACATTGTTTTTACAACGGGAATACATGTTACTCAAACATAATATTCTTCGAGCACTGGGCCTCTATCGAACAAGCGCCTTCAAGAACTTCTTCAAAATAGTGCTCGGCAGCCACTCGGCCTATGGCCGAACCCTGCGCCGCAACAGTGGTGGCATCCATCTCCGCCCAGTATGTTTTGACACGGGCAAGGGCCATCCGCGAGCCTTCTATGCACGCCGACCCCTTCATCACATTAATGCGCGGCACCGCACCAAGGAACTGCTGCACCAAACTAAAATAGATGTTTGGCTTTAGCCTTTCCGGCCATAGATGATCCACAATAGACCTCATGGCGAGTCCGGGCAATCTTTTCAGCTTGGCCCATTCGGCAAGCCGATCATTCAATGGAAGCGGACGCTCTGGAATGTTAAATTGTGACCAGAATAGCTTGTCCACTTCATGATCTGTTTGATCTCGGAAGTATTCGGCCGCATCGACAGCACGCGCCGCCAAATCTAGATATGCGTCCGCCGAACTCCACAGCCGGTCCAGAGGGGCATACTGAGGATCTCCAAACTTCCTCCGCAGCATAAAGGGCTTCCTAGCCGCGATATCCCCGGCTTGACGTAGCTCCTTCTTCTTCGCTCTCTTTGCAGAGCGGGTGTCTTTGGTCGCCATCGTGGCCTTGTCCAGGTCCGTTGCCTTCGCCCAGTTTTCTTGTTCAAGAAGCTGGCAACGGTCGGCAGTATCTTTTAACTTTACAACCATCTTGGCCATCTTCTCTTTGCTCTTGCAATGCGCGGCCTTTTCGGCTCTTAACTCTGCGTCCCCTTCAAAGCCGCCGCATTGCTACACCTTGCTTGCTCCTTGGCTCGGGCAAGCTTCGCCCGAAGGGTCTCCACGGTGGCAGCTCCATCTGCAGTCACAACATATTAAAGATACTGGCATCATGCTGCTCTTACTATGTGACATTCACCAGCAAAATCACCTACCCTGTGCCTCGTTAAGCCACTTGTTAACAAGCACGATGTTGGCATCTGCAGCATCCAGTTTCCGCTTTAGTTCAGCAAACCCATCAGTCCGGCTAGCTACCAGAGCTTCAACCACCTGCACATAATGGCGGTCTGGTTATTACCTGGGACTACGATCCTCTGTTTGCCGCCGTTCTTGACGACAACCAGAGTCTCAGGGGCTACTATCTACACAGGGCACACCTAAATATGTGCGGTACTGTCAAAAATGTACATCATTTCACGTACCTCAAAACCTGTCAGTAGACTCATAAAGGCTTCATGCAACCCGCTTTCGGCGGACAAAATCCTTTCAATCACCGTACTCATCAACGAACGGTGCTCTTCTAAGGTAGTCGCTCGCTCTAGCAGATCCTTCAGTATGTCTGAGGGACTCCTGGATTAGGGGGTCTCCGGACAGCCGGACTATCTCCATTGGCCGGACTGTTAGACTCTGAAGATGCAAGATTGAAGACTTCTTCTCGTGTCCGGATGGGACTCTGCTTGGCGTGGAAGGCAAGCTAGGAAATACGTATATGGATATCTCCTCCTTTGTAACCAACCTTGTGTAACCCTAACCCTCTCCGGTGTCTATATAAACCAAAGGGTTTTAGTCCATAGGCTAGCTTCTAGGGTTTTAGCCTCTCTGATTTCGTGGTAGATCTACTCTTGTACTACCCATGTCATCAATATTAATCAAGCAGGACGTAGGGTTTTACCTCCATCAAGAGGGCCCGAACCTGGGTAAAACTTCGTGTCCCCTACCTCCTGTTACCATCCGGCCTAGACGCACAGTTCGGGACCCCCTACCCAAGATCCGCCGGTTTTGACAACGACATTGGTGCTTTCATTAAGAGTTCCTCTGTGTCGTCGCCGTTAGGCTTGATGGCTCCTACTATCATCGATAGCGATGCGGTCCAGGGTGAGACTTTTCTCCCCGGACAGATCTTCGTATTCGGCGACTTTGCACTACGGGTTAATTCGCTTGGCCATCTAGAGCAGATTGAAACCTACGCCCCTGGCCATCAGGTCAGATTTGGAAGTTTGAACTACATGGCCGACATCCGCGAAGACTTGATCTTCGACGGATTCGAGCCACTGCCGGGCATGCCGCACTATCGCGATGGGTATGACCTAGCTCTACCGCCGAACAGTACCCCAGAGGCCACGCCCACATCAGCTCCGACCCTTAGCTCGGAGCCAACTACACCAATCGTGGACGGGTGGTTAGACACCGCCTCAGGGGCTGTAGTCTCAATGGCAATCGAGCCAAACACCAGCATAATCCTCTGCATAGCCCGTGACTCCAAGGTGCCGGACCCTTTTTCTGACTCCGAACCATCCGTGCCCCTGCCAATCGAATCCGATTGGGCGCCAGTCATGGAATTCACCGCCGCAGATATCTTTCAGCACTCGCCCTTTGGCGACATCCTGGATTCACTAAGGTCTCTCTCTTTGTCAAGAGAGCCCTGGCCGGATTATGGCCAACAGGATTGGGATGCGGATGACAAAGAAATTCGACGCCCACCCACCACCCACTTCGTAGCCACTGTCGATGATTTAACCGACATGCTCGACTTCGACTCCGAAGACATCGATGGTATGGACGACGATGTAGGAGACAAACATGAATCAGCACCTATAGGGCACTGGAACGCCACCTCATCATTTGACATATACATGGTGGATACACCCAACGAAGGCAATGGCGATGAGATAGCGGAGGATGACCCCTCCAAGAAGCAACCCAAGCGCCGACGTCAGCGGCACCGCTCTAAGTCCCGCCAAAGCAAAAGTGGTGATACCGGCATAGGAGATAATAACACTCCGGATAGTGCCGAAGACAACAACAATCCCCTCCAGCAAGATTTAGAGCAGGAGGATGAAGGGGCCAGCTCTCCTGAGAGAGCGGCAGACGGAGAGTAGGAGTATGACAATTACATGCCCCCTCCGAAGACGAGGCAAGCCTTGGCGACGATGAATTCGTCGTACCAGAGGATCCCGTCGAACAAGAGCGCTTCAAGCGGCGGCCTATGGCCATGGCAAACAGCCTGAAGAAAAAGCAGCAGCACCTTCAGGCTGATCAAGATCTGCTAGGTGACAAATGGACTGAAGTCCTCGCGGGCGAGGAATATAAACTCGAGCGCCCCTCCAAGAGTTACCCAAGGCGCAGGTTATTACCCCGACTGGAGGAAGAAGCATATGATACGGCTGATCGGCCACCTCGTGGCCGAGATAGAGAGGCATTCCAGCCAAAAGCTCGGCCTCCAACCCAATGCCGTTCAAATAAAAAGGCATGGGGAGATACGCCAGAACTACGAGACATATTGGAGAACAAGGCAAAGCATTCAAGATCGATCTACGGATCAAGAGGGCGCACCACTCTGCGAGACGACAAACGTCACGCTGGATACAGTAAAAGCAAATCCGGCCGGGCCGAACACAGCGGGCAAGACCCATTGGAGCTGTGTCGCGATATAGCCCAATACAGAGGCACTGCACACCCCTTATGCTTCACAGACGAAGTAATGGAACATCTATTCCCAGAAGGTTTTAAACCTGTAAACATTGAATCATACGACAGCACAACAGATCTCGCAGTATGGATTGAGTACTTCCTCCCCCACATCCACAAATACCTCCCACTAAAGCTCAAAGGACCAGCGCGGCATTGGCTTAACAACTTGCCAGCAGACTCCATTAGCTGTTGGGAAGATCTGGAAGCCGCATTCCTCGACAACTTTCAGGGCACTTATGTGCGACCACCAGACGCCGATGATTCGAGCCACATAATTCAGCAGCCAGAAGAGTCGGCCAGGCAATTCTGGACTCGGTTCCTTACAAAGAAAAATCAAATCGTCGACTGTCCGGATGCGGAGGCCTTAGCGGCTTTCAAGCACAACATCCGAGATGAGTGGCTAGCCCGGCACCTTGGTCAGGAAAAGCCGAAATCTATGGCAGCTCTCACGATGCTCATGACCCGCTTTTGTGCGGGAGAAGACAGCTGGCTGGCTCGCTGTAATAACATATCAAAGAACCATGGTACCACAGATACCGAGGACGGCAATAGCAGCTCACGTCGCAACAAGCATAAGCGCCACATTAACAGCGAAAATACTGATGATACGGCAGTCAATGCCGGATTCAAAGGCTCTAAACCCGGTCAGCGGAAAAAGCCATTCAAACAAAGTAGCCGGGTCCGTCTAGCTTGGACCGTATACTCGATCGCTCGTGTCAAATACACGGCACCCCAGACAAGCCAGCCAATCACACCAACAGCGATTGTTGGGTGTTCAAGCAGGCCGGCAAGTTAATTGCCGAAAACAAGGACAAGGGGCCGTGTAGCGATGACGAGGAGGAACCCCGGCAGCCCACACTGGTGGACAGAAGAGGTTTCCCCCACAAGTGGGGACGGTGAACATGATATACGCAACCCACATCCCCAAGAGGGAGCGGAAGCGTGCGCTCAGGGACGTATATGCATTGGAGCCAGTCGCCCCAAAGTTCAACCCTTGGTCCTCCTGTCTGATCACCTTTGATCGCAGCGACCACCCCACTAGTATTCATCATGGCGGATTCGCCGCACTGGTCCTAGACCCAATCATCAACGGATTTCACCTCACTCGAGTCCTTATGGACGGCGGCAGCAGCCTGAACCTGCTTTATCAGGACACAGTGCACAAAATGGGTATAGACCCCTCGAGGATCAAACCCACAAAAACGGCCTTTAAGGGCATCATTCTAGGTGTAGAGGCCCATTGCACAGGCTCAATCACACTGCAAGTGGTCTTCGAATCCTCGGATTATTTCCGAAGCAAAGAGTTAATCTTCGATATAGTCCGTTTCGTAGTGGTTATCACGCGCTGCTCGGGCGAATCGCATTTGCTAGATTCAATGCGGTACCGCATTATGCATACCTCAAGCTCAAGATGCCAGGACCTCGCGGAGTTATTACAGTCAATGGAAACACAGAGCGCTCCCTCCGAACAGAGGAGCACACCGCGGCCCTCGCAGCAAAAGCGCAAAGCAGCCTCTCAAGGCAATCAACCAGTTCGGCGTTTCAAAGCCCGGGCACCTTCAAGCGCGCTCGGGGCAATCGGCAAATAGACTGCCTGGCACGATCTGAGCTCGCGTAGTAATACGGCGGCCACCCCAACCCCAGCCCAACGGCGATATTCGTGTCGCGCGTCCATAATTACGCATTAAAAATACCATGGGCACAGCTGGGGAGGGGGGCACAACTGCGGCACGCCCCAAAACACGGCCTAAACCGCACTAGGGGCTTCCCGTTTGGTTATTTTTCTTTTTCTTTCAGGACCTTAATCTCGGGAAACACTGTCCGGCAGCACCTTTGCCGAACACATCATGCAGCAACCAAGGAGGCAAACAGCTACATTATACAACAGAATTCCCATGTTGATTACAGATTTCATATCATTCCTCAGCCCGCCCTTGGAAGGGACATAGTCCTACTCTTTGCTTATCGCACTATCTGTATCACTTCGCTTTAACGCAATTTTGCAATAAACAATGCATGACATTACGACTATTATTACATTCTTGTTATATATATATATAGTGTTACTATTCATCACCCAGGGTGCAGAATAATTTATTCTTCACACGAGGTAATATTATGATCATTTCATAAATAAATTATGTTTCAAATACAAATAGTTACAGTCATATTGATTCACTTTGTAAAATTTGGCATAAAAAAGGTCAGAAGACCGGAAAAATTACATTTTATGTACATTTTACACTACGTTTTTACATTTGTAATTTATGTAACATAATATATTTTTTACGGTGATTATATATTTTATTACGTTCTCTTTTTATGTTCGAAATAAGACAAAATTTAAGAAACGTAAAATTACGGTGCATTGATGTTAAAATAGAGGTGGGTGAAGAATAACTATTCCTCATCCAGGGTGACGAATAGCGCGACCCTATATATATATGTGTGTGTGTGTGTGTGTGTGTGTGTGTGTGTGTGTGTGTGTTCATTAATGACGCCTTGCAACCGTACACTCTGGTACGGCCAATACACCAGGGGCTTACGTACCCCACCATGCAGTGTGAAAAGTCCGAACACTTTCACAAGTGCGACACCCCGAACTTATAACATTATATGCATCATCTCCGAATCATGTCTTTGGTCAAATATTGGGTTTGCCCGGCTCCTATGTTTTGGTACTTTACGTTCCGCTCTATCAGCTAAGGTAGCACTAGGAGAACTACTGCAATTGTGCCCCGGTTCTGTCGGGATGAGCACCTCAGTAGAGAAAGCTAAAACTGAGTGTCATGATAAGGCGAGAGACTGGTCGCTGTTTGGCGAGGTTTTTCGAGTCCCTAAAGACTTATGCCGCTTAGGGAGAGGGGTCGGCCATGTCCGGCTTACAGGCGTGTATCGCGCCCCGAATTCGGTCTTCCGAATACCAGGGGCTTCGCCGAAATTTAAAATTATAGAATTCTATGGCTAAGTGAGAGTGATAAAGCATTATTAGTCCGGTTGCCTTGTTCGTTGTGCTGAGAACCTCCCTCGAAGGACCCAAACATGGGAACAAGAGTGCTCAGGTTTATCCCGAACACCCCAGCACTCATGGCATGGGGGCAGAAGCCGAGGACTAGCCATCTCTCAGATTGGATAAACAGCCAAACAGAAGGTAATATTTTAAATTCCAACAAGCGTTGCATAGCGCATATGAAACGAGTTTTCATACATACAGGATAAAACGAGCAAGTATCATTCAAATATTACATCTTTCGAACACTCATCCGCGATAAGACGGACACCCGACAGAACACCCTCGTAGTACATCTCGGGGTGGCGGTGCTCCTTGCCCTCCGGCAGCCCCTCCTTGATCAGCTTCACGGCGTCTAGCTTGACGCACTGCATTTTTACATGGGCGAAAGCCCGGCGTGCACCTTCAATGCAGACGGATCGCTTGACGACCTCCAGCCGTGGGCAGGCATCCACAAGCCGCCTCGCCAGGCCGAAGAAGCTGTTCGGAAGGGCGTCACCAGGCCACAGCCGGACTATGAAAGCCCTTCATGGCCTGATCGGCCGCCTTATGTAGCTCGACCATCTGCTTCAGCTGGTCGCTCATCGGCACCAGATGTTCGGCCTCAGCATACTGAGACCAGAACAGCTTCTTCGTCGAGCTTCCGTCCTCGGCCTGGTAAAATTGTGCGGCATCGGACACACTGCGGGGCAAATCTGCGAATGCTCCTGAAGAGCTCCGGATCTGGATAAATAATCGGTAATTACTTTTACATGCTTGCTTTGCATATAGAAAGCCTTACCCGCCGCTATCTTCTTCGTCGCATCGATCTCCTGAAGGGCCTTCTGGGCCTCAGCCTTGGCACTCTTTACGCTCTCACGGGCTGTGGCAAGCTCAGACTCTCGCGTCTTCAAGTCAAGCTCCAACGCCTCGTGCTTCGTCATGAGAGCCTGGAGCTCTTGCTGCACCTCGCCCACCCGAGCCTCGTGCTTCTCTCGCTCGGTGCGCTCCTTGGGCGCTGTATCTTCTGCCTTGGTCAGCGCTTGCTTCAGGGTCGCCACCTCAGTCGTGGCCCCTGGCAAACATACAATGATCCTGTCATTTTGCAATTGCGTCTTTTTTTATATACATATCTATAGAAGGGGTATTACTTACCCTTGTTCTCCTCGAGCTGCCTCTTGGCAAGGCCGAGCTCCTTCTTGGACCCATCGAGGTCCTGCTTCAGTACGACGACCTCCGCAGTTAGTGCGGCGGACGCCAACAGCGAAGCCTGCATATGCATATTGACATACTTATATTAGACTCCTACGATATTATTTGATCCTCTATTCGGCTTTTCTTTGTGAACACCGAACAAAGCATCAGGGGCTACTGTCTATGCGGTAATATTTCTACTACATCTTAAAACACTTACCTCGAAGCCTGTTAGAAGGCTGGCACAGGCTTCAGTCAATTCGCTCTTGGCGGACTGAACCTTCTGTATCACCGCACTCATGATGGCGCGGTGCTCCTCGTCGATGGAAGCGCTGCGAAGCGCTTCCAGCAGGTTGTCCGGCGCCTCTGGATGGACAGAGGTCACCGGCACAGGCGTTTTGCTCCTCTTGGAAGGAGGCTGCCTGCCCGAGCCCGGAACCGCTGGAGGGTCCAGTGCGGTGTTCGGCTGAGGGCCGAACTCGGAGCTCTCGAGGCCCCCGTCCCCTCGGCTCCCGGAGTCCGGAAGGCCGCCTTGAGGCGCCTCCGGGACTGTCTCCCCTCGATCCGGAGCCTCTTGAGACAACACCTCGGCGTCGTCGGCAAGATGAGGGGAGGTGGCGGTCGAGACTGGATCGCTATCCATGTCCGACAAGCCCAGGGAACCGTCCGATGATACCTCGATGTTGGCTTGTGGCGGCCTGCGTAATTATGTTTGGCGATTAGGGAAAGCAGTGCGACCAAGGAATCTTATGGGTTACTTTGGTATCCGAACACTTACGATCTCCCCTGGGGCTTAGCCCTGGGCAACCACTCGTCTTCGCCTTCGTCGGCGGCGGTGGAGCTGTCCGGAAGGAGAGTCCTTCCCTTCTTGGACCCTTCGCCCCCCCCCAGTTGGGGCGGCCTTCCTTTTTCTGTCTCCCCCAGTCGGTGGGGGAGCATCTTCTTCTTCTTCATCGTCTTCGGGGGAAGAGTGCACCGCAGAGTCATCGGACGGTGAGTCCGACGATGCCTGGCGTCGGGAACTCTTTCGAGCTCCCTTGGCCTTCTTGGTCTTCTCTGGCACCTTCTGCCAGTCCTGTCAAAGGTACGGGAGTTTAGATCCCGCATAGAGTCAATCTATATAAAAAATAAGTATCCTGTGAAAGGTAAAGCAGCTTACCGCACTGGCTTGCCGCTTCGCGCTGAATCCGCGATCCTCAGTAAAAGGGGGAGGGACCTCGGCACTTTTGAACAGCACCCTCCAGGCGTCTTCATGAGTCGTGTCGAAGAGCCTGTTCAGAGTCCGGTGCTGTTCCGGATTGAACTCCCACAAGGTGAACTCCCGTTGTTGGCACGGGAGTATCCGGCGGATGAGCATAACCTGGACTATGTTGACAAGCTTGAGCTTCTTGTCCACCATGTTTTGAATACATGTTGGGAGTCTGGTCAGCTCTTTCGAATTACCCCAGGACAGGCCCTTCTCTTTCCAGGAGGTGAGCCGCATGGGGAAGCCAGATCGGAACTCGGGGGCCGCTACCCACGCGGGATCGCGCAGCTCGGTGATATAGAACCACCCCGATTGCCACCCCTTTATGGTTTCCACAAAGGAGCCCTCGAGCCATGTTATGTTGGGAATCTTGCCCACCATGGCGCCTCCGCACTCCGTCTGGTGGCCACCCACCACCTTTGGCTTGACATTGAAGGTCTTCAGCCATAAGCCGAAGTGGGGCTTGATGCGGAGGAAGGCCTCGCACACTGTTGACACCTGATTTTGGCAAGATACAGATTGCAAGGAAGATGGTCTCGAGTGAACGGGTTTTCAGCATGAAAAGATTCACGTCGCCGAGTGGAACCACTTTGATGTTTCGGTTATATTCATTCGACTTTATCTTACGGACCGAAACTATACTTCGAGTGGCATAATTCAATGTTCTGAGTGGTTTTTCACCAATCATGTCTTCAATATGACCTCAGATGAAGGAGCACTCTTAAGGAATTGTCTTCGTCTCATTGAGGCAATCGATTTTGATATATAAATCATCTCAATCTGAGTTCATATGCAAAAGTTAGAGGCAATACACTGCAGACCGATTCTCAACGGAAATATGGCGCGAGGTGCGAGACACTTGTCTGATAGGTTGCGCGAGTAATTCGGACATCAATACGGCCTTGAATCGAAAAAGTTTCAACATGAAAAAGTTTTGTCTCGTCGAGCTGATCGTTTTTCATATAAAATTTGTCTCAATCCGAGGTCGTATGCAACCTGGAGAGGCAAATCAAGATCAGGATGTGTTTTCAGTCGGGAAATCCGAGTGAAAAGTTTACCATCCGAGTGAAAACCTACCGATCGAGTAAATGTCGAGTGAAAAACTTATCGATCGAGTAAAAGATTGGCTTCCGAGTGAAAATATAGTAATCTGAGTGAAATTATCATCCGAGTGAAGTTATTCCGAGTGAAAAGATTACCGTCGGAATGAAAACTTGACGTTCGAGTAAGATATTGCCTTCCGAGCGAAATATTGTCATCCAAGTGAAAGAATGTCTTCCGAGTGAAAGATTTTCTTCCGAGTGAAAGACATAACATCCGAGTGAAAAGGTCCAGTCGGACGAAAAACTCTAATATCCGAGTGGATGAGCTCGGATCCGAGTGAAACTGAAGATGTGCCCGAAAGGTAATCCAGATGACCTCGGATGGAAAAGTGATCAACACGGAAGTTGTGCGCATCATCAAAACGGTGAACTTTGGATTTGGAGTCATTATCATATGAGATAGTATACGGCCTGTAAGTTCACTACGAGACTCGGACAATCCAGTCTGTTACATGACCGAGTCCGACTGGATATTAAAGATGGCTTCGTAGAATATTCAAGATGGTCTTATTTGGAAAAGTGTTCAACATAAGAATTGTTCGTCTCGTCGAGGCGCACAAGTTTCATATTTGGGCCGTCTTGATCGGAGGTCATATGCAAGCTCGGCAGCCCGCGCAAGGAGGAAGACATAAGTTGGGCCAGATTCAAACTGAATCCGAGTTGGAATAGAACTAGGACTCTAGGACATGAGTTGATGTATTTTTTTGTCAAGAAAGCCTAGATGAATCCTTTGCTTGTATGGGAAGTCCAGCCGCCTCTTATATATGTTGGGGGTGATGGCTGATTGAACAACACACAATCGAACAAATCAATATACTACTTTTTCATCTACGTTTTATCTCTCCACCGTTTTTCTATCTCGTTCTTTGCTGTTCTTTGTGCTTGAGAGCTGCGAATCTCGAGGCTCTAGGGGTGAGCGAATCGACCTAGGGCAGCCCATAGCCGCCGCACTCCCTGACGGGGTCCCTCCCGGGGGTGTGGGGTTTTCGGGTTTGCAAAAGTGCCCGTCGACTGTCTTGCGTATTGCGCTGTCGGTTGGGGCTCCTTCGACGTGAGCTGCGGTGCATCACCCCCGGCGTCGAGGGTACACGTGACGTGTTCGTGTGTCAACACACTTTTTGGCGACTCCGCTGGGGATCAAAGATCAATCATCATCATCCACCATGTCTGATCTTCCCAAGCCATCTGAGGTAGACGTCGATAACATCATTAAGCCCAGTCTTGATGAGATATCGGCCGATCATCGCCAAGTCTATGAGGAGTACAAGAAGGCACGTGAGGAGGAGGACCTGCAGGAGTTCCTTGCAAAATTCAAGAAAGATCGCCAAGGCAACATCACTCCAATTGAAGAAATCAAATACCCTCCTCTTCAAACTGAACAGGTTAAACCCTCTGTAAGTACTGCCTTTTCTCTTGAGCAGTGGGCTGAGATTGAAAGCTGTATTGCTGATGGTAACAATCTAGTCTATCAAACTTTTATAAAAAATACTAATGCTCAGAAGAATATATCTCAATCGTCTAGTGGTAATAATGGTGTAGCTGCTAGTGTGCAAAACCCTAATCTGGCTTTACCTATTGCATCGGTGCCTCCCGTGCCGATGACTTATTATCCTACCCAAACAAATCAGATTGTGCCTACACCCATTAATCCTATTATGAGCATGACAGGTTCGGTGGCAACGCCGAGCCAAACTCTACCTACAGCTACAACCACTCGACCACTACCAAATTATGGGTCGACATACATGCCACAATTCCTACCTACAGCTAGTAGCCATACTCTTCCTATGTCACTGCCACAAGCTTCATCGTCCACTACGGATGATGGTCTAGCTAATCTTAGAGAGGAGATGGCTAAGATGCTTAGAGAGAATTTTGGAGTTGAGTTACCTCGGAATTGGATTTACCAAAAGCCGTACCCCGAGTACTTTGATGCCATCCAGTGCCCTCCGGGATATAAGATTCCAGATTTTGTTAAGTTCAATGGAGAGGGCACAAAAATGACATGGGAGCATGTTAGTCAATACTTAGCACAACTAGGTGAAGCAGGCTCACTAAATGAGTTGAAAGTACATTTGTTTCCTTTATCTTTAACTAATACTGCATTTTCATGGTTTTCTTCTTTACCACATGGTTCCATTCGGGTTTGGTCGCAGCTAGAGCAGAAATTTCATGATCACTTTTATAGCAGCGACATCTAACATCGGTTAAATAGAAGCATGATGAATCGGTCTCCGATTACGTCAAGAGATTCAGAGAAACAAAAAACCGGTGTTTTAGTTTGGTGATAACCGAGAGAGACTTGGCAGACCTAGTGCTGAGTGGTTTGAGGACTCCCATTAGAGAAAAGCTAGAAGGTTATGAGTTCTTAAATATCAACCAAGTTTTACAAAGGGCTTTGGCTCAGGAAAGCCGAAGCAAAGATCTCAAAGAAGTGCATAGATACAAAGCCGGTCGTCCAAAGATGAATATGGTGGAATATGATAGTGATCACTCGGACGATGAGGGTGATGTTTTTGCTACTGAATTTGTTTGGCCATCTAAGGCCAAACCCTTTACTTGCAATGATCTGAAACCGATTCATAAGAATCATGATGAAGAGATGAAGTTTACTTTTAACATTTCTAAGTGTGATAAAATATTTGATGCTTTGCTGCAGGCTAAGATTATTAGAATATCTCATACTTACCGCCGTTTGAAGAGCTAAAACGGCGTGCTTATTGCAAGTATCATAATTCTTTTTCTCATGCTACTAATGATTGCAATGTTTTTCGACGATAGATATAATCGGCCATTAATGACGGACGATTGAACTTTTCTGAGATGCAAGTTGATAAACAACCTTTTCCAATGAATACCATGGATTTGGAGGGGAAGAAGCTACTCATTCGGCCTAAGGTAGCCGAATCTGCTAATAAAGCTAATATCATTATTGGTGAGCCCAAGAAAGACAAGGAAGGAAGCACGGTCTTGGGGAGACATGTTGTGCTTGATAAGTAGCCCGATGGCAAGGAAGTAATCAAAATCACCATCAAGAATCCTACACTCGGGAGGCAACCGCAAGTGCAAGAAAATACTCGAGTTAAATTTGTCAAACCCAAGAGTCCAGAAGTTGGCAAGTGGAAGAGGAATGAAGCTAAAATGCAACGCAAGCGGATCAAGCCAACTTTTGATATGTTGCTATCCAAATATGCTAATCAGTCGGCTGGTCCCAGCTCTAACCGGCCATCATACTTGAAGCGACCAAGGTCACCATCAGATGATATGTTCAGTCAGTATATGAAACTGAGTGGACCAAAGGCGTTGTTTCCAGAAGAGCAAAGGCAAACTGTTTGGGGTCGACTTGAATACTCATATAATGGCCGACTGAACATCGGTAACTATCGGTCGGCTGGTCAAAACATGCGACCGGATGGAAATTATCCGAGTGTAAGAATGCACCCAAGTGGAGGCTATCCGAGTGAAAAAATGTGGCCGAGTAGATTCCATCCGACTGAATTCCATCCGAGTGATATCCATCCGAGTGGATTCCATCAGAGTAAAAAGGTGCGCCCGAGTGGAAATTTCATGCATCTAGAAAGTCAAAAAGAATGGCGTGTTAAATCACCAAGTGTTGCAGCAGTTGAGTCGGGAAAAGGCAAGGAGAAAATGGATGTCGACTCACTTATCTTGGGCACCGAAACATTCGCCATACAGCAGCCGATTATGCATAGCAATCCGACTGAGCCGATACTTGCTATCGCGCCAAAGCACTCGGCTAATGACCATGAGGCAGGCACCAGCCAGGTAAAAATGAGAGATCCTAAATACACTCAGCCAAAGTGGTGTCCTCCAGGGCTAACAAAGACACAAAAGAGGAAACTACAGAGGTTAAGGAGTCAAGAGATGGCAGAACAGGAGGCCGAGAAACAAAGGGATAAGTTGTTCAATGACACTCGACCCATGGTTCCACCAAAACAAGTGTGGAGGCCTAAAAAATACAAGAGACAGCAACTTCTACATCTATCACAGCAATACCTACATCACCAAAGGAGGATGATGCAACATATATGACATCGTCTGCGACACTTCTTACTTCTCCTTCACTCGGACAAATTTCAGAATCTGTGGATGCACTCGAGGAGGAGGCTGATATGTTGGACTATGAGTCTATGCCGGTTCATGAAGGTATGGATATCAATATGTTGTATTACTTACCCGCTGAGTTTCGTGCTGTAGATGAAGAAGGGGAGGTGGCTCAGCTGGATTTTGGCCCTAAAAACGCAATATTCGAGAAGCCAAAAGAACCAGTAACGCATCTTAAACCATTATATCTCAGAGGTCATATCAATGGGTCGCCGCTCACTCGGATGCTTGTTGATGGTGGTGCTGTGGTAAATCTTATGCCCTATTCGGTCTTCAAGAAATTGGGTTTGCCTGATGAAGAATTGATCAAGACCAATATGGTGCTCAACGGATTTGAAGGCAAAGAGAAAACTGAAGCCAAAGGTGTGATGTATGTGGAGCTTACAGTCGGAAGCAAAACTTTGGCTACTGCATTCTTTGTCGCTGAGGTGCAAGGTAACTACAACGTCATACTAGGCCGCGATTGGGTTCATGCAAACCAGTGCGTGCCATCCACTATGCACCAGTTTTTGATTCAGTGGGTTGATGATGAAGTGGAAGTTATTCATGCGGATAACTCGGCCTGTGTTGCTTTGGCCGATGCATCGATGGATTGGCAACATCCCAATGCTACTTGCTTGATGGGACGTGACTTATCAGAATTTGATTTTCTCAGCGCAACCAAGAATGGTTTTGTGCCCGTCTCTTCAAAGCCGAGTGAATGCAATCGGCTCCAAGGTATGATATGTTTAAATGGATCCTAATTCCGAGTGGTTACAAAAACATCTTGTAAAGTATCGGTCCAATGAGAACGATATGTATGAGTCTATAGAGGAGTTGGATGACATGGATAAACTTGGACAAGGTTTTACATCAGCCGATCCATTAGAAGAGGTAGATATTGGAGATGGTTCAGTCACTCGACCGACATTTATAAACAAAAATTTGAAAGCCGATTGTAAGGCTAAGTTAATCGAGCTATTGAAAGAATATGTTTGTTGCTTTGCATGGGAATATCATGAGATGCCAGGGTTAAGCCGAGAGCTAGTGGAACATCGGTTGCCTATAAAGGCCGGTTTTAGACCTTATAAAAAGCCGGCAGAAAATTTAATCCGAAAACATATGACCGGATCAAGGAAGAGATCGGTCAACTGCTTGAAGCTAATTTCATTCGACCTTGTAGGTATGCCGAGTGGATTTCTAACATTGTCCCAGTAGAGAAGAAAGGATCTGGCAAGTTGAGGGTGTGCATTGATTTCAGAGATTTGAATAGGGCTACACCCAAAGATGAGTATCCTATGCCAATAGCCGATATGCTTATTAATGATGCTTCTGGACATAAGGTTATTAGCTTTCTAGATGGTAATGCCAGATACAATCAAATTTTTATGGCCGAAGAGGACATGTACAAAACGGCTTTCCGATGTCCTGGTTTCCTTGGTTTATTTGAGTGGACAGTGATGACATTCGGATTAAAAAATGCTGGAGCCACGTATCAAAGGGCTATGAATTTAATTTTTCATGATTTACTCGGTGTCATACTTGAAGTTTATATTGATGATATTGTTGTCAAATCGGATGCTTTTGAATCTCACTTGGCCGATTTGCATTTAGCTTTCGAAAGAATGAAAAAGTATGGACTGAAGATGAATCCTTTAAAGTGTGCATTCGGTGTATCAGCTTGCAAGTTTTTGGGTTTTATTATTCATGAAGATGTCATAGAGATTGATCTCAAAAAGATAGAGGCCATACATAAAGTGGAGGCTCCAACATGCAAGAGAGATATGCAAAAGTTTCTTGGCAAGGTCAATTATTTGAGAAGGTTCATAGCTAATCTATCAGGGAAAGTTGATGCATTTACTCCTATCCTTCGGTTAAAGAATGATGCTGATTTCACTTGGTGGGCAAAACAGCAAGAAGCATTTGATATGATCAAGAATTATTTGTGCACTCCTCCGGTGATGAAAGCACCCAAGCATAGGGAACCCTTCAGACTTTACATTGCAGTAGAGGAAGGAGTTATTGGTGTTGTTCTAACTCAAGAGACCGAAGGAAAAGAGCATGCCATCACTTATTTGAGCCGCCGCCTATTGGACGCAGAGACAAGGTATACATTTATTGAAAAATTATGTCTATGTTTATATTATGCTTGCACAAAATTGAGACATTATTTAGTACCGAGTGCTTGCATAGTAGCTTGTCAGACCGCAGTCATTAAGTACATGTTGCATAGACCAATTCTTAGTGGTAGAATTGGCAAGTGGGCTTATGCTTTGATTGAATATGATTTGGCCTATGAATCTCTAAAATCCATGAAAGGCCAAATCGTTGCTCATTTTATTGTTGAACATCAGATTGATGACAAACATGATGTTGATATAAACCTTGTCTCAATAGTACCATGGAGATTATATTTTGATGGTTCAGTTTGTACCAATGGCCAAGGTGCTGGTATTGTTTACATATCTCCTCATGGTGCTGTTTTTGAAGCCTCATGCCGCTTAGAATATTTTTGTACAAACAATCAAGCTGAATATGAAGCATTATTATTCGGCCTAGAGATGTTACTTGCTATAGGTGTTACACATATTGAGGCTTATGGTGATTCGTTACTAGTGGTGCAACAAATATCCAAAGTCTTTCAGTGTTTGGGCGAATCACTTAATGTTTATCTTGATAGATGTCTAGATATAATTTATACTTTGGATTGCTTTAGCATTGCTCATATATCTAGACATGACAATTGGAAAGCAAATGAATTGGCACAACAAGCATCCGGATATCATGTTGATCATGGCATGTTTCATATCTCTGAAAGACCGATGTCTTGTCTTGCCAATATGGGAGGGCCGAACCTGAACCCACTGATTCGGCCATTAACAAAAAGTCTAGTGCAGGTGACAATCCCGACTGGAGGAAGCCCATTGTTGATTACTTGTGCAATCCGAGTGAAAGGCTGGACAGGGCTGTTCGGCGTATGGCTTTCAAGTATACAATGAGAGATGATGGTCTTTATCGCCGAACAGTCGATGATGTTCTTCTAAAGTGTTTGGATGAGGACCAGGCAAGAGTTGCTATGGGAGATGTACATGAAGGCATTTGTGGCACTCACCAGTCGGCTCCCAAGATGAAATGGTTATTGCGACGTGCTGGGTTTTATTGGCCGACTATGATTAATGATTGCTTCAGATATTATAAAGGGTGTGAAGCTTGTCAAAAATTTGGTGATATTCAATTGGCTCCTGCTGCTATGTTGCATCCTATTATCAAGTCGTGGCCTTTCAGAGGATGGGGTTTAGACTTTATTGGGCAGATTCATCCATCTTCCTCAAAGGGGCATCGTTTCATATTGGTGGCAACTGATTATTTCACTAAATGGTCTGAAGCAGTACCTCTCAAGAACATGACACATACAGAGGTAATTCAATTCATAACCGAGCACATTATTCATAGATTCGGTATTCCTCAAATGTTAACAACAGATCAAGGTTCACCTTTCATGTCACACCAAGTCAGAGAGTTTTCCGGATCTTATAACATAAAGTTGCTCAATTCCTCTCCATATTATGCCCAAGCTAATGGACAAGCTGAGTCTAGCAATAAAATTTTAATCAAACTCATCAAGAAAAAGATTGAAGATAATCCAAGGAGATGGCATGAGTTGTTGTCTGAAGCTTTGTGGGCACATAGAATTTCAAGGCATGGTGCTACAAAGGTGACCCCATATGAGCTAGTATATGGTCAAGAGGCCGTTTTACCAGTGGAAGTAAATTTGAATGCTTTGAGAATAGCCAAACAAAATGATTTATCGGCAGTAGACTTTTATAACTTGATGATGGACAATTTGATGAGGTTGCCGATAAGCGTTTGGTTGCTTTGAAGTCCATAGAGAGATACAAGTTGAGGGTTGCGAGAGCTTACAATAAGAAAGTTAAGTTGAAGAATTTTCAAGTTGGTGATCTCGTCTGGAAAGTGATTCTGCCGATTGGTTCAAGAGATAGAAAATTCGGGAAGTGGTCTCCAAGATGGGAAGGTCCTTTTAGAATTACAAGAGTTGTTCCCGGAAATTCATATTTGGTGGAATCAATACAAGGGGCATTGTTACCTCGAGCTCTCAGTGGCAAATATTTGAAGAAGTACCACCCGAGTGTGTGGCAGGAAGCCTAAGTAGGCTATGGCCGATATACGATTATCGCCCTTAGCACAAACATGGCCGATACATAATTATTGCCCTGAGAAAAATAAATGGCCGATGGAGTGTTGATATCGTCCTTAGAACAAACACTATGCATATTATTTTTCGGCGTGCAAGCTTTGCCGAAAAACAGGGGGGCATGTGTTGACACCTGATTTTGGCAAGATACAGATTGCAATGAAGATGGTCTCGAGTGAACGGGTTTTCAGCATGAAAATATTCACGTCACCGAGTGGAACCACTTTGATGTTTCGGTTATATTCATTCGACTTTATCTTACGGACCGAAACTATACTCCGAGTGGCATAATTCAATGTTCCGAGTGGTTTTTCGCCAATCACGGCTTCAATATGACCTCGGATAAAGGAGCACTCTTAAGGAATTGTCTTTGTCTCATCGAGGCAATTGATTTTGATATATAAATCATCTCAATCCAAGTTCATATGCAAAAGTTAGAGGCAATACACTGCAGACCGATCCTCAACGGAAATATGGCACGAGGTGCCACACACTTGTCTGATAGGTTGCGCGAGTAATTAGGCCATCAATACGGCCTTGAATCGAAAAACCTTCAACATGAAAAAGTTTTGTCTTGTCGAGCTGATCGTTTTTCATATAAAATTTGTCTCAATACGAGGTCGTATGCAACCTGGAGAGGCAAATCAAGATCAGGCTGTGTTTTCAGTCGGGAAATCCGAGTGAAAAGTTTACCATCTGAGTGAAAACCTACCGATCGAGTAAAAGGTCGAGTGAAAAACTTATCGATCGAGTAAAAGATTGGCTTCCGAGTGAAAATATAGTAATTTGAGTGAAATTATCATCCGAGTGAAGTTATTCCGAGTGAAAAGATTACCGTCAGAATGAAAACTTGACGTTCGAGTAAGATATTGCCTTCCGAGTGAAATATAGTCATCCGAGTGAAAGATTGTCTTCCGAGTGAAATTATAGTCATCCGAGTGAAAGATTGTATTTCGAGTGAAAGACTTAACATCCGAGTGAAAAGGTCCAGTCGGACGAAAAACTCTAATATCCGAGTGGATGAGCTCGGATCTGAGTGAAACTGAAGATGTGCCCGAAAGGTAATCCAGATGACCTCGGATGGAAAAGTGATCAACGCGGAAGTTGTGTGCATCGTCAAAACGGTGAACTTTGGATTTGGATTCATTATCATATGAGATAGTATACGTCCTGTAAGTTCACTACGAGACTCGGACAATCCAGTCTGTTACATGACCGAGTCCGACTGGATATTAAAGATGGCTTCGTAGAATATTCAAGATGGTCTTATTTGGAAAAGTGTTCAACATAAGAATTGTTCATCCCGTTGAGGCGCACACGTTTCATATTTAGGCCATCTTGATCGGAGGTCATATGCAAGCTCGGCGGCCCGCGCAAGGAGGAAGACAGAAGTTGGGCCAGATTCAAACTGAATCCGAGTTGGAATAGAACTAGGACTCTAGGACGTGAATTGATGTAATTTTTTGTAAGGAAAGCCTAGATGAATCCTTTGCTTGTATGGGAAGTCCAGCCGCCTCTTACATATGTTGGGGGTGATGTCCGATTGAACAACACACAATCGAACAAATCAATATACTACGTTTTCATCTATGTTTTATCTCTCCACCATTTTTCTATCTCGTTCTTCGCTGTTCTTCGTGTTTGAGAGCTGCGAATCCCGAGGCTCTAGGGGCGAGCGAATCGAACTAGGGCATCCCATAGAAGCCACACTCCCTGACGGGGTCCCTCCCGGGGTGTGGGGTTTTCGGGTCTGCAAAAGCGCATGTCGACTGTCTTGCGTATCGCGTTGTCGGTTGGGTCTCCTTCGACGTGAGCTGCGGTGCATCACCCCCGGCGTCGAGGGTACACGTGACGTGTTCGTGTGTCAACACACACGATGATAAACGCCAAGATGTTGAGGACGAAGTTCGGGGCCACATCATGGAAATCCAGGCCGTAATAAAACATGAGCCCCCGGACGAAGGGATGGAGACGGAATCCCAGTCCGCGGAGGAAATGGGTGAGGAATACCACCCTCTCGTGGGGCCTGGGGGTGGGGATGAGCTGCCCCTCATCTGGGAGCCGGTGCGCGATGTCGTCGGGCAGGTATCCGGCTCTCCTTAGTTTCTTGATGTCTCCCTCCATGACGGAGGAGACCATCCACTTGCCTCCCGCTCCGGACATGGTTGGAGAAGGTTGAGGTGGAAGTGCGGACTTGGCCGCTGGAGCTCGAGTGTGCGAAAACGGATGAGCAAAGGAGGAAGAAGGCATGGATAGAAAGGTGAATCCTTATCCCTTTATATGGGCGGACGAAACTAAGCGTCCCCACTTGCCTGGTAAAACTCGCTTATCCCCCAAGCGTCGCAATTGATGGCGCGGTTGGGTTACCCACGCCCGTATTGATGAGAATCCCGTAATACGGGGACACGATCTCTTCTTTGACAAGACGTGTCGAAAAACTGCCTCGCGTTATGTGCGGGACTGGTTAAAAGAAACGATTCGAATAATCACCGGGCCATGACATAACGTCGTACTGCCAAAACAAGCCAGCAAATTAGATCTGCGAAAATATTATTCTCTCTATGGTGGAATGTGGAACTTATTTTGCAGGGTTGGACACTATCCTCGTATTCAAATTCTTCTGCGGTGTATTCGGAGAAGGAACCCGCCTTGCAATGTCGAAGACAATACTGCGCGCCGGACTCATCATCACTGAAGCCTGGTTCAGGGGCTACTGAGGGAGTCATGGATTAGGGGGTCTCCGGACAGCCGGACTATCTCCATTGGCCGGACCGTTAGACTATGAAGATGCAAGATTGAAGACTTCGTCTCGTGTCCGGATGGGACTCTGCTTGGCGTGGAAGGCAAGCTAGGCAATACGTATATGGATATCTCCTCCTTTGTAACTGACCTTGTGTAACCCTAACCCTCTCCGGTGTTTATATAAACCGAAGGGTTTTAGTCCGTAGGACAACAATCACAACATACAATCATACCATAGGCTAGCTTCTAGGGTTTAGCCTCTCTGATCTCGTGGTAGATCTACTCTTGTACTACCCATATCATCAATATTAATCAAGCAGGACGTAGGGTTTTACCTCCATCAAGAGGGCCCGAACCTGGGTAAAACTTCGTGTCCCCTGCCTTCTATTACCATCCGGCCTAGACGCACAGTTCGGGACCCCCTACCCGAGATCCGTCGGTTTTGACACCGACAACGTCCGACCGCACACCAGATGGTGCCGGATTCTTTTGATTGCTCTCTTCAAGAGCCGGATACTGGGGACTTCGGGTGGCCATAGGATTACCTTCTAGCCTTAGCGGATCAGGAGAAACCCTCCGCAACAATACTTCATGGTCGCCCGCTTCTTGAGCTGGGGAGTCCGGGGGAGGCGTTTCGCTCTCCATCATCTCCGAAAGAAGATCCCCTGAAGACGAGCTCTGCTGAGAAGGGCTAAGATCCGAACTGCAAGATAAACACTTTGGTTATTTTCCTCAGAAGTAAGGTAGGATATCTTCACTATTAAGTACTTTTTGATTACTTACAGCTCGTTAGAGGGCTGATCCCGGCATGGACATTGTGCGGCAAGAGCACCCTCCGAGGCAGGACCGTCTGGTGGAGATTTCTTCTCCCGTTTGTCAACCTTGGTTTCCGGATCTTCAGAGGTAGTCCTCTTCCTTCCCCGGGGCGAGAAAATGTCAGATTCTTCCCCTTGGTTATCCTCCTTCACGGAGGCGCTCATTCCCTCGGTTGGAATAGGTAGCGGTGGAGGCCCGCTTTCGCCCTCTTTATTCCCCCTTCATCTTCCTTTGAGGGCACCAGGAAGGTGCTGTCTCGAGCATCTTTTCCAGCACCGAATTGTCCAAGCCTTTAGGAAGGGGGGTCGAACACCGGATCATCTTCGCCTTTGTTATCCAGTCCTGGTCAAAGAGCGATTCTTCAGAATGATGTAATGATAAATAAAAGGACAGTGTGTTCGGCCATGGGATTACTTACTTGGGCCGCGGTGCGGTTGCTGCTCAGGCCCACGTCCTCGGTAGTGTCCAGACACTCTATTTGGGTTCCGAATAACGATTTGTACATCTCCTCGTGCGTCAGGCCGAGGAAATTCTGAATAGTGGGCAGTCCTTCCGGGTTGAATTCCCACATGCGGAGGGGCCGACGTTTGCAAGGCTGGACTCGACGAACTAGCATAACTTGCATTACCATAACCAGACTGAAATCTCCCTCGAAGAGATCTCGGATGCGGCTCTGCAGTATGGGCACATCCTTGGCTGGACCCCAGCTCAGCCCCCTGCTGATCCATGACATCAGTTGTGGTGGAGGGCCCGAGCGAAAAATAGGGGCAGCTACCCACTTGGCACTTCGGGGAGCTATGACATAAAACCACTCTTGTTGCCACAATCCGGACACCTCTGGAAAGGAACCATTCGGCCATGGAGCGCCAGCAATTTTGCTTATTAGAGAACCTCCGCACGCTACGTACTGCCCCTCGACCATCTTCGGCTTCACATCAAAGGTTTTGAGCCACAGGCCAAAGTGAGGGGTAATGCGGAGGAAGGCCTCACAAACAACAATAAATGACGAGATGTGAAGGAGGGAATCCGGGGCTAGGTCGTGAAAATCCAGCCCGTAATAGAACATAAGACCCCTAACAAAGGGATCCGAAGCGAGGCCTAGTCCTCGGAGGAAGTGGGATACAAACACAATGCTCTGGTTGGGTTCGGGAGTAGGGATGACCTGCCCTCGAGCGGGCAGCCTATGCGAAATTTCGGCGGTCAGGTATCTGGCCTCCCTCAACTTCTTGATATCCTCCTCCATGACAGAGGAAGGCATCCACTGGCCTTGAAGGCTGGATCCGTACATGATTGAAGGTCCGAAGCACCTGACTTGGGCTTTGGGTGTTAGAACTCGAGGAGGGGGCAGGATTCGATTGAGCACGGGAGGGGAAAAAGTAAAAGCCTTGTCCCTTTATAAAAAGGGTGAATATCAAGTGTCCTCCTCGTGGCCGTTTGGGACTTGCCTAAGATCTAGGGGTCCTGGGCACGGTTGGGTTACCCACGCCCGTATTGATGAGAATCCCGTAATAAGGGGGACACGATCTCTGCTTTGACAAGACGTGTCAAGAAATCGCCTCGCGTTATGTGCGGGGCTGGTTAAAGAAAAATGGTTCAAATAATTACTGGGCCATGGCATGATGTCATGTTGCCAAAACGTGTCAGCAGATTAGATTTGTGGAAATATTATTCTCTCTACGGTGGTATGTGGAACTTATTTTGCAGGGTCGGACACTATCTTTGTATTCAAACTCTTCTGTGGTGTATTCGGAGGAGGAACCCGCCTTGCAATGTCGAAGACAATACTGCGTGCCAGACTCATCGTCATTGAAGCCTGGTTCAGGGGCTACTGAGGGAGTCCTGGATTAGGGGGTCTCCGGACAGCGGGACTATATCCTTTGTCCGGACTGTTGGACTATGAAGATACAAGATTGAAGACTCTGTCTCGTGTTCGGATGGGACTCTACTCGGCGTGGAAGGCAAGCTAGGCAATACGGATATGGATATCTCCTCCTTTGTAACCGATCTTGTGTAACCCTAGCCCCCTCCAGTGTCTATATAAACCGGAGGGTTTTAGTCCATAGGATAAGATACAATCATACCATAGGCTAGCTTCTAGGTTTTAGCCTCTCCGATCTTGCGGTAGATCAACTCTTGTACTACTCATATTATCAAGAATAAATCAAGCAGGACGTAGGGTTTTACCCTCATCAAGAGGGCCCGAACCTGGGTAAACCATCGTGTCCCCTGCCTCCTGTTACCATCCACCTTAGACGCACAGTTCGGGACCCCCTACCCGAGATCTGCCGGTTTTGACACTGACAACAGCCTTACTATATTAGAACTTCAGAAGTCAACAAGAAATCGAGGGAAACCGAACATAGAATTAACCCCGAAAGTGGGCCGCTGAACAAACATGAGGTGACAAGAGAAAAGAAATATGGAAGGAAATCGACCTAAACTGGAAGCTAGCAAATAGCATCTCAATTCAATCCCAGTGAGAGAGTCCAATAGCAGGGAAACATCCCCGACAAGGGAGAGAGAGACTAGATGGCGGCGGCAGCTCGGACGCTCGCTCCGACCTTCTGCCTGGGTGAATGCTTGCATGATGCCATGTCCACCTTATAGCTTCCCGGACCCTGGGTGAATGCCTGCATGATGCCCACCATACAACGTCTCAGACGCCACACATGCCGCCCCTGCGAGCAGATGGCGCTATGAGGCATGCAGAGGGCGGTTGGCTACCCCTACGGTGGTCATAACATTACTGCAGGATGGTGCTAACGCGACACTACGATCAGAGACCCTTCGAAGAAACTGTGTGCAATGCAATAATCGCAAACGGTGATGTAAGAAACCCGTCAAAAAAGATGCAAAACATTTGCGATGATGGATGCATCAAACACGGTTCAGAATTCAGTTGTGTGTGTGATGAGGGGCAAACGGTTCAGTTTAATGACCAGTTTGCGATGAGGTAGAAGAGCAAAAACGGGCGGCCAAATGAAGGTGTGTGCGATATACAGCATATGGTTCACTCAGATGAACTGTTTGTGATTAGGCAACACAAAAGAAATGGTCAGCCAGATCAAGGTGTGTGCGATATACGAGATATAGTTCACTCGGATGAATTGTTTGCGTTGAGCCAAGAGAACAGAAACGGTTCAACTTAACAAGATGTGTGTGATACGCAACAAACTTGTCTGTAATCGGAAATGTGTGGCAAGACCGATAACAACACAGACGATTTCTGTTAACAAGCCATGTGTGTTGTGAGCAAAAGATTGCTGGTATACAACTGTGAGTGATTGATGAAATCATCACCGACGGGTTCCATTGTTTAGTCCGTGTGCGATGTGATTTGCTCTGTCTATAGAGCAGCAACATATATACTTAAAAAGGTAGCATTGCAAAACCAAATTAAGCATACAACTACACAAGTGACTACACACATAACATTTCCACACACCGAAGTAAACAATTAGATGCATACTAAACTAGGAGAAACGAGGATTTATCATCTGCTTATTGTTGCAACGACGCTTGCCATTTCTCTGCTTCCGACTGGATCCCTGGATGTTTGGGGCAAGGAGGCACTTCCTCAAGTCAATGATCCGCCTGTACATGTCGTAGCTTGTGTATGCCTCCTTGGCCGCGTACACGACGTGAGCTTTGTTGAGTTTCTCCATCTAGGCCGAGTGCCATGCACACTTGTCCTTGTTGCAAGAATCCTTTATGTCTATGTAATAGGGGTCGATGATGGCCTCAGTGAGGTGAACCAGTGAGTCCTTCTCATGCTCCTTGCTGCCCCAGATCTTGTATTGGCCCTGGATGTCGACAAGATTCTGGCAGGTGATGCCCAAATTCTCGAGCACCTTTACATCGTTGGTGATGTCCACCGTAGAGAACATGTAGTGCGGGCTGTTGACAAACCTGGCGAAATGCTCGCAAGGCCTTGTGGCCAAGCAGTAGTGGTAGACGAGGACGTGGTTGTGCACACACATCTGGGCGACGGCAACCTTGGGACGAGACCAAACACGAGCGCGGGTGTACTCGAGGTCGAACCCGACCACCTTGTACTTCTCCTCGGCAAGCAACATCTCCATGATGTTGATGGAGTGCTCCACCCAGACCGGGTTGTTGGTGTACACCAAGGTCCGTGAACCTTCTGTGGGTGTCCACCATGGCATGCATGGTGAACTGTTGCTCGTCGTCGGCAGCCGCTTGGAGCTCCATTGGAGCCGCGCGGGATACCCTCTAAGAATTTGTCGTGGTGGGTGTGCTTCTTGCAATGGTGGGGTGCGATCGAAAGGTTGAAGAGACACAAGGGTTAAATGGCTGTTGTAATAAATGGGGGCCGACCGGCCTGTAATCATCACGTCTTGTCACGGCGTTCATATCAGAGGATTCTAGTGCACGCTTGACAACACCGCACCGCAAGCGTTTCGTTTGACCACGGGTGGGCTCGAAGAGGTGCCAAATGTATCGTCAGTGAGCCTGTTCCCGCGCTACCACGTAGTTTACCATGCAAGCTTCCTGCGCGGCTAGTTTGGCCCTGCGTCGGCTAGAAGAGGGACAAATCATGGGCGTTTGTTGGCAAAAAGCTTTTTTAAAACGAATTGTGTTGAATGACTTCAGTCATAAGTTTACCCATGGGTGATGAGATCAAAGTTACACAGAAGGGTGATGATGGACACTCGAGTGCGATAATTAATGCTGCGCTCTACATGGCACACGGTTGAAGAAACCAACGGTGTGTAATAATGTCAAATATCGCAGTCGAGTTAGCCATACAGATCATGTGCTATGAGATCGACAAGGTAAACAGATTCGAGAATGGTTAATAAAATCTAAGACCATTGCATATTAAGGTAAAAATAGTGCTACCAATATACGAGTCTCATATGATGCCATTTCAACGATTATACCACAAAAGCTCGAAATGTGGTGGGGTTTGCTGGCAGCTTGGCGGCGGCGGTAGGCGGCGAGCTAAGTGGTTACCACTGCGATAGGCGGTGCCATGCATAAACACGGAGGAGCTTGTGCAGGTGTGAATGGGGCCCGGAGGAGGTGGCGGGCGGGGTGAGGGTTTTTGTGGCTTGGGGATGGTGAGTTTTTTTTGAATTGGGTGGTGAGGGTTTTCTGTCCCACAAAGAATTTCAGAGGTAACAGTTTGCTAGTGCCAACCGTGTGTGATTGACACAACACGCAAAATGAAAGTCATTGCACACGGTTCCAATTTTGGGGACCGTGTGTGATTGACGAACTACCTCCGTCCTGGTTTATTGGCCCCCTTTGTAATTTGTGTCAAATTTAGACCAAATATTTAGCTAAGAAATGTTTATGCATGTCACCAAAAATTATATCATTGAACTATGTTCAAATATGCATCCAACGGTATAATTTCTGCTGACCTGCACTAACATTTTGTGAGTTAAATCTTTGGTAAAAATTTAACACAAATTACAAAGGGGACCAATAAACGAGGATGGGGGTAGATTCCATCAACCAAACTGATTGCATCCATATCCCACAGTTAGACATAAGTAAACATAGATTTAACATACTCAGACATAGATAATAAGCGTACACGTACACAAGCATAGTTCAACCATAAGTACATAGTTCCATGATATGCACTACAAAAAAAAGACACTTCCGTGATGATACGTGTTTGTCACAGTAGGTCACGTTTTCTGTCATGCATGTACATCCATGACAATTTTATGACAGAATCAAGATAGTCATACCTGTGTTGTCGTAGAAGTGTTCCATGACATTACCAAAATTATCATCACGGAAGTGTCCACTTCCATGATGATAAATCGCGTGTCATAGAAGTGCTTTCGTCAAGGGTGACTGACACGCGACATCCACCATAACGAAACGCCGTTAAGCTATCGGGTCCGATTTTGGATCCGATAACCCGTTAATAGCCCAGACCAATGGGGATTTTCCACGTGTAAAATACTCATTGGCCGGAGGAAACACGTGTTTGCTCACCGTTGGGACAGATGTCATCCACTCATTGGATAGGAGGCGCCTATGATACGTTAACACGTGGCATGGCCCAACAGAGGCCCATTCCGGTGAAAAGGCCAGCCCAGCTAAAGGCCCACCATGTTTTTTCAGGCACTAGTCGGCTGGTCCGTTAATAGCCTGCCATGTTTTAGGCCAAATTGAGGCCCATACCAGATGAGGCCCGTTCACATCCTACCATGTTTTGGGCCAAATTATGACCCATATCGGATCAGGCCCGTTAACAGGCCACTGTTCTTTTGGGCCCATTTCAAGATAGCTTTGTATTTCAGCCTGTTAAATGCACGTTTACCAGTTCGGCCCGATAATAGTTTTGGCCTATTAGCGGCCTGCGGTGCATCTGGGACGTTGTCGGCCCGGTTTAACTTTAGGCCATTAAATGGCCCATGCAAGCACTAGGCTATTTCTTGTCCGACGTAACTTTAGGCCTCTTAATGGTTCATAGTCTTCGTGGATAAATTGCAGCCCAACTGGCCTACCAGCTTGTTAATGGTTCGTGTAACAGTTGGGCCTAATTACAGCCCGCGTTGAATACGGCCTGCTTATAGCCCATCTGATAATGGCCCGTGACACTTTTAGGCCTATGGCCCGTGTAGATACCGGCCTGCTTAAAGCCCATAATTTTATTGGGCCAAACGGGCCTACGATATATTTTGGCATGTTAACTGCTCGTCCTATTTGGGCCAAACATGGGCCTTAGGCAGTTTCGTCTTGTATTGGCCCGTGAATTTTTCAGCTCAACGCTAGCCCAATCTAGGTTTTAGCCTCTTAAAAGCCCATTGTATTCTCTGGCCCAGCTGGCCAGAACTTTACTCGGCCTGTTAAAAGCGGGAAACAACCATAAGGTTTAGACCTGCTAATGGCCCAAGATGATTATAGGCCCACGTTCTGGCCAATATGTGTAATGGGCCACCCTGAAGGCCGACAACATTGAGATCCACAGAACCTTCCGCCTAAATTACAGCATACCGACCAAGAATAAACCTAGAGCATACAACAAAGAAATTACAGCATATTACATCCCCTCGGCATCAAAGTTCGGTGCCAGTGATAATAAAGGGCAACCAGACAGCAGATTACATAAACTGGGCAGGTCGCCACCAGTGGAAGTTAACAGGTGGACAAAATAATAGACAGAACCGACAGCACTTCAACACAGTTCAAGAAAGGTTAGCCCGGCCCAGCAGCTGTAGCGCAAGCAGCTTAGCAACCTGATGAGACTATGCTTCTTTGGCGCTCATATCCACCAACTTAAGCTGCATAGCATCAATAAACGTCATGTACTTATGGTTAATGTTGCATAGAGATTGGAGTTCCAGTCATATTTGAGCGAAAGCATGTATTTCTGCTTGAATTTCAGACTGAAGAAGTCGAACAGATTCAGGCAGCAACTTCATCGAGCTTGTGTCACTGAGTAAGTTTGACACTACATCAAGATGTGACTTTGTGGTTGTATCCCTACCCTCAATATGTTTTTCCTTCTCCTCTAGAATATATGTTAGAGGGACAAACAATGGGTTCGTCTCACTATCTTTGTGGCAGTTCTTCCTAGCAACAGTGTTGTCACCCTGAAAGAGAAACAAGTAGGTAGATAATAGGTTTTGCACGTATAAGCATCAGCGTTGTCAATTCATCTCATTTCTTTGTCAGAAATAAAGAGACACGGTTTAAAATAGCATTAACACAATAGGCATTGTTCATAGTTAAGATGGCAGGAAATGGCATTATGCAGGAGCGGCCAGCTTCACCAGACCACTGGATTACAGATCAAGAACACAAACATAGATGTAGTTCTAAACAACGTATAAGCATGAATGGTGAGTGTACTGTCAATTTATACCATTTCAGATTGGTAAATAAAGAGACACGATTTAAATAACATTAATATAATATGGCATTGTTCATAGTTGAGACATAGCAGGATATGACATTGTGCTGTTGTTGGTATTCTCACCACACCACTGGATTACAGATCAAGAACACAAGCATACACATAGTGCTAAAGAAGATAACTTGCTATGTTTAGTTCAATTTACATGGTACGAATAAGGAACTAGATTGTACAACTAAAGACTGAAATTGAGAACGACAAATTTATGTTTATGTACTTCTACTTTATAAACTTTGAACACATAATTTGATGCAGACGACAAAAATAAACAGCATTTTCACACATAGCTATCCAAATATAAACAACAAAGTTTTAAGGCTCGAGGAGAACAAACTTACATTAGTAGTGAAGACAGACTCTATGAAGGCCTTGTCCATATTGATGGGGGGGAATTCAAGAAGTTTACCTCACACTCTTCTTCACGAGTATTGCATTTATTCTACATTTTGTTAAGAGTAAATATAGATGTGAAAATATAGGAACAAATGGTGATTATTTAACTTAAGATGCAGAGTACAAATGTAAATACAACATTGGTTTTATTCAGTAACTTAAGATGCAGAAGGCACTGACAAGAGAAATGCGGAGCTAAACTTCTTCAGTAACATTGGTTTTACTCAATATTTTGGCAAGAGTAAACGTAGATCTGATGTGTAGAAAAATGGAGGACAAGGGAAAATAAGCTGCAAAGTGTACATGAAGAACTAGCTGACAAATATAAGGACAACAGATACTTACAAGAACAACGCAGAACAAAATTTCTTCATAGGCATTGGGTTTATTCTACATTAATTTAAGCATTAATATAGATTTGATAATTTGGAGCGAACAATGGATAAGCAATCTATAATGCACAATGATGTCACATAATCCACCAGGTATGAATGTAAGGACAGCGATAGGATAATAGGTACTCACAAGAGCAAAGCTGCGACCAACATAGTTGTGATATCCTAGGTTTTGCGGCGCTGGTTCTATCGCCAATATACGTCGGGTGCTATGTGATTTCTCCGGTAGCACCACTTTTTTCAAGAACTTTGCTTGTACTGTTCAGGTTCTGCAATCACCCTCTTCCTTTTGGATGTCTGAAACACATTAACAACATTTGAATGGAAAAACATAGTATGGTGACAAATGGAATAGGTGTTGATAATGGATGGGCATGGCATCTTCACATATATCATGAGTAAACTAAGCAGATGGCGGTGCAACGAAGCAAAAGAAATGGAAGACACCTTATGCAAGATACGTGCAACCAATAAAACCTTGCCAAAGTAGAACATGCACCTTACTGGGTGAACAGGATAGGCCATCTGCCTTTGACTCTTTGAGCTTAGAATATTCATTAGGATCATATTCTGAATACGAATCTATAGGTCGGGAGCATATGGGTTTCATTGCATCCACAATGGACCTCAATCCCTTGATGCCAAGTTTGTTACCCATTGAACTTTTCCGCAATATTCTTCTGATGTGTGCATTCTTATATTCGTTGTGATTACGTACAATATATATAAGGCATGAAAACACAAATAGTAGTGAGATTATCTTTGTAATGCAGAGGATATTGTAATATAATAGAGGCTCCCTATAAACCCTTGTGTACTATCACTGAATTCTGATGAGAGAGCCCATGTGTGCTGTAATGTGGTGAGTAGATTAATATAATCTAGCACAACTACACAAAAAAATAGGCTCCCTGTTGGGGCCCCCGGATGTAAGGATAGTTGGTAGATGATAGGTTCATAATATACCGTATAGAAAATTTATTGCCAAACCATGATAACGAGAGCGCAGAGCCAGTAGGCAGATCGTAGTGTAGATAATAGGGGTACATCATAACCACCATAAATAAATCGGGAAAGCGAAACTGGCTGGAAAACATAGGGTTTTGCTGCTACTAATATGCAGCCTATCGACCACCTACAGGCCAGCTCTATTCATCTGAAGGCGCACAACTATTACTATCAGTTTAGTCTATCAAAGACCGCGCGGCTCCCACCATTTCCGGGGTATTATGGCAGACCAACTCGAAGTGCGAAATCATTTAGGAGAACCAGCCCAATAGAGGTGTCGACTGAAGATGTCCCTGCTCGCTTTCCTGACAAGGAACATACTGTTCTTCCCATACAAAACACCGCACGAGTCGCCGAAACACCGGCCCCCACCGCCTGTGTTCCTCCACCACCCCCACCCCCGCCCCCACCCATGTCGAGTTTTCTTTGTTTGGTGAGGTCCCACCACCACCACCCACAACCATCGTCCCCACTCGAGCCCCTTCCTTCGCACCAGCGAACTCCGGCGAGCTCTCAAAACTCGACTGACCCAATTTTGAAATTTAGTCCACTGTCATTTAACTAGTGTGGAATATAAAAGCGGAAAACCATAAGCATTGCGAGTATAGTGTTGAGTGTGCCATGGCGGATCTGAAGGTGCAAACCGGACAAAGGCAACTTCGCAACCAATGTTTGATTTCAACTAACAAGTAAGTGATGGACAAGAAATCAGAGTAAAGCAGTGGCAATCTATTTTCTTGTTGCGATAAATAAGTTGAGCAGATACGAAAGAGTACCGCCTCTGGTGCGGCGCCGTGTATGCATTTGCTGAGCATTTGACAGTGCTACGGTAGCGATGGCTATCGGTGGCATGGAAGCAGATCTAGGAGGGTAGACGCTGGCGGCGGGGCGCGGTGGACGAGATGGTCATGGGAGCGGCGCAGGCAAGGTGGACGATGGCGGGCATGATGCAAGAGGACAGGATGCAAGGATCCCAGTCCGAAGCCGTGGATGAGAGAGGTCGATCTCTCGTAATGGCCGACGGCGTCGGGGTATCAGCTCCGGCATGGTGGAGGAGGACAGCGGTGGATGGGGTGGCGGACAGAGGAGGCTGGGGTGGAGAGGGTATTTTGGCGCACACGGAGTACGAATGGGGAAATGGAGGGAGAGAGGAAGGGGAACCATGTATTCAGGGCGCGCTTGTCTCAAATGCGAGGAAATTAACAAACTTAGCCCCCGTTTAAAATTTCCTACATCACAGCAATATTAGTCGGTTGGGGATAGGACGGTAATCTCACATGCACCGAATATTTGCCGATGGGAGTTTGTTTTTGGCGCCCACCGTGTATGAATCGAGGAGGGAGTCAATTTCGGCCGAGGAGACACTGTGTTTTGGCACCCACCGTGTATGAATCCGGGTGAGAGGCGTTTATGTCTCGTTTGAGTGAAATTACAAACCTACCCCTATCGAAACCTATAAAAATTGAGTTCATAGGCTTTGCGTGGCAGGCATAGGCAGTAATTTCCATCTCACGGATTTTGGTTTCGGGCGGTTACTGCAACTTTCCCCGCTTCGTTCAAATTTTTGCACAGCAAGAGTGCACGTTTACCGTGCCAACTCAATTCCAATCCAGTTTGTATTCTATTTTTTCGGCAGGATCCAGTTTCGATTGAAATAAAATTCTATATACATCATTTTATATATATATACTTTCAAAAGCACAACACACTTTATACATAAATATGGTTTACAAATGGCATGATCTCAGATTCATAAGGTTGTATCCATCTTAATTTGGATTTTCAAATATTTGAAACCACTTTATGTTGAAATCCAATGTATGCATTCCTCGCTAACTGTCTCCAATTAATGGGTGTTTCATGCGGGTTTTTATTTTTTTACTTCTCAAACATGTATAATGTGTTTCACACACGCAACATATAGTGTAATCCCATTTAGACATTAATTGCATATAAACCATGCATTGTCTCTAATTAAAGAATCTATAGATCACTAATGTTGATAAACTATATAACATTACACGTGTCCATAAATTCAAATCAATATGCATGTTTGATACACCAATTTGTGTTATGATATTATCGATGTCGTGATCTCTAGTTTAAATATTTGAATCCCCTTTAATCCAGATATTCGTCTCACATAGCTATTACTCATGCTTATAGGAGAGTATCTCTCTAGACCTGTACATGTTCATCGTCTCTCGAGTATCTCTCGTGCTACTTGTATGTAGACAATGATCTTTTATCTTCATAACACACTGACGGTACTCTCTCCCTTGACCTCCATCACTCTATCTCTCTCTAAGTATATCTCGCTCCCTACTATGTGTCTCTAACTATGATTCTCCATGTCAAATCTCTTTCTCTCACACAAACACAAACTTTGTCTCCCGGGATCTCATTTCTCTCTACTATTCCCCTGTGTGCCACTCGCACACAGCCTGTCACACAGAGATGTCTTTCGCTCCTTAGGTATGAGAAGCTACGAGTCTTCCTCTTAAATATCTCTTTCTCACACACAAACACAAACTCTGTCTCCCAGGGTCTCATATCTCTCCACCATTCTCTTGTATGCCGCTCACACACACTCTCTCTCCCTAGAGATATCTTGTGTTCCCTTATATGTCTTTCTAGCTATCACTCTTGTTGTGAAATATCTTTCTCTCTCGCGGGCACAAAACTCCGTCTCTCGGGATCTCATTTCTCTCCGATATTTGTTTGTATGTGAGTCACATGCACCCTTTCTCCATCTCTCTCACACCCACACACATAAATCAGCCTTCTGATCCACTCAACTCCTATCTCTAACGCACACTAGCTAGCATCTTTATCTTTCTATTTATCTGTTTCTCCATCAACCTTTTTTCTCGCCCTCACTCTTGCTTCCTATCATGCACACTGTGTATGTTTCTCTCTACATGCAATCAAGTGCCCTGTTTTTTTCTTTCTCTCTCACACACATAACTTCACCCTCTGAACCACCTGGCGGTCATCTCCAACACTCAAACTAGCCGATGTCCCTCTATCTAGCATTTCCATCTCTGTATCTATCTGCAGTTTCTCCGTCAACATTTCTTTCTCGCACGCACTATTGCTTCCTATCACCCACACTATATATGTCTCACCATACATGCATTTATAGGTTGATCTCCTTTGCACAATCGTCGTGTCTCACTCCCTCTTCTCGCCATAGATGCATGCTCCAGCCCACACCACTATCTCCTAAAGACAAAACACATGCTCAATTGTCGGGCCTTCTTCCATGCACTCTCACATGCATGCATATTGTCATACAGATTCGTCTCTCCCCATGTCGTTGATCTTATGACTTATGTCTTCTTTCTTTTATCTCGATCATGCGCGCACACACACATAGACCCGCGTATACATGTATACCTCTCGCACATGCACATTCAAGGTCTCTATGTCTCCATACATAGTTAATTACCCTCAACCCTAACGCCACATCGAATCGTTCTCTTCTTGTGTGCACATAACTTCCGTCCAGATGGGTAAAACACACACTCACACTTAACAATCTCCTACTAGCTACCCCCTCTCACTCTTCCCCTATATCCCCGAAACTAATAAGACCATCCCTCGTGCGTGGGAGATAAGGATGTGGAGAGAGGTGCGGGTATCTTTTGTAAAATTATCATAGTTTGCTTTCTATCCATCAGATATAGATCAGACGATCTATATTACAAGATGGCAGGCACACCATCATCACCAACTCGTTTTTCTATAAGAGTAGAGATGATAAGTTTGCTAACTACTAAAGTAAAGTGGAATTTGTCCATGTTATACAAGTAAATTAAGGTGATTGTTTATCATAAGGGTAAGGTTGGACGATGGGTGGTAGGAACAAATGCTCCGCCTAGAGGATGTGTGTGTGAGATGGAGTCTTAGTGTGTGTGTGTGTCTGGGGCGTGGGTGTGTGTGTGTGATGGAGTCTTAGTGTGTGTATGGGGGGTGGGTGGGTGCGTGCATGTGTGTGTGTGTGGTGTGTGTGTGCGACGCGGGGTCCTTGGTGGCGGATGTAATTTAAGTGTGTGTGGCTTCATCATAGAGAGGTGATGTGTATGGCAGAGGCCACCAACGATGAGGTGCGAGAGAGAAAAGGCCCGTAGAGAGGGAAGGGAAGCGGGCTGTGGAGTAACGTTTTTTACCACAATTTCTTAGGAAACTAAGTGCAATAATTGAATAGTTTTGTAACTACCAGTACTACACCTCAAACGGTTCAAAACCAATAGTCCCTTGCCAGCGCACGCTTCCCGCATGAAACAGTCAGTGTCGCCCTGGAGCGTCAGTGCCGCATTAATGCCCGGCCAGAGCGGAGGTGACCTCTCACTGGCGCTGGCTTTGAAGCAGCACGACGGCCGAGAGAGCGCCGCTTCCCGGTGCATGTGACTGCTCCGCGTCAAGGCTGGCCATAGTTTGGATGAGTCTCCATCGTGGGGAGCCACACTAACCGTGATGATATGGATCGTTCCATCTATGAAGTACACGTGGGACTGGAACTATGAGACAGACATGTACCCAGGAGTGGACGTACGAACCTGAGTAATGTAGCGCAGTAAGTGAAGTAGGAAGGCACAAATAGTATGAACATGTGTGGCATATAGGCATTTGTCTCTTACTACGTACCACTAAATGTTGCACGTGTAATGCACGGTGATGTTATGGAGTACGTGCCTAAGTACTCTACTACTACTATATTAATTGGAGGCACATATTAGGTTTTATATTTGTTTATATGTATGCCCTGAGACCTTCCAACTAGACGTGTCTTTCTCTCCGGGTCACACTTTGTATCGTTCATACCACTAGTACTACTACGTGTGGTCTCCGACCCAGAAGTTGAAGAAGTGGAGACGCTCTACCATGATGTTCATGTCCCACTCCTTTTGGTTACATGTGGGACATCCAGCACGTGCCGTGTCTGGCACTCCTTCGTCGTAAGAGTTGAAACGCTAGCATTCATCAGGAAAAAAATCGGCAGTGATACTATACCACACGGTTTCCTTGCTCCTCGATATCGGAAAGAATAATTTAGTTCGCCAACATGTGGGACGTCGACCATCCTGGTTCACTTGCCATGCACGCTGAACTCCAAGGAAGAGGAACCCCGATCGTCGCGCCGCTGTAATAATGACTAATGAGCCGTCAAATCATAGGCCCAACCTTTCCCACTGTGAAGTTGCTCGGACGAAGGAACCATCATGACTTCGTTGAATTCCGCTTCTTGAAGAAAACTACTGTACCAATAGTACTGCTAGCTACAGTAGTTACTCCAGCAGAGGCCTCCTTTTGTTCATCGGATAGGAATTTTATAGGAATATGAAAATCATAGGAAGTGAGATGACATGCATCTCAATTCCTATAGAGAAAGAGATGCCATTTGATGCATAGGATAGGAATTTTCCATCGAGTCTGGGCTAATGTACTGGCAATTTGCTCTAAAAACTGCAGTAGTAAATAGTAGTACTGGTACATGCTCGTACTCAGACACAGACACACACACTAACTACTAGTACTACTACTTCTCACATGCTGGACAGATGTTGTCGTTCTCCTTCCCGGCTTTGTCGGCGACATCCCACCGTGCTTGGATCTTCGCAGACCTCTTCGTGGCAGCGCGGGCTTCCTCTTCTTTCTTGCGGCGGCGGGCCTCTCTTTTCTTGAGTGCTTTCTGACTTCTCTGCTCCCTCTGTGCGGGTTTGGCCGCCTCTTTCTCTACCACCCATTCGGCCTTTGCAGCTTCAAATTCCGCCCACATAGGTGTGAGGTCGCGAGCGGTGATGAACTCGGCACGGCGGGATGTCATCACTTCCCTACCATTTTGTGTGCGGTCGTGGGCGGCGAGGAACAAGGCGCGGCGGGATGCCATCGCTTCCTTACTGGTTAGTGTGTGGCGCGGTGGCATGAACGAACGATGCTTGGTCAGAGCTCTAGGGTGGAGTGGCCGGACAACTGTATAGTGCATTGGTTTGTCAAGAGCTCAAGGACAGAAGACGAAGGAAATTTGGATTCCCCTTCAATCCTAGTCATTTATTACCGAGTAAAATGCATTGGTGGTCATCGAACTTGTGTTGATAGCTCACTTTGGTCATTATATTATATACGTGATGCACACATTAGCGCACACCGTCCATAGAGGCAAGTAGCATGTACGCGTGTAGACACTCACGCTCACACTGTCAAACCATGCTAATGCATGCACGTCGCCATCTCAATCAAATTCCTGCTCATGGTGCAACGCAAACAGCAAGCCCGTCACCTGCGCGCCCCGGTGGTGCCTAACATTACTGTTTAGACGTTTGATGGAGGCCTCCGGGAATGCCGAGCATGTATTCACCTGGCTCAACACCAACGGTCATACTCGGGACTCGGCGCCTTGCTCATGTATATCGTCCATCTCAACGACAATATATAAAACAGCCTAGCTAGAGATGGTACTATGGTACGGAGTATGTACTATCATGAGTGACCGATCATAGTGCCACTGCACACGAGTGTGTGTCTGATCGATTCGTCCAATATTCGTAAGTTATGCATGGTTGTGTGGTGTCTAATGGTGGTCGTCGAAGGCTAGCTTGCGACAAGACCAGTTGCATGGACGTCAGGTAGTCAATACGTGCTGCATACACTTCAAAGGCTCGTCATCCATGAGTTCACATTTTACCACCACGCCAACCTCTGACCGACCTGGCCTACCGAAACCCCTTCCATCGCTAGCGCGCGCTTCCCGCCTGAAACGGTCACCATCTCTACAGAACGTCAATGTCGCATTCAGTGGACTTAACTATAGGTGCAGTTGATGTGTCACTCACATGCGGGCCAGATGCCCGTTGGGCCCACATGTCCGTGACCCAACGCACCTGCAGTTAAGTCACTGAAGCAGCGTCCACATTCACGCACGATGAACCTACTCCGGCTTCAGTCGTCCATCTGGCTGTCGCGGCTCATTGCCATTCGCCCACTAAATTAACTTGGGCCCCAGCTCCCAACCATAGCCAAAGACCCACACTCATTCTCCTCCGGTCCCTTCCTTCTGTCGGCACCACTCCAACCATGGCCTCCTGGCGCTCCAAAGCTCTCTTGGACGTACTGTCGCAGGAGCAGACGAAGGACATCGGCGGCTCCGCTCCGGTCGCGCTTCAAAGCTCTCTTGGACGTACTGTCGCAGGAGTAGACGAAGGAGATCGCCAGCTCCCCCCATCCGCCCTCCACCACCACTACCACGAAGCCGGCGCACGTGTGCGGGCGCAGCCGGTAGCGAGGAAGAGTAGTGAATGGTAGGTCGCCGCTGCTCTGGTCCCAGGAAGGCCACCGCTCCTCCACTCAATCAACGCCAAGCATGGTGGGATAAACATCAGCGGTTGATTAGCCGCTTGACGGCGACGTGGAGGTGGAAATCTTCAGAACCTTGTGCTCCGGAGGAGGAGGTTATCGAGGCAGATGAGGATGAGGCAAAGGCAATGGCCGGCTTTCTCGGGTTCATGGCCGGACATGGTGGTCGAGCACCGGCGATCGTTTGGATTAGGTTTACAGTAGGTTTTAGTACGGTTTGTGTGAAATATGTAATGAATTTCGTCCAGTTTGTAGGAAAAGTTTTCGAAATGTAATGAATCTCATCCGGTTAATTTGAAATTTGCTTTGTTTGCACGAATTTCGTCCGGTTAGTTCATATAGTTGTCGAAAGGTATGCGAGCAGCATTGGATGGCATCCAGCAGTGTCCTCGGACAGATGTCGGTGTAAATTTGTGGGCCAGCGCTAGAGATTAACAGTGCTCCATTATTTGGCAGGGAACAGTTATCCCTCGATCAAAATCAGATCCACTGTGTTTCGCACTCCTCCCACGTAAGAGTGTAAACTCTTGCTTACATAAAAATGGAGCAAGTGGACGGCACTGTAGCACGTCATATCACTCAAACTAGCCCGCCTAACGCGCGGGAAAGGACCGCCCACGTCATTTTGTTTTGGATTTATATCGATCGATCGCACAAAAATGTTTTGCTTTGCAAGTTCAAAAGAAAAGGCGGCACACTTACGACTCGTACGGGTTGCACCCCCGACAGTCCCGCTCGCACGCCGCTCACCGGAAGGGAGACGCGTTGTCTTGCAATTTCACTGATATGCGGGATGCAATTGAATAAACCGTTGATAGCCAAAATCTAATCACTCGGCGGGCGTCAGCTGAGAAGAGAGAGATGGGGGAGGGAGAAGAGATCGCCCGCCCGCCGCACACGGACTCCAAGAAATATATGGTGATAATGTGAGGTGGGCCATGCGGGAGTGTGGACCGCTTCCAAGCCCTCCCCCCTTAGACGCTAGATGCCCGCATTCATAGCAACTAGTACTAGTAAAATACTGGCCTATGAGCCCACTTATGTGGAGGAGAGAGAGGCATTGACAAAGTCATGGAGTGGGCTCTGCAAGAGCCCGTCTCTGCACGTGCTCCTAGGTATAAAAAACTAATTCTAAAAAAGAGGCATAAGAAACAATTGTGTCTAAAAAAGAAAGGTAAAAAACATTTGAGAGGAAATAGATAGAGAGAAAGTGAGAAAAAGTTGTAACCTTTATAGCCAACCTTATAGTCAACACTATGGTAGTATTACATGAGGAAGGAGGGAGTGGTGCACATGCCAAGTTCACTGGGCTGCCATGTTTCACAGTCCTCCATCGTAACAGTGGAGACAATAGCTTTCATCAAAAATAAACAATGAATACCCGTTGCTTGTCCTCTATATCGTAAAAGAATACTTTCCATTCACCGACATGTGGGACGTCGACCATCCTGGTCCACCTGCCATGCACAAAATTATCCTGGTCCACCCCGGTCGTAGCGCAGGCCCAACCTTTCCCGCTGTAAGTTGGTCAGACGAAGGAACCATCATGACTTCGTTGAATTCCGCTTCTTCAAGAAAACTTACTGTACCCTTAATACTGCTACCACACGCGAAGACTGGACGGCACTGTACCACGTCATATCACTGAAACCCACTAGGCCAAACTAGCCCGCCTAGGATTTGTACTCCCTCCATTTCAAAGTTAGTAGTACAAAGTTGAGTCATCTATTTTGGAACGGAGAGAGTATGTCTCTGTACTGCTATGATTTTGTGTTGTACGTCTCTGTACTCTTGCTACGATTTTCCTACCCTATGAACCAAATGAGGCATGAATGTATCTGTGTCGCCTATTGTCTGATCGATCGCTAAGCCTACAATTTTAGGAGCTTGGACTATTGGCCGATCGACGACGGATAAGTATAAGCGTACCACGAGCTCATCAGCCCAACGTTTCTCTTCGGTGAGTGTTTTGCAAGTACTATAGCTGGCACAGTAGCTAGCCTATTAACATCAAGAATCATCAAACAAGCCCTGCTGATATGATAAACAGTTCGAACCTACATCTAAGAATGCGATATATTACATCAAAAGCTGGTGATGATACATCTGGTTCCATAACTCGGAGAGGGTTCGCATGATTCACTATAAAATAAAAGTAGAAAGTACCGCCCACACAAGACAGTGCACTAGCCCTAAGATGGTTTGATAACACGCATCGTTCTGGTAATTAAGCACAGTGCAATGCAAACTACCCTGAAGGATTAGCGCGAGCAACTATTTCTTGTCATCGATCTCTCGGGCAATGACCATAGCACGGACAACGTCATGGGAATTGATCTCTGGGGCGATGTCCACAGGACTGACCGCGACATCAGAATCGATCTCTGGGGCGATGTCCACAAGATGGACAGCGGCATCGGAATCGATCTCCGGGGCGATGTCAACAGGACAGACCGCGACATCGAAAATGATCTCTGGGGTGTTGTCCACAGGACGGGCCGCGACATCGGAATCATCAAGGACGTCCACTGGCACCTGCACAACCCTAACATATTAGCAAGCACATTGCAAATAATCAAAAACCACAACTATGGTAGGCCATTATTTTTACCTTGTGCAGCTCACCGGGGATCCCATCCCTCTGGGGGCCATCTCCTCATCCTCGGTGGGGGCCATCACTGGGGCGATGTCAACAGGATAGGCGTCGTGCCAGCAGCTCCCATTGTGCGATGAGCAAGAGGCGGGTTAGCTATGTGCAGAGGCCGCGAGGGGCAACTCCATAGATAACAAGACGGCAGGAGTAACATTAACAACCATAATAACCTGAGCATGCATAACTGGTCTGGAATACACGAATCAAAATGATGCAGCTGCAGCGGCTAGCCCTAGCAGCTTGAGGATGATGCAGCCTGAGGGGCGCCCTCAAATGAACAAACCAAAAAGTCACGTGGCACCGTCATTGTAGAAGTGTTGGAGTAGCTGAAGATGCACGCTACATAGGTCATTCCTCACGAGTCGGCCAGCTCCTGAGTCCTGGGAGACTCCTGTGGTCCAGGAGGCTCGCGAGGGTCAGGAATCTCCTCCGTCAGGACCGCCTGGTGCCTGGCCTCATGAGCTGTCAGGACGCCCTGCATGAAGCGCTGGTGCGTGGCAGCCATGTTTAGCAGGCCAAATGGCTTGCACACATAGCTGCGAGGGCAGCCCCCACTCTGGCTGACGCGGGACGGCCAAAAGAGCTCCTGAGAAGCAGCCCTGTTGAGGCTTGGGATATTGACGCAGACGTGGAGCTGGTTATGTAAGAGGCCCTCCAGATGAGAGCCCCTAGCCCGTCTTGAGAGGGGCGCCGGGCATGCCTTCCTATGCGAGAGGGAAAGGTGCCCCAGCAGTGGGCATGGGGCCCGAGGCACGGTCGTAGGACGCCCTAGCTTCCTGAGGGCCCTGAGGAGGAGCTGCTTCTTCTTCTTGGAGATGGCCTCAGGAGGGCGGATGGTGCCCTCGTCATCTGAGTTTTCGAGCACTGCGGCCTGGTAGGCACGCTCGAGGGAGCACAATGCATGCTTCTCGTCACAGGCGAGCGAGATGATGCCGCCACTTCCTGGCATCTTGAGAACATTGTAGCCGTGATGAGTCGCTGCCATGAACTTGGCGAGGGCCGGATACCTGAGGATGGCTTTGTACGGGAGGCGAATGTGAGCTACGTCGAAGTCGATAAGCTCGGTGCGGTAGTTGTCGTGCTTGCCGAAGGTGACAGGGAGACGAATCTGCCCCAGGGGGGCGGTGGAGCCGTTAGTCACCCATGAGAAAGGCTTGGTGGGGAGGAGTTGGTCGTAGGGCGGTGGAGCCTTTCGTATGTCTCGAAAGAGAGGACGTTGAGTCCCACGCCAACGTCGATGAGTGTCTTGGTGACGAGGACACTGCTGATGGTCGGCGAGCAGAGCATTGGGAGCGCGCCAATGGCAGCTGAGCACTTGAGATGGTGCGTAGAGTCGAAGGTGATGACGTACTTGGACCACCTGAGGGGACGCGACGCCTCGAGCTTGGGGAGGGCCGCGTTCACCTCGTGGGCGAACTGCTTAAAGACGCGATGGGAGGCGGGGGCCTGACCGCCACCCAGGATGCAGGCAATGGTGCGAGGTTCTTAGAAGCCCCCAGCCCCATCATCCTGGCGGTGATCTCCACTCCTCCTTGGTGGTGGCGGTGGCGGAGGGAGGCCATCATTGCCCTGAGGACGATCCTCACGAGGCTGGTCCCTCCAGGGGCCATCGCGAGGCTGGCCCTGCGAGCGGTCCTCATGTAGCTGATCACGCCAGTCCTACCGGGCATCGCGGTTGTCCCAATGACCTCCACCGCGGCCTCCTCCGTAGCCATAGCCATGGTCATTGCGCTCGAGACGGTGGCCAACGTGCCCATCACAGATAGCCCTGAGCTCCTGGCAGCCGTTGGTGTTGTGGTTGTGGACGTTGTGGAAGATGCAGAAGGGGCGGCTGCCCTTGGAGGGTTTAGCATGGTCGTATCCGCGCTTCATCTCAGGTTCGGCCGCGAGCACCGCAGGGCCCTTGTGCTTCATGTCCTTGGCCTTGACCTTCTTGTCTTCAGGATTGGCCTCCGGGAGCTCCACGTGGGAGAGGCGACCTTCCTCGACCCTGGCACATCTGGTTGCCATGTTGAACATCTCCAGAGCCGAGCACATGTCTTCGTGTATGGAGAGCTCTCCCTTCATCTTGACGCCCCAGATGCCGTCAGTGAATGCCAAAATGATGGCCTCGTTCGACACCTTATGGATCTTGAGGCGAACATTGGTGAAGCGTTGTATGTATTTGTGCAGGGTTTCTCCCGACTACTGCTTGATGCGCCGCAGGTCGCCTACCATAGGAGCGCGGTCACGAGTGCCTAGGAAGTTGGCGATGAAGCGCTCGCGAAGCTCGCGGGGCTCGTACCAGGAGGAGATCGACCCCACCGGATGGTTCAGGAGCCATGAGTGTGCGCCATCCTTGAGCGCCATGGGGAACCAGTTCGCCATGACCTTCTCGTCGCTGTTGGCCGCCTTGATACTCAGGTCGTAGAGCTGGAGGAACTCAGCGGGGTCAGAGGTGCCATCGTAGCATGGAGGAAGATCCAGCTTGAACTTGCCGGGCCAGACGACGCGGTGCAGCTCTGAGGTAAATGCACGGCAGCCTGCTGCACTCACGGGAGCCAGCCGCTGAGAACGAGCCTGATTTTGACGCCCGCACGCCATCGCCTCTGGTGGCACATGGTGTTCACGCGGTGGAGCTGGAAGCGCACACGCTTCTATCCTTTGGTCCGCAACTAGGAATTTTGTTGCAAATATGAATTATGTGCCCGTAGATTTCATTGTTCTTGATATTGATTGCAATCCATCATGGCCTATTATTCTTGGTAGGTCTTACCTTAGAACGATTGGTGCAATTATTGATATGAAAGAAGGGGATATTATATTCCAATTTCCGTTAAGGAAGGGCATGGAACACTTTCCTATACAGAAAATTAAATTACCTTATGAATCTATTATGAGGGCCACTTATGGATTGCATACCAAATATGACAATACCTAGATCCATCCTTGCTTTTATGCCTAGCTAGGGGCGTTAAACGATAGCGCTTGTTGGGAGGCAACCCAATTTTATTTTTGTTCTTTGCTTTTTGGTTCGGTTTAGTAATAAATAATGCATCTAACCTCTGTTTAGATGTGGTTTTATGCTTTTAGTTAGTGTTTGTGCCAAGTAGAACCTTTGGGAAGACTTGGGGAAAGTCTTTGCGATCTTGCTGTAAAAAACAGAAACTTTAGCGCTCACGAGATTTGCTGCCATTTTTTACTGGAGAGTGTTATTTAGTTAATTCTTTTTGAAGATGATTAATAGATAAATTCCTCGCTTCCATAAATTTATTTTAGAATTTTTGGGGTTCCATAAGTATTCGAAACCTACAGATTACTACAGACTGTTCTGTTTTTCGTGTGTTGTTTGCTTATTTTGATGAATATATGGCTAGTAATAGAGTTTATGAACCATAGAAAAGTTGGAATACAGTAAGTTTAACACAAAAATAAATAAAGGATGATTTCATTATAGTACCTTGAAGTGGTGGTTTGTTTTCTTTTACTAATGGAGCTCACGCGATTTTCTTTTAAGTTTTGTGTTGTGAAGTTTTCAAGTTTTGGGTAAAGATTTGATGGATTATGGAACAAGGAGAGGCAAGAGCCCAAGCTTGGGGATTCCCAAGGCACCCCAAGGTAAAATCCAAGGACAACCAAAAGCCTAAGCTTGGGGATGCCCCGGAAGGCATCCCCTCTTTCGTCTTCATCCATCGGTAACTTTACTTGGAGCTATATTTTTATTCACCACATGATATGTGTTTTGCTTGGAGCATCTTGTATGATGTGAGCCTTTGCTTTTTAGTTTACCACAATCATCCTTGCTGTAAACACCTTTTGAGAGAGACACACATGAAGCGGAATTTATTAGAATACTCTATGTGCTTCACTTATACCTTTTGAGCTAGATAATTTTGCTCTAGTGCTTCGCTTATATCTATTAGAGCACGGTGGTGGTTTTATTTTATAGAATATATTGATCTATCATGCTTCACTTATATTATTTTGAGAGTCCCTTATAACATCATGGTAATTTGCTTTGGTTATGAATTTAGTCCTAATATGATAGGCATCCAAGATCGGTATAATAAAAACTTACATAAAAAGTGCATTGAGTACTAGGAGAAGTTTGATACTTGATAATTGTTTTGAGATATAAAGGTGGTAATATTAGAGTGTGCTAGTTGAGTAGTTGTGAATTTGATAAATACTTGCGTTGAAGTTTGCAAGTCCCGTAGCATGCACGTATGGTGACCGTTGTGTAACAAATTTGAAACATGAGGTGTTATTTGATTGTCTTCCTTATGAGTGGCGGTCGGGGTCGAGCGATGGTCTTTTCCTACCAATCTATCCCCCTAGGAGCATGTGTGTAATGCTTGGTTTTTGATGACTTGTAGATTTGTGCAATAAGTATGTGAGTTCTTTATGACTAATGTTGAGTCCATGGATTATACGCACTCTCACCCTTCCATCATTGCTAGCCTCGTCGGTACCGTGCATTGCCCTTTCTCACCTTGAGAGTTGGTGCAAACTTCGCCGGTGCATCCAAACCCCGTGATATGATACGCTCTGTCACACATAAACCGCCTTATATCTTCCTAAAAACATCCACCATACCTACCTATTATGGCATTTCCATAGCCATTCCGAGATATATTGCCATGCAACTTTCCACCGTTCCATTTATCATGACACACCTCATCATTGTCATATTGCCTTGCATGATCATGTAGTTGACATCGTATTTGTGGCAAAGCCACCTTCATAATTCTTTCATACATGTCACTCTTGATTCATTGCCCTTCCCGGTACACCGCCGGAGGCATTCATATAGAGTCATACTTTGTTCTAGTATCAAGTTGTAATCATTGAGTTGTAAATAAATAGAAGTGTGATGATCATCATTAATAGAGCATTGTCCCAAAAAAAGAGAAAAGAAAATAAATAAAAAGGGGCAATGCTACTATCCTTTTTTCCACACTTGTGCTTCAAAGTAGCACCATGATCCTTATGATAGAGAGTCTCTTGTTTTGTCACTTTCATATACTAGTGGGAATTTTTCATTATAGAACTTGGCTTTTATATTCCAACAATGGGCTTACTCAAATGCCCTAGGTCCTTGTGAGCAAGCAAGTTGGATGCACACCCACTTAGTTTCTTTTGTTGAGCTTTCATACATTTATAGCTCTAGTGCATCTGTTGCATGGCAATCCTACTCCTTGCATTGACATCAATAGATGGGCATCTCCCTAGCCCATTGATTAGCCGCGTCGATGTGAGACTTTCTCCTTTTTTGTCTCCTCCACATAACCCCCATCATCATATTCTATTCCACCCATAGTGCTATGTCCATGGCTCACGCTCATGTATTGCGTGAAAGTTGAAAAAAAATTGAGATTACTAAAGTGTGAAACAATTGCTTGGCTTGTCGTAGGGGTTGTGCATGGTGAGAGCATTCTTGTGTGACGAAAATGGAGCATGACCAAACTATATGATTTTGTAGGGATGAACATTCTTTTGCCATGTTATTTTGAGAAGACATAATTGCTTAGTTAGTATGCTTGAAGTATTATTATTTTTATGTCAATATTAGACTTTTGTCTTGAATCTTTTGGATCTGAATATTCATGCCACAATAATGAGAATTACATTGAGAATTATGCTAGGTAGCATTCCACATCAAAAATTCTATTTTTATCATTTACCTACTCGAGGCGAGCAAGAATTAAGCTTGGGGATGCTTGATACTCCTCCAACGTATCTATAATTTTTGACTGTTCCGTGCTATTATATTATCTGTTTTGGATGTTAATGGGCTTTATTTTACACTTTCATATTATTTTTGGGACTAACCTATTAACCCAAGGCCCAGTGCAAATTGTTGTTTTTTTGCCTATTTCAATGTTTCGCAGAAAAGGAATATCAAATGAAATCCAAACGGAATGAAACCTTCGGGAACGTGATTTTTGGAACAAACGTGATCCACAGGATTTGGAGTGGACGTCAAGAAACAAACGAGGAGTCCATGAGGCAGGGGGCGCGCCTACCCCCTGGGCACGCCCTCCCCCCTCGTGGCTCAACCAACCTACTTCTTCCTCCTATATATACTCATATACCCTGAAAACATCCAGGAGCACCACGAAACCCTATTTCCACCGCCGCAACCTTATGTACCCAAGAGATCCCATCTTGGGGCCTTTTCCGGAGCTCCGCCGGAGGGGGCATCGATCACGGAGGGCCTCTACATCAACTCCATGGCCCCTCCAATGATGTGTGAGTAGTTTACTTCAGACCTTCGGGTCCATAGTTATTAGCTAGATGGCTTCTTGTCTCTCTTTGAATCTCAATACAAAGTTCTCATTGATCTTCTAATTGTGGGTTTATGATCAAGTCTATATATGAACAATATTTGATTCTTCTCTGAAATCTTTTATGTATGATTGGTTATCTTTGCAAGTCTCTTTGAATTATCAGTTTGGTTTGGCCTACTAGATTGATCTTTCTTGCAATGGGAGAAGTGCTTAGCTTTGGGTTCAATCTTGCGGTGCTCGATCCCAGTGACAGAAAGGGAAACGCCACGTATTGTATTGTTGCCATCGAGGATAAAAATATGGGGTTTATATCATATTGCTTGAGTTTATCCCTCTACATCATGTCATCTTACCTAATGCGTTACTCTGTTCTTATGAACTTAATACTCTAGATGCATGCTGGATAGTGATCGATGTGTGGAGTAATAGTAGTAGATGCAGGCAGGAGTCGGTCTACTTGTCACAGACGTGATGCCTATATACATGATCATGCCTACATATTCTCATAATTATTCGCTTTTCTATCAATTGCTCAACAGTAATTTGTTCACCCACCATAATACTTATGCTATCTTGAGAGAAGCCACTAGTGAAACCTATGGCCCCCGGGTCTATTCTCCATCATATTAATCTTCCGTCAACAAGATATTTCTATTACATTTTATTTTGCAATCTTTACTTTTAATATTTATCATAAAAATACCAAAAATATTATTTTATCATCTCTATCAGATGTCACTCTCATAAGTGACCGTGAAGGGATTGACAACCCCTTTACCGCGTTGGTTGCGAGGTTCTTATTTGTTTGTGTAGGTACGAGGGACTTGCGTGTGGCCCCCTACTGGATTGATACATTGGTTCTTAAAAACTGAGGGGAATACTTACGCTACTTTGCTGCATCACCCTTTCCTCTTCAAGGGAAAACCAACGCAGTGCTCAAGAGGGTCTTGTCTTGGAGGTGTCGTAGATGGGCCGTACAAGGCCGTCGATGGAGCCACACCATGGGCCGCAGGCAGGCAAGTCTGGGTGCCCTGGTTCCCAGAACGCCAATAGAGAAGAAGTGGCCCGGCTTTCTGCTGTTGGGTTCGTAGTTGAAGTTTTTCACCCTCGGTGGTTGGCAAATCCTGGGCTTGTGCTCAAGAAGAATGGCACTTGGCGTATGTGTGTTGATTAATTACACAGATCTTAACAAGGCTTGTCCAACTGATCCATTTGCTCTCCCCCGTATCAACCAAATCATTGATGCCACGGTGGGTTGCGAGAGCTTATGTTTCATGGATGTTTATTCTGGTTATCATCAGATTAAGATGGAAGTTGAGGATTAGGAGAAAACAACCTTCATCATGCCTTTTGGAGCTTTCTGTTATGTCTTTATGCCTTTTGGGCTCAAGAGTGCCCAGGCGACTTACCAGCACTATGTTCATAATTGCTTCCATGGGAAGATTGGACACACTGTTCATGCTTATATTGACGACATGGTGGTTAAGTCAAGGAAGAAAGAAACCTTGCTAGATGATTTGAAGGAAACCATTGATAATCTCTGGGTATATAAGATGATGCTTAACCCAGCTAAGTGTGTTTTTGGTGTACCTGCACGAAAGTTACTAGGTTTTCTCATTTCAGAGAGGGGCATCGAAGCTAACCTGGAGAAGATCAAAGCTATCACCTCTTTGTCTAAGCCGGCCTATACTAATGACGTTCAGCGCTTGGCGGGTCGTATTGCAGCCTTGAGCCGGTTCATAAGCCGCCTAGGTGAGAAAGCGATTCCCTTGTACCAGATGATAAAAAAGACTAATAATTTTGTCTAGAGCGATGCTACTAATGAGGATTTTGAGACACTTAAGAAGCAGTTGGTTGAGCCACCCATCTCGGCTGCTCCGATAGACAGAGAGCTTATGCTCCTGTATGTGGTGGCTAATAATAAAGCCATGAGCGTGGCATTTGTCGTGGAGCACAAGGAGGAAGGAAAGGAGTATCCAGTCCAACAGCTGGTTTATTATGTCAGTGAGGTCTTGATGGAGTCCAAATAATGATATCCACATTGGAAGAAATTGATGTTTGGGGTGTTCATGGCTAGCCGCAAGTTGAAGCAATATTTCCGCGGGCATCGAATAACTATAGTCAGTTCAGCTCCTCTGGGGGATATTAACCAAAACAGAGAAGCCACAAGCTGGGTTGTGATGCGGCTTGAACTACATCGGTATTTCCCCAAAGAGGAAGGGATGATGCAGCACAACGATGGTAGGTATTTCCCTTAGTGATGAGACCAAGTTTATCAAACCAGTAGGAGAATCATGCAAAACTACGTAAACAGTACCTGCACACAAAGAACAAATACTTGCAACCCGGCGTGTTAAAGGGGTTGTCAATCCCTTTCGGGAAACGGTGCCAGAAATTGTCGAGTTGACGGGTAAAAATATGATAGATTGGATAAATAGATCACGAATAAATGCAAAATAAAATAAAATGCAGCAAGGTGTTTTGGGGGTTTTGAATTAATATATCTAAAAATAAGAGCAAATAAAAATAGATCTCGAAGGCAAATATAATAAATAAGAGACCCGGGGCTGTAGATTTCACTAGTGGCTTCTCTCGAGAAAAACAGCATACGATGGGTAAACAAATTAGTGTTGGGCAATTGATAGAACTTCAAATAATCATGACGATATCCAGGCAATGATCATTAAATATAGGCATCACGTCCAAGATTAGTAGACCGACTCCTGCCTGCGTCTACTACTATAACTCCACACATCGACTGCTATCCAGCATGCATCTAGTGTATTAAGTTCATGGAGAAATGGAGTAATGCAATAAGAACGATGACATGATGTAGAAAAGATCTATTTATGTAGAAATAGAGCCCATCTTGTTACCCTTAATGGCAACGATATATACGTGTCGTTTCCCCTTCTGTCACTGCGATCAAGCACTGTAAGATCGAACCCATCACAAAGCACCTCTTCCCATGGCAAGAAAATTTATCTAGTCGGACTAACTAAACCAAAGATTCTAAGAATAAATACGAGGCTATAAGTAATCATGGATATAAGAGATCAAAAGACTCAAATAACTTTCATGGATAAATACATAGATCTGATCATAAACTCAAAGTTCATCCAATCCAACCAACACACCACAAAAAGAGTTACATCAAATATATTTCCAAGATACCATTGTATTAAGAATCAAAAGAGAGACAGGAAGCCATCTAGCTACTAACTACGGACCAGTAGGTCTACAATGAACTACCCATGCATCACCGGAGAGGCACAAATGAGGATGATGAACCCCTCCGTGATGCTGTCTAGATTTGATCTGTGGTCTCTAGAACTTGCGGCGGCTGGAATTGATCTTCGTCGCCTCCCCCAGGGTTTCTGGAATATTGGGGTATTTATAAAGCAAAGAGGCGGTGCGGGAGGCCACCGAATTGCGCACAACCCACCTGGGCACGCCTGGGCCCCCAGGCGCGCCCTGGTGGGTTGTGCTCCCCTTAGAGCCCTCCTCTAGTACTTCTTTGGCCCAACATGTGTCTTCTGGTCCAGAAAAAATCTCCAAAAAGTTTCGCTGCGTTTGGACTCCATTTGGTATTGATTTTCTGCGAAGTAAAAAACAAGCAAAAATAGCAACTTGCACTGGGCACTATGTCAATAGGTTAGTCCGAAAAAATGATACGAAGTTGCTATAAAATGATTGTAAAACATCCAAGAATGATAGTATAACAACATGGAACAATCAAAAATTATAGATACGTTGGAGACGTATCAGCACCCCCAAGCTTAATTCCCGCTCGTCCTCGAGTAGGTAAATGATAAAAACAGAATTTTTGATGTGGAATGCTGCCTAACATGTTAATCACATATTCCTTTCGTTGTAGCATGGACATTTGGACTTTTATATGCTTCAAAGCAATAGTCTAGTTTTGACATGAACATTTCAATACTCAAGTATATCAACAAGCAACCATGTCTTTCAAAATATCAACACTAAAGCAAGTTATCCCTAGCCCATTATGCGCATTCATAGATCCATTCATGAAAAACACTCGCATATTAGCTACACCCAATGATCAAGTATGGTCATAGTGCCCCTTAGTTGGTGCTTTATAAGAGAATATGGAGACACGGGTAAAAATAAATATTGCATAAAGTAAAAGAAAGGCCCTTCGTACAGGGAAGTTGAGATTTGTATAGGTGCCAGAGCTGAAAGCGAAAAAGATAGAGATAAAAACATTTTGGGTGGCATGCTTTTCCTGCCAACGAAAATGATCGAGTAGTTCCCAATACTTTCCATGCTAGATATATCATAGGCGGTTCTCAAACAGAAAATATAGTTTATTCCTTTTTCCACCATACTTTCACATTCCACGGCTAACCGAATCCACGGGTGCCGTCCATACCAACACTTTCCAAGGAATTTATTATTTGACAACATAAAGTGAATTCATTTTTCATTTCGGGACTGGGCATCCCTAATACCTTTGTCGTACTCTCGGGCAATGACAAGTGAATAAACACTCTTCTTGAGAACAACACATCTAGCATGGAAATATATCCGCCACCCCTACCGTTTCATGAGCGGTACAAGCACACAAAAGAGAAATTTATTTTGAAAATTATAGATAGCACATACAAATTTGCTTAGAACGGCAGAATAATACCGCATATAGGTAGGTATAGTGGACTCATGTGGCAAAACTGGGTTTACGGATTTTGGATGCACAAGTAGTGATCATACTTAGTGCAAATGAAGGCTAGCAAAATATTGACAAGCATCCAACCAAGAAACAAAAAATCTCATAAGCGAGGATTAAGCATAAATTACACCGAATAATGCACCATAAGTAGGATGTAATTTCATAGCATAACTATTGATTTTCATGATTGCATAGGGAATCGCAAACCTTAACACCAATATTCTTACTAAAGCACAATTACTCATCAACATGACTCACATATTTTATCAAACATATCGCAAAACTATTATAAGGAATCAAGTTTATTTTGTCCAATGATCTTCATGAAAGTTTTTATTATATCCCTCTTGAATATCTATCACTTTGGGACTAATTTCATATGTTGCTTCGATTGCTAAAACAAATCTAAGTGAAGAACATGAGCATAAAAATTTTCTTCTCTCAAAATAATTTAAGTGAAGCATGAGAGAATTTCTTCAAAATTTACTAACTCTCAAACAAATCTAAGTGAAACATGAGAGAATTTCTCCAAAAATAATAAATCACACCGTGCTCAAAAATATATAAGTGAAGCACTAGAGTAATTTTTCATAGCTCAAAAAGATTTAAGAAGCATTAGAGAGCAATTCTAACAAGTCATAGAATAATTTTGGCCCTCTCAAATAGGTGTGTCCAGCAAGGATAGATGACTTAAAATATAAAGCAAAAAAAGCAAAGACTCATATCATACAAGATGCTCCAAGCAAAACTCATGATATGTGACGAATAAAAATATAGCTCCAAGTAAAATACCGATGGTCATTAGAGGTTGGCCGAGCGCTTAGTTGCTTGCTTCTCTTTTTAGATGATGGTTTGGGATGCCATGGGCATCCCCAAGCTTAGGCTCTTCTTACTCCTTATTCCTTCATCCATCATGATCTCACCCAAAACATGAAAACTTCAATCACACAAAACTCAACAAAACCTTCCTGAGATCCGTTAGTATAACAAAGCAAATCACTACTATAAGTATTGTTGCAAACCCATTAATATTTTATTTTTACATTATATCTACTGTATTCCAACTTTTCTATAGCTTATACCCTCCAATACAAACCATAGACTCATGGAAATAAGCACACGATGCAAAGAAAACAAAATCTATCAAAAACATAATAGTCTGTAGCAATCTGAAAACGTTGAATACTTCTCTAACTCCAAAAATTCTGAAAAATTAGGAAAACGTAGGCAATTTGTATATTAATCTTATACCAAAAGAATCAGTATTGTATCACGCTTATGCTAAAAATGAGAATTATTTTTCTAGGCGTAGAAGTTTCTGTTTTTCAAAAAGATCAAATCAACTATCACCCAACATGACCCCAAAGGCTTTGCTTGGCACAAACACTAATTAAAACATAAGAAAAACACAATCTTGACAATAGAATAATTGTGCAAACACTCAAGAACAGAAAGGAAAATACAAAAAATAAATTTTATTCATTGGGTTGCCTCCCAGCAAGCGCTATCGTTTTATGCCATTATAGGCATAAGATTTTATTGATGCTCACATGAAAGATAATAATTGAAACATAAAGAGAACATCATAAAACATGTGGCAAACACATTGAAGTCTAACTTACTTCCTATGCATAGGAATTTTATAGGCAAACAAATTATCAAGACAGCAAATATCTAGCATATCCAAAGGAGAGGAATAAAACATTGAAAAACTCAACATAACGAGAGGTAATTTAGTAACATGAAAATTTCCACAACCATGTTTTCCTCTCTCATAATAATTACATGTAGGATCATACTCAAATTCAACAATATAGATATCACATAACATATTCTCTACATGATCCACATGCATGCAAAGTTGACACTCTTCCAATATAGTGGGATTCTCATCAACTAAAGTCATGACCTCTCCAAACCCACTTTTATCAACAATTTCATAAGATTGAACACTCTCCAAATATGTGGGATTATTTTTACTTAAATTTGGTGCTCTTCCAAACCCGCTTTCAATATTATCGCAAACATATTCATCATGAGGCTTAAATAAATTTTCAAGATCATAAGAATCAATATCACCCCAATCATGATCATTGCAACAAGTAGTGGATATAGCAAAATTAGCATCCCCAAGCTTGGGGTTTTGCATATTATTAGCACAATCGACAATAATATAATTTATATTAACACCATTATAATCATGCTTTTCATTCAAGGAGCTATCTTCAATCACTTCATAAATATCTTCTTTCAGCACTTCATCACAATTTTCAGATTCATGCATTTCAAGCAAAACTTCATAGAGATAATCTAGTGCACTCAAATCACTAGCAATTGGTTCATCATAATTGGATCTTTTAAAAAGATTAGCAAGTGGATGAGGATCCATATCAATAGATTTTTAGCAAGCGAAGATGCAAGCAAATAGAAGGCACATGGTAACACAAGCAAAAAGGCAAAGAATAGATCTGACGAGAAAACGGCGAACAAGAAAGAGGACAAAGAAAACGTCAAATTTTGTGAAGTAGGAGAGATGAAAATGAGAGGAAAATGACAAATAATGTAAATTGCAAGGAGATGAGATTTGTGATTAGGAACCTGGTAGATGTTGATGATGTCTCCCCGGCAACGGTGCCAGAAATCCCATTGGATGCGGCTTGAACTACGTCGGTATTTCCCCAAAGAGGAAGGGATGATGCAGCACAACGACGGTAGGTATTTCCCTTAGTGATGAGACAAAGGTTATCGTACCAGTAGGAGAATCACGCAACGCTACGTAAATAGTACCTGCACACAAAGAACAAATACTTGTAACCCCACTTGTTAAAGTGGTTGTCAATCCCTTTCGGGTAACAGTGCCAAAAATTGTTGAGTTGACGGGATAAAAATATAATAGATTGGATAAATACATCTCGAATAAATGCAAAACAAAATAATGTGCAGCAAGGTATTTTTGGGTTTTTGTATTAATAGATCTGAAAATAAAAGCGACTAAAAATAGATCTCGAAGGCAAATATAATAAAGAAGAGACCCGGGGGCCGTAGATTTCACTAGTGGCTTCTCTCGAGAAAAACAGCATACGGTGGGTAAACAAATTACTGTTGGGCAATTGATAGAACTTCAAATAATCATGACGATATCCAGGCAATGATCATTAATTATATAGGCATCACGTCCAAGATTAGTAGACCGACTCCTGCCTACATCTACTACTATTACTCCACACATCGACTGCTCTCCAGCATGCATCTAGTGTATTAAGTTCATGGAGAAATGGAGTAACTCAATAAGAACGATGACATGATGTAGAAAAGATCTATTTATGTAGAAATATAGCCCATCTTGTTACCCTTAATGTCAATGATATATACGTGTCGTTTCCCCTTCTGTCACTGCGATCAAGCACTGTAAGATCAAACCCATCACAAAGCACCTCTTCACATGGCAAGAAAATTTATCTAGTCGGACTAACTAAACCAAAGATTCTAAGAAGAAATACGAGGCTATAAGTAATCATGCATATAAGAGATCAAAAGACTCAAATAACTTTCATGGATAAATACATAGATCTGATCATAAACTCAAAGTTCATCCAATCCCAACCAACACACCACAAAAAGAGTTACATCAAATATATTTACAAGATACCATTGTATTAAGAATCAAAAGAGAGAGAGAAGCCATCTAGCTACTAACTATGGACCAGTAGGTCTACAATGAACTACCCACGCATCACCGGAGAGGCACAAATGAGGATGATGAACCCCTCTGTGATGGTGTCTAGATTTGATCTGTGGTTTCTAGAACTTTCGGCGGCTGTAATTGATTTTTGTCAACTCCCCTAGGGTTTCTGGAATATTAGGGTATTTATAGAGAAAAGAGGCGGTGCGGGAGGCCACCGAGGTGCGCACAACCCACCTGGGCGTGCCTGGGCCCCCAGGCGCGCCCTGGTGGGTTGTGCTCCCCTCAGAGCCCTCCTCTAGTACTTCTTTGGCCCAACATGTGTCTTCTAGTCCAGAAAAAATCTCCAAAAAGTTTCGCTGTGTTTGGAATCCGTTTGGTATTGATTTTCCGTGAAGTAAAAAACAAGCAAAAACAGCAACTGGCACTGGGCAATATGTCAATAGGTTAGTCCTAAAAAATGAAAGTTGCTACAAAATGATTGTAAAACATCCAAGAATGATAGTATAACAACATGGAACAATCAAAAATTATAGATACATTGGAGACGTATCAGCACCCCCAAGCTTAATTCCTGCTCGTCCTCGAGTAGGTAAATGATAAAAATAGAATTTTTGATGTGGAATGCTACCTAATGTTCATCACATATTATTTTCTTTGTAGCATGGACATTTGGACTTTTATATGCTTCAAAGCAATAGTCTAGTTTTGACATGAACATTTAAATACTCAAGTATATCAACAAGCAACCATGTCTTTCAAAATATCAACACTAAAGCAAGTTATCCCTAGCACATTATGTTCATTCATTGATCCATTCATGAAAAACACTCGCATATTAGCTACACCCAATGCTTAAGTACGGTTATAGTGCCCCTTAGTTGGTGCTTTATAAGAGAATATGGAGACTCGGGTAAAAATAAATAATGCATAAAGTAAAAGAAAGGCCCTTCGTATAGGGAAGTTGAGATTTGTATAGGTGCTAGAGCTCAAAGCGAAAAAGATTGAGATAAAAACATTTTGGGTGGCATGCTTTTCCTGCCAACGAAAATGATCGAGTAGTTCCCAATACTTTCCATGCAAGATATATCATAGGCGGTTCCCAAACAGAAAATATAGTTTATTCCTTTTTCCACCATACTTTCACATTCCACGGCTAACCGAATCCACTGGTGCCGTCCATACCAACACTTTCAAAGGAATTTATTATTTGACAACATAAAGTGAATTCATTTTTCATTTCGGGACTGGGCATCCATAATACCTTTATCGTACTCTCGGGCAATGACAAGTGAATAAACACTCTTCTTGAGAATAACACATCTAGCAAGGAAATATATCCGCCACCCCTACCGTTTCATGAGCGGTACAAGCACACAAAAGAGAAATTTATTTTGAAAATTATAGATAGCACATACAAATTTGCTTAGAACGGCAGAAGAATACCGACTCATGTGGCGAAATTGGGTTTAGGGATTTTGGATGCACAAGTAGTGATCATACTTAGTGCAAATGAAGGCTAGCAAAAGATTGACAAGCATCCAACCAAGAAACAAAAAATCTCATAAGCAAGCATTAAGCATAAATAACACCGAATAGTGCACCATAAGTAGGATGTAATTTCATAGCAAGACTATAGATTTTCATGCTTGCATAGGAAATCGCAAACCTTAACACCAATATTCTTACTAAAGCACAATTACTCATCAACATGACTCACATATTATATCAAACATATCGCAAAACTATTACAAGGAATCAAGTTTATTTTGTCCAATGATCTTCATGAAAGTTTTTATTATATCCCTCTTGAATATCTATCACTTTGGGACTAATTTCATATGTTGCTTTGATTGCTCAAACAAATCTAAGTGAAGAACATGAGCATAAAAATTTTATTCTCTCAAAATAATTTAAGTGAAGCATGAGAGAATTTCTTCAAAATTTACTAACTCTCAAATAAATCTAAGTGAAGCATGAGAATTTCTCCAAAAATAATAAAGCACACCGTGCTTAAAAAGATATAAGTGAAGCACTAGAGTAATTCCATAGCTCAAAAAGATTTAAGTGAAGCATAGAGAGCAATTGTAACAAGTCATAGCATAATTTTGGCCCTCTAAAATAGGTGTGTCGAGCAAGGATAGATGACTTAAAAAATAAAGCAAAACAAGCAAAGACTCATATCATACAAGATGCTCCAAGCAAAACTGTCGGTGTACAAAAAGAGGGGTACACTTTTTGTACCCCTATAACTGTGCACGGGCAGTCGGAGCCACGGGCACCACCACACTGAGCAAGGCAAGGGAGGTGAGCCAAGGTAAGGCCGAAGCTCAGGAGAAGCAGAACGACGCCAAGACCAAGACCACAAAGAGCAAAGGGGACGAAGCGGACCGCCTCCCGGCAAGGAAAGCGGACCGCCCCCCGGCAAGATCCTTGCCGGGAGGCGGTTTTAGCAAACCCGGCAAGACCCTTGCCATGGCAGCTCGCCCCGCACCTACGGAGTAAGTCACCCTTGAGTCCACTGCCCCCTTGGGGCAAGGATTCGGGAGACATCCCCGTGGTGCCATCCAGATCTTTGTGAAGACATTCAAGATCAGATACACCCTTTAGAAGATGATGATCCTTGGCGGGATCCCAGCCAAGGAGGACCATAAGGCCCCCGGCAAGAGCCTTGCCGGGGATGACAGCAGGCGCCACGGCAAGACCCTTGCCGGGGCCCCGGCAAGGCCCTTGCCAAGGACACCCGTAGGGCCACCATCAGGCCCACGCCAGTCAAACCTCCACCACCGTTCGCATGCAGCTGCCGACCCAACCAGCTGGGCAGGCACCTGCGTGGTGGCATGCGGATCTTCATGGAGACCCACCACTGCGCCACCTTAGCTGCCTGCCTGCCTACATGGCACCGCGGGTGCCGCTGGCCAGGGCGTGTGTCGACACGAGAGGGAGCGGCAACGGACGAGATAGGGCTCTCCCCGTCCCCGATAAAGCAAGGACACCTGGGCAAGACGCATTAAATGCGCCTTGTCATGTAATGCGAGGGATAACCTCACATCACTGTACCCTTTCCACCTGTTGTGTACCACTGTGGCAACCCCTTTCTTATAAAAGGAGGCCCGAGGCGACCAGGAGGAGGATTCGGCTTTTTGGAGCTCCTCACACCCCATAGCTAGCTCAAGAACACAGATATACAATCCACCAAAGCAGGAGTAGGGTTTTACGCATCCTTGCGGCCCGAACCCGGATAAACGAACCGTGTGCTATCTGTTTGATCCGCTCTTCTCACGACCCCGCGCCCCGCAACCGTAGTAGGGATTCTTGTGATCCCATAGGTGTCGTTCCCACCGACATCTTTGGCGCCCCAGGTAGGGGGCGCAGTTGTGAGAATCGGCTTTAGCAGTTAGTTCGACGCTTCTTCATTGTCATGGCGCCCAAGAAGAAGACGACGGTGGCGGTTGGCCCGTCGGAAGCCGGACATCCCGCCCCGACGCGGGCGAGCAGCGGACCGGTCGCAGAAAGGACCCAGGGCGCCATTCGCGAACACCAACACCGTCCCAGCAGCCGGAGTTTGGGAGGCGGCGATGTTCGTGTGCCTGGTAACGGGCCGCACGCCGCCAAATCCAAAGATGGAGCCAGGCCCTCCGCGGGTGGCGCGGGGCCTTCCAAGATCGCTGCTACCCTGCCCGAAGGCGATGCGACGGCCTCCAAGACTCCCACGCCGGTGCCGATGGCGTGCTCCTCTCAAGCGGCGCGCGACGAACGGCGTAATCACGCCGAAGACCCCGGGCGTCGCCGCGGGAAGAGCCCCAAGCGCCACTCCCGGGAGGTAGAAGACCTGCCCGCTCGCCGAGGCGCTGGTGAAGATGGCATGCGACCGTGGGGTCGTGATAGAGCTCCTTCTGACATGGTCAGAAGTCGAAGCGTGTCGCGATCCGTGCAGGTTTCGCTGCCACCAACGCCAGTAGAAGCCCTGGCGCGCGCAGTTGCTCCTCGATTTTCCTCCCACTACGGGGAAACTCGATGAATGGAGAGCCACTATCCGAAGCCTTGTTGCGGTGGCCAACAAAGACGAACCGAGTCCGGTGGAGCTCCCGGGTCGACGCCCCGATGGAGTCCCACGCACTAGTGGCAGGAAAGCCAACGGCGCCGCGACCACGGTGCACTCGCCTCCTCCTCGCCCGGTACCGCGGATGCCAGCTCGTTGCGACGTTACCAGCGACGAAATCTCCATAGCGTCGTCTGACCCGCGGACCCACTGTGACCAGCGCCAAGTCCTTCGGGAATGAGAACATGAAGATGCTCGAACCACTATCGAGCGCCGGCGCGGAGTGCGCCACCAGTCAGACAGGCGAGCAGGGCCTGCTGTGAACCACCCGGCACCGGAGAGCCCTGGAGGCCTACCTTACGAGGTAGGTTGTCCGACTTTTACCCGTGAGCTGCGGCAGTTCCAGTGGCCCACTCACTGCACCTTCAAACCTGACGTGGGCGAAAAGTACAGCGGCAAGACCCACCCGTCCGAGTTCCTCAGCATCTACACCATTGCGATGCAAGCTGCCGGAGCCCGCGATGATAAGGTGCTTGCGAATTACTTTCCGTTGGCTCTTTAACCCAACGCCATGTCATGGTTGATGCACTTGCCGATAGACTCTATTTCCTCCTGGTCGGATTTGTGCCATGAGTTTGTGGGCGCCTTTACTGGAGGCCACCAAGCCCATGGCCAAGCGAGCGACATGCACGTCATTCCCCAGAAGGGAGGCGAGAGTCTCCGCAAGTATATACAGAGTTTCAGCCGGATACAGTACAATATCCCTGATGTTCACCCTGCCGCCATCATCAGCACGTTCCATCAGAACGTGCGTAACCGCAAGATGCACGAAGAGCTGGCAATGAACAAGGTGAAAGATGTAGCAAAACTCTATGTTCTTGCTGACAGATGTGCCCGGGCTAAAGAGGGAAGGAAGTACCCCGGCGAAGACGCCGGCGTGGAAACCGACTCCTCAGATGAAGATACTGCCGCCCCGGCGAAGAAGGGCCGGCACGGCAACAGGAAGCGCAAAGGTAAAGCCGTGCATGCCGTCGAGGGATCTGATGACACCGGCTCCACCAAGAAAACCAAGGCAGATGACCCCGGCAAGGAAATTGCCGGATGTGTCGCCTACCGGGCCTTGGCGGTTGCCGAGAAGCCAGGAAACTCCGACAAGCGATACTGCAAGATCCATCGCACCAAAGGCCATGCTCTCCAAGACTACCGACAGGTTGAGCTCCTCGCTGAGAAGCAGAGGGCTGAATATGAGAGGCGGGACAAGGAGAAGGGCCAAGACGGTGCTAGGGGGTCCGGCAAGAAGCGTGACGGCCAGGCGGGCCGTTGCGGCAAGGATAAATAACAGGAGAGGCCCGCCCGGGGCCGTGACAAAAAGCAAGACGATGATCATGAAGAGGACGACAAATCCGGCGACCAAGAGTTTCAGAAAGCTACAGAGGCCATGTGCATCGACGGCGGCGCCTCGCTGCATACTTCTCACCGCCAGCTTAAACAGTGGGCACGAGAGATTACAGCGGAAGAGCCGTCGTTTGATGCCCAAAGGCCGCTGAAGTGGTCCAGCACACCTATCATTTTTGACACTAAGGATCACCCTGATCGCACTACTGCGGTCGGGTGCTTGCCATTGTTGGTTTCACCAACAATATGCAACCTCAAGGTGATAAAGATGCTAGTCGATGGCGGGGCCGGTCTGAACTTGATCTCGCCTGTCGTGATCGAGAAACTGCAGATTCCAGATGGAGACCTCGAAGAGACGGGCACGTTTCAGGGGGTCAACCCAAGAAGAAGCCAACCTAAGGGAAAGGTCACGCTGCCCGTGACTTTTGGAAGTGATTTGAACTACAGAACAAAGAGGATCGTGTTTGATGTTGCCAAGATCCCCTTGCCCTACAACGGGATCCTTGGCCGCCCAGCGCTGGCCAAGTTCATGGCGGCGTCACACTACGCCTACAACACCCTGAAGATGCCAGGACCTGTGACGATCATCACCATCCCCTCCGATAAGAAAGATGCGCTGATTTGCGCTGACCAACTATACCAGCAAGTAGTTGCAGCAGCTGCCGCCACTAGGGCACTTGCTCCTGCCGCTGGGACCCCCGGGAGGGAAGAAGAAGAAGAAGACCGGTGAGACCTCAGACACCCACTCCAGCAAGCGCACCTCTTCGGAGTGTAGCGCTCCCGTCGAGGACGTGCCAGAGAGCTCCACCGGCAGAAACAAGAAGCCTAGGGCCATACCGTCGGGAACCAAGAAGGTTTCTGTCAATGAGGACGGCACGGGAGGGGCTTTCACCATAAGCTCCACCCTTGACGACAAATAAGAAGACGCGCTCGTCACCTTCCTACGGGTGAATGTCGATGTGTTTGCATGGAAAGCTTCTGACATCCCCGGCGTTCCCAGGGAGGTGATTGAGCACCACCTTGATGTCTGTCCTCATGCGCGGCCCGTCAAGCAGAAGGTCAGAAAGCAAGCTTTGGAACGACAAGAGTTCATCACAGAGGAGATCCGGAAACTGGAAGCAGCGGGTTTGGTAAGAGGAGTGCTCCATCCAACGTGGTTGGCCAATCCGGTCGTAGTGCGCAAGGCTAATGGGAAGTGGAGACTGTGTATTGATTACACAGATATCAATAAGGCTTGTCCTAAGGACCCCTTCCCGTTGCCGCGCATCGACCAGATTGTTGACTCCACAGCTGGGTGTGATCTGTTGTCATTCCTCGATGCCTACTCCGGCTACCACCAGATCTTCATGACAAGAGAAGATGAAGAGAAAACAGCATTCATCACCCCATGTGGTACGTATTGTTTCATGCGGATGCCTTTCGGGCTGAAGAGTGCTGGTTCGACGTTTGCAAGGGCGGTCCAGATTGGTTTTGAACCCCAGCTCCATAGAAATATGGAAGCTTATATGGATGACATAGTGGTCAAAACCAAGGACAGGGCAACCCTCATATCGGATTTGCAAGAAACATTTGCAAACTTGTGCAAGATCAATCTCAAGCTGAACCCTGAAAAGTGCGTCTTTGGTGTCCCGTCCGGCAAGCTTCTCAGGTTCTTTGTGTCACAGCGTGGGATAGAGGCCAATCCGGACAAGATCAAAGCTATAGAGCAGATTGAAGCCCCCAAGCGAATCAAGGATGTGCGTCGGCTTGCTGGTTGCGTTGCCGCCATGGGCAGATTCATTTCCAAGTCTGCCAAGCGCGCCCTTCCCTTTTTCAAGATCCTGAAAAAGGCGGGCCCAATGGAGTGGACGCCAAAAGCCAAAGCAGCATTGCAAGATTTGAAGAAGTACCTCTCCTCCGCGCCAATACTAGTTGCGCCTAGGCCACAGGAGCCATTGCTGCTATACCTGGCGGCAACAAACCAGGTGGCCAGCGCCGCACTAGTGGCGCAAAGAGAGGTTGACGACGAGGTAATGGCAGTGACAGAGCCCGACACCACCAATGCAGAGACGACACAGCCAGTTGAAGTGCCACCGAAGAAGAAAATGATGCAGCACCCGGTCTACTTTGTTAGTTCCCTCCTGCAGGGAGATAGATCAAGGTACTCCGGCGTGCAGAAACTACTCTTCGGCCTTCTTATGGCCTCGAGGAAGTTGCATCACTACTTCCAGGCACACGAGATCACTGTCGTCACTCGCCTCCCTCTGCAACGGATATTGCACAATCCAGATGCAACGGGAAGAATTGTGGAATGGGCACTGGAGCTGTCTAGCTTTGGCCTCAAGTTTGAAAGTACTTCGACGATTCAGAGTCGAGTCCTGGCGGAGTTCATTGCAGAATGGACCGCAACGCCTGACGAAGAAGCCCAAGAGACTGCTCTCCCCGGCAAGGAGGCAAGTTGCAGATGGATCATGTACTTTGATGGAGCTTTCTCCTTACACGGCACCGGGGCTGGCGTACTGCTTGTCGCGCCCACCGGAGAGCACCTCAAGTACGTGATCCAGATGCACTTCCCTAGGGAGGTGGCAACAAACAATACGGCAGAGTACGAAGGGCTGCCTGCCGGTCTTAGGATCGCGGCAGACCTCGGAATCAAGAAGCTCATCGTCAGGGGCGACTCGCAGCTCGTCGTCAAGCAAGTCAACAAGGACTACCAGAGCCCGTTGATGAAGGCCTACGTCGATGAAGTGAGAAAGCTGGAAGAGCGTTTCGATGGTATACAAGCTGAATATGTTCCCAGAGCGGAGAACGATATCGCCGATTACCTGTCAAAACGTGCTTCCCTCAAGCTACCTGTGGAACCAGGTACCTTTGTGCTCCAGCTAACTCAGCCATCCGTTGATCCATCAACAGAGCAGAACAAGAGGAGGAAATCAGGACCCGGCAAGTACTTTCCCGCCGAGCTCCCCGGAGCCGCCGGCAAGGATGTTGCCGGGGACACTGAGCCCGCCACGGGACGGCTAGCTCCGGCGGAGCGTCAAGCTCTTGCCGTCGAGACAGCCGCTCCTATAGCGGAGGAAATGCCTTTAGTCCTCGCCACCGAGCCCCAGGCTCCAGCGTGGGCACAGCATACCGTCTGATTCCTCCAAACAGGGGAACTTCCTGAATAGCAGGAAGAAGCGAAAAAAGTAGCCCGTCGCTCCACCATGTACCAGTTCGTCGATGACGTCCTGTACAGAAAGAGGCCGAACGGTGTGAAATTGAAGTGTATCCCTTGGGAGGAAGGACTGGAGCTGTTGGCGGAGATACACTGAGGCATATGTGGATCTCACATCGGGTCAAGGGCCCTTGCCGGCAAGGCATTTCGGCAAGGTTTCTTCTGGCCCACCGCCCTCCAGGATGCGACGACACTAGTCACCAGGTGTGAAGCGTGTCAGTTCCATTCAAAGAAGCTTCATCAGCCAGCTCAAGCCCTTCAAACCATTCCTCTCTCCTGGCCCTTCTCGGTCTGGGGGCTCGACATACTGGTCCCTTTCCCCCGCGCTGTCGGGGGCTTTGAGTACTTGTACGTTGCAATCGACAAGTTCACAAAGTGGCCGGAGGTGGAGGTAGTGAGGAAAGTCACACCCAACAGGGTCATCACCGACAATGGCACACAGTTCACAAGCCGCACCTTCATGCAATATATCCAAGACCTCGGCAGCAAAGTCTGTTTCGCTTCCGTTGCTCACCCATGAAGCAATGGTCAAGCTGATAGGGCAAACACTGAAGTACTGCGAGGCTTAAGGACCAAGACCTTTGACAGGCTGCACAAGAGTGGAAGGCGCTGGATTGATGAGTTGCCGATGGTTCTTTGGTCGATCAGGACAACGCCAAATCGAGCCACCGGCCAGACACCCTTTGCCCTAGTATACGTGGCAGAAGCAGTTCTCCCCACTGAACTCATATACGGGTCACCTCGAGTGCTCGCTTATGATGAGCTTGAGCAAGAGCAACTGCGGCAAGATGACGCAATGCTCCTTGAGGAAGATCGTCTTCGGGCGGCTGTGAGAGCAGCACGCTACCAGCAAGCCTTGCGCCGCTACCATATCCGCAAGGTTCATGCCCGAAGCCTTGAGGAAGGTGACCTTGTCCTTCGGCGCATTCAATCGGCCAAGAATTCCAACAAGTTGACGCCAAAGTGGGAAGGCCCCTATCGGGTAATACGAGTCGCCAGGCCCAGCGCAGTCCGCCTGGAGACCGAATATGCCGTTCCGGTGAGTAACTCCTGGAACATTGAGTATCTTCGCAAGTTTTACCCGTGAGGCGCGGCTTGCCGGGCCCCCCACCAAGCCACCTTTTGTACAAGCATTGCCGATGATGCATGTAACCCTTTGTACAAAGCCAGGCGCAGACCCTTAGCATAAATAAATGAAGCGCTGGCGCCCTAAGTTATAGCATGCATGCTAGGTCGAGTCTCGTCCTTGGTTAGGGTTGATAGTGCTTAGCAGCGACTAACCCCTAGCTTAGAGGTCGAGTGTGCGTCTCTTTGTCGTTCTTTCGTCTTCTTTGGTTCGCAGGACTCACAGATATCCTTGCTGGATCACTTGAGGACGAAAAAGAGAAGAGGGACAGACCAGCATTTAGACTCCAGCAAGCCAGTATTGCCGGGGGCTGCAAGAGCAAAGATTCACCCACGGCAAACCAGAGTTGCCGGGGGCTACAGCTTCAGATAAGTTCTTCATCCCTTATCATGCATTCCCTTATGGACTGAGGTTTGTGAAACCTTGTTTTTTCCTAAAGCTACCGTGCTCCCCTAACTCTAGGCCCTAGGGCTCGTTCCTGGGGCCAGGTTTGGTCGTAGTCGTGGCAGCAAGAGGATGAAACAAGGAGCCTGAACCCACCTCATCCCTGCCTCCGCCAAAGGTGTGAGAAAGGTCGAGCGAAGTGGGGAGACGGCAAGGCCTGTTGCCGGGCAAGGAAATGTTTATCTTAAAGATATCAAGGATTTACTCCTTGTTGTGGGTTCTACCCACAAACAAATGACCCGGCAAGCATCCCTTTTTCATTAAAAACATTCCACTCAGGTACAGTCCATAGGGAATGAAAAACATGAATGATGGGATTACAAGTTTTAAATTCAGCTAAGGCCCGAAGGCTTACAAACTAAAAAGAGATAAGGTGCCCGTAATCCCTTTCTTGTCCCTCTCCTCGGGAGGCAGGTCAAGGAGGCGAAAAGGGCAAAAGGGGCGCCTAGGCGAGCTACAGGTGGCAGAAGACACCAAGAGAACATCTTGGTGGCCGTCCAAAGGCTGGATGGTGATGGCGGCGCCGAAAGCAGAGCTCGAAGACGAGGCGGCAGGACGTCAGCACGCGTCGAAGGTGTCGGTGCCCGCGTACTCCGACTTGACGGCCTTGCCGCCCTCCCTCTTCCTCTTCTGCAGCCTCCCAACGCCAGCCGCCCAAGGAGACTACCCCGACAAGTTCAGGGAGCCGGCGACGCGGATGATGGGGTCGCCGGTGCCGCGCGGAGCGGCACCCGACACCTAATCGGACCCGTCATCCTGCCGTCTACTACCCTCGTCGTTGTTGCCGCTGTCCTCCTCGTCACTCCCGCCCGAGGAGGAGCCTTCACTATCAGAAGAGCTCTCCACGCAGCACCTTGCACGGGTCCCAAGGCACCCGAAGACCTTGACGGAGAGAAGGCCACCCTCCATCAGCTTAAAATGGAGAGTGATCCCCTCTGTCAAGCTGTGGATATGGGCAAACGTCTTCCATCCCCGACGGAGATACATCACGTGAGGGGCGGGGAAGTCGACGCGGGCCCGCGGGCCACTGATCCCGCAGCCCCTCATCTGCAGCCACAACGACTCCGGCGGATCCAGCTCCATCTCCCGCGCGAATGGAGTAGGGAGACGAAGGCGACGGCGAGGCGGCCGGCGTAGCCTGACGAAGAACTCGCAAGGGTCATCCCCAACGTGGCCCTCCATGGGGGGAGGAACTGCTGGCGGAGGCGAGGCCGGCGCGCCGCCCCGTCCTCCTCTTCCCCGAGCACCTCGGCCTCGCCCATGGCCTCGCCCCCTCCCCCTTCCCCTCGCGGCTGGCTCTGCCACCACGGGTGCAGGAGAAGGAGGGACGCATTGTCGAGCGGCGACCCTCGCCGCCACCGTTGAAGGACCAGGATTCCCTCTCTCCATGGCGGATGGAGGGGGGAGCAGAAGCTGAAGGAAGGAGGAGATGAAGGAATGCGGGACGCCATCCCCCCCCCTCCCGCTCTTTATAAAGGAACAGGGTGGGGGCTCAGCTGCCCCGCTCAGCCAATCAAGACGCGGAAGGCGCGGGGAACTGGGACCGACCCGCCGCCCCAGCCCGCGGCGTCCCGGTTTCCCGGCTCCACCGTTCGCCACCCCAAGCGCATGAGAGCCACATGGCAGGCATGCAGGACCAAGGCAATGGGTGAGGCGACCTCTCCCCACCCCGTGATCATGGGGAGTGGACGGCTTGAAGACCATGCCTCGGCCCCGTTCAGTAAATGGGCCGCGCCTCCACGCCTCCCTCCGTTTATGGGGAAGGCGCGAACCACCCCCTTTACTACGACGTGACGCATGCATGCAGAGCTCAGCCCCACGCACGCCGCCCACGTCACCCATGCCTCCCCACGCCACGCCACGTGCGGGAAGCATGGGAAGCGCAGCATGCGAAGAGACTTACCGCGGTAAAAACCGCCCCGCCTGCCCACGCACCATTTTTGGGCCTAGCCCTACGACACGATTGCGCTTACGTGTGGCCCAGGCCCGGGAGCTCCTGTCGGTGTACAAAAAGAGGGGTACACTTTTTGTACCCCTATAACTGTGCACGGACAGTCGGAGCCACGAGCACCACCACACTGAGCAAGGCAAGGGAGGTGAGCCAAGGTAAGGCCGAAGCTCAGGAGAAGCAGAACGATGCCAAGACCAAGACCACAAAGAGCAAAGGGGACGAAGCGGACCCCCCCCCCCCCGGCAAGATCCTTGTCGGGAGGTGGTTTTAGCAAACCCGGCAAGACCCTTGCCGTGGCATCTCGCCCCACACCTACGGAGTAAGTCACCCTTGAGTCCACTGCCCCCATGGGGCAAGGATTCGGGAGACATCCCCGTGGTGGCATCCAGATCTTTGTGAAGACATTCAAGATCAGATACACCCTTTAGAAGATGATGATCCTTGGCGGCATCCCAGCCAAGGAGGACCACAAGGCCCCTGGCAAGAGCCTTGCCGGGGATGACAGCAGGCGCCATGGCAAGACCCTTGCCGGGGCCCCGGCAAGGCCCTTGCCAAGGACACCCGTAGGGCCACCATCAGTCCCACGCCAGTCAAACCTCCACCGCCGTTCGCATGCAGCTGCCGACCAACCCAACTGGGCAGGCACCTACGTGGCGGCATGCGGATCTTCGTGGAGACCCACCACTGTGCCACCTCAGCTGCCTGCCTGCCTACATGGCACCGCGGGCGCCGCTGGCCAGGGCGCGTGTCGACACGAGAGGGAGCAGTGACGGATGAGATAGGGCTCTCCCCCGTCCCCGATAAAGTAAGGACACCTAGGCAAGACACATTAAATGCGCCTTGTCATGTAATGCAAGGGATAACCTCACATCACTGTACCCTTTCCACCTCCTGTGTGCCACTGTGGCAACCCCTTTCCTATAAAAGGAGGCCCGAGGCGACCAGGAGGAGGATTTGGCTTTTTGGAGCTCCTCACACCCCATAGCTAGCTCAAGAACACAGATATACAATCCACCAAAGCAGGAGTAGGGTTTTACGCATCCTCGTGGCCCGAACCTGGATAAACAAACCGTGTGCTATCTGTTTGATCCGCTCTTCTCACGACCCCGCGCCCCGCAACCGTAGTAGGGATTCTTGTGATCCCATAGGTGTCATTCCCACCAACAAAAACTCATGATATGTGACGAATAAAAATATAGCTCCAAGTAAAATACCGATGGTCGATAGAAGGAGGGGATGCCACTCGGGGCATCCCCACGCTTAGTTGCTTGCTTCTCTTTTTAGATAATGGTTTGGGATGCCATGGGCATCCCCAAGCTTAGGCTCTTCTTACTCCTTATTCCTTCATACATCATGATCTCACCCAAAACTTGAAAACTTCAATCACACAAAACTCAACAAAACCTTCCTGAGATCCGTTAGTATAACAGAGCAAATCACTACTATAAGTACTGTTGCAAACCCATTAATATTTTATTTTTGCATTATATCTACCGTATTCCAACTTTGCTATAGCTTATACCCTCCAATACGAACCATAGACTCATGGAAATAACCACACACCAAAGAAAACAAAATCTATCAAAACATAATAGTCTGTAGCAATCTAAAAATGTTGAATACTTCTATAACTCCAAAAATTCTGAAAAATTAGGACAATGTAGGCAATTTGTATATTAATCTTATATAAAAAGAATCAGTATTATATCACGCTTATGCTAAAAATGAGAATTATTTTTCTGGGCACGGAAGTTTCTGTTTTTCAACAAGATCAAATCAACTATCACCCAACATGATCCCAAAGGCTTTGCTTGGCACAAACACTAATTAAAACATAAGAAAAACACAATCTTGACAGTAGAATAATTGTGCAAACACTCAAGAACAGAAAGGAAAATACGAAAAATAAATTTTATTCATTGGGTTGCCTCCCAACAAGCGCTATCGTTTTATGCCATTAGCTAGGCATAAGATTTTATTGATGCTCACATGAAAGATAATAATTGAAACATAAAGAGAGCATCATAAAACATGTGGCAAACACATTGAAGTCTAACGTACTTCCTATGCATAGGAATTTTATAGGCAAACAAATTATTAAGACAGCAAATATCTAGCATATCAAAAGGAGAGGAATAAAACATTGAAAATCGCAACATAACGAGAGGTAATTTAGTAACATGAAAATTTCCACAACCATATTTTCCTCTCTCATAATAATTACATGTAGGATCATACTCAATTTCAACAATATAGATATCACATAACATATTCTCTACATGATCCACATGCATGCAAAGTTGACACTCTTCCAATATAGTGGGATTCTCATCAACTAAAGTCATGACCTCTCCAAACCCACTTTCATCAACAATTTCATAAGATTGAACACTCTCCAAATATGTGGGATTATTTTTACTTAAAGTTGGCGCTCTTCCAAACCCGCTTTCAATATTATCACAAATATATTCATCATGAGGCTTAAATAAATTTTCAAGATCATAAGAATCAATATCACCCCAATCATGATCATTGCAACAAGTAGTGGATATAGCAAAATTAGCATCCCCAAGCTTGGGGTTTTGCATATTATTAGCACAATCGACAATAATATAATTTATATTAACACCATTGTAATCATGCTTTTCATTCAAGGAGCTATCTTCAATCACTTCATAAGTTTCTTCTTTCAGCACTTCATCACAATTTTCAGATTCATGAATTTCAAGCAAAACTTCATAGAGATAATCTAGTGCACTCAAATCACTAGCAATTGGTTCATCATAATTGGATATTTTAAAAAGATTAGCAAGTGGATGAGGATCCATATCAATAGATTTTTAGCAAGCGAAGATGCAAGCAAATAGAAGGCACTTGGTAACACAAGCAAAAAAAGCAAAGAATAGATCTGACGAGAAAACGGCGAACAAGAAAGAGGACGAAGAAAACGTCAAATTTTGTGAAGTAGGAGAGATGAAAATGAGAGGAAATGACAAACAATGTAAATTGCAAGGAGATGAGATTTCCGATTAGAAACCTAGTAGATGGTTATGATGTCTCCCTAGCAACGGCGCCAGAAACCCCATTAGATGCGGTTTGAACTACGTCGGTATTTCCCCAAAGAGGAAGGGATGATGCAGCACAACAACGATAGGTATTTCCCTTAGTGATGAGACAAAGGTTATCGAACTGGTAGGAGAATCACGCAATGCTACGTCAATAGTACCTACGCACAAAGAACAAATACTTGCAACCCGACATGTTAAAGTGGCTGTCAATCCCTTTCGGGTAATGGGGCCAGAAATTGTCGAGTTGACGGAATAAAAATATGATAGATTGGATAAATAGATCTCGAATAAATGCAAAACAAAATAATGTGCAGCAAGGTATTTTTGAATTTTTGGATTAATAGATCTGAAAATAAAAGCAAATAAAAATAGATCTCGAAGGCAAATATAATAAAGAAGAGACCCGGGGGCCGTAGATTTCACTAGTGGCTTCTCTCGAGAAAAACAGCATACGGTGGGTAAACAAATTACTGTTGGGCAATTGATAGAACTCCAAATAATCATGACGATATCCAGGCAATGATCATTAATTATATAGGCATCATGTCCAAGATTAGTAGACCGACTCCTGCCTGCATGTACTACTATTACTCCACACATCGACCGCTATCCTGCATGCATCTAGTGTATTAAGTTCATGGAGAAACGGAGTAATGCAATAAGAACAATGACATGTTGTAGGCAAGATCTATTTTTGTAGAAATAGAACCCATCTTATTATCCTTAATGGCAACGATATATACGTGTCGTTTCCCATTCTGTCACTGGGATCAAGAACCGTAAGATCGAACCCATCACAAAGCACCTCTTCCCATGGCAAGGAAAATCGATCTAGTCAACCTAATTAAACCAAAGATTCGAATAAGAAATACAAGGCTATAAGTAGTCACACATATAAGAGATCAAAAGACTCAAATAACTTTCATGGATAAAAACATAGATCTGATCATAAAATCAAAGTTCATCAGATGCCAACAAACACACCGCAAAAAGATTTACATCAAATAGATCTCTAAAAGACAATTGTATTAAGAATCAAAAGAGAGAGAAGAAGCCATATAGCTACTAACTACGGACCCGTAGGTCTATAATGAACTACTCACACATCATCGGAGAAGCACCAATGAGGATGATGAACCCCTCTGTGATGGTGTCTAGATTGGATCTGTTGTTTCTGGAACTTGCGGCGGCTGGAATTGATTTTCGTCGACTCCCCCAGGGTTTCTGGAATATTGGGGTATTTATAAAGCAAAGAGGTGGTGCGGGAGGCCATCGAGGTAGGCATAACCCACCTGGACGCCAGGCACGCCCTGGTGGGTTGTGCTCCCCTCAGAGCCCCCCTCTGGTACTTCTTTGGCCCAACATGTGTCTTCTTATCCAGAAAAAATCTCCAAAAAGTTTCGCTGCGTTTGGACTCCATTTGGTATTGATTTTCTGCGCAGTAAAAAACAAGCAAAAAATGCAACTGGCACTGGGCACTATGTCAATAGTTTAGTCCCAAAAATGATATAAAGTTGCTATAAAATGATTGTAAAACATCCAAGAATTATAGTATAACAGCATGGAACAATAAAAAATTATAGATACATTGGAGACGTATCAGGTTGCTAAGTGGGAAATTGAGCTTGGACCACACCATCTGAAATATGTGCCCAGGACCGCCATCGAGTCTCAGGCTTTAGTGTATTTTGTCAATGATTAGACGGAATTGCAAACACATGAGGAGAGGCTGGATAACATGTACTAGACAATACACTTTGATGGATCCAGGCAATTGGAAGGCTCGGGGCTGGAGTTAGTTTACCTTCCCCTCGAGGTGAATTTTTTTGTTATGTATTAAGCCTTATGCTTCCCTGTACTAATAATGCAACTGAGTATGAAGCTTTTCTACTTGGGGTTTGTATGGCTAAGGAAATGAATTTGAGCCAAGTTAGATGTCTGGGCAACTCATATCTCATTGCACAGCAAGTTTCAGGGACTTGGGATTCTAAAGACGCGCTCATGGTGGCTTATCATCAAGAAGTTACTAACATTGCTAGTCACTTCAAAGGATATCAAGTGGATCACATAGACTGGGCATAATGAGGTGGCTAATGCTTTTTCAGGGTTGGGTTCTCAACGTAAGCCGGTTCCCCCCAATGTGTTCCTTGATGTGCTACATAATCCTTCTGTTAAGTTACCTTCAAAAGAGGATCTCGCTATCCTTGACCGGGAAGGACAGTTGGTGGCAGCTTTATATGCTATTCCAAATTGGACAGTGCCTTATCTGGCTTATTTAACTCGGGGTGAGCTTCCATAGGAGGAAATCTTTGCTTAGTAAATCATTCGACGATCTAAGTCCATGAAAATTGTCAATGGCGAGTTACACAAATGCAGTGTGACTAGCGTGTTTCAACGTTGTGTTTCCCCCAAAGAAGGCTGAGAAATTTTGCAAGAAATTCATGCAGAAGACTGTGGTCATCATGCCGGGTCAAGATATCTAGTGGCAAAGGCTTTCAGACACGGTTTTTACTGGTTAACCACTCATGCTGATGCAGAGGACTTGTTCGCAGGTGCGATGGTTGCCAGAAATTTGCATGACAAGCTCATGTGCTTGCTCAAGAATTACGGATGATCACGATAGCTTGGCCATTTGCAGTCTGGGGGCTTGATATGGTCGGGCCATTCAAGATATCTAAAGATAAAAAGACTCACCTTTTGGTTGCAGTTGATAAGTTCACCAGGTGGGTTGAAGCAGAGCCAGTCAGCAATTGCGAAGCAACGACTGCATTGTGAAAAAGCTGATCTTCTGCTTTGTTTATCCTCATAGTATTATTACCGACAATGGGACAAATCTGTTAAAAGGAGCTATGAAGGAGTTCTGTCAGAAGGAACACATCCAACTTGCTGTTTTATAAGTGGCTCATCGACAGTCCAATGGCCAGGCCGAGCATGCTAACCAGGAGATATTATGAGGATCAATCATCGACTCATGGTTCCCTTGGAGCGCACTCCGAGTTGTTGCGTTGAAGATCTTATAGTTTTTTGGAGCATAAGGACTACCCCCAACAGATCAACATGGTACATGATGTTCTTCTTGGTTTATGGCACAGAGGCAGTTCTTCCAAGTGATATCAGTCATGACTCGCCTCGAGTGGCGGCTTACGTTGAAGTGGACAATGAGATGGCTCATCAAAATTCTTTGGACACCTTGGACGAAGAACGTAATCTCGCGGCGGCTCGATATGCAATTTACCAACAAGATATGCATCGCTATGATAGTTGTAGGGTTCGAAGCCGCACTTTCCAGGAGGGTGACTTAGTGCTCTGTTTGATTCAAGATCAGACAGGCATGCATAAGCTTTCACCTCCTCGGGAAGGGCCCTTTGTGGTTAGAAAAAACCTCAAACATGGGTCATATTAGTTCATCAACATACGTGAACACAACAAGTCACGTACCTCTGAGGAGGAGACCAACAGGCCTTGGAACATTGCTCATCTTCGGCCTTACTACACTTGAGCCACTGGCTCCAGTCATTGTACATATCTATATGATGTATATACCTTTTTATGATAAAGTATAATAAAGTCGGCATCCTCGAAACTTGGTCCCTCTGTCATTTTATCTCATATATTGTGCATGAGTCTTTTATTTATTGGTCATAGGTCACTTGGGGGCTTCCAACTCACCGATTTTAGCTTTCTCACCCTCTTGACCCGGCAAAAACGCCATAATATGTTGGTTAAACCTTCATGTCTGCTTGATGCTACTCCGAAAAGATGACCCGTTGTAATCTTGATAGTCAATCTTTATGACCCTAAACTTGTCAAGGTTAAAACGATGACTTAAGCCATGTGAAAACCGGCTTACAGGAAGTAAGGATAAACCAAGGCTATCATGCCAGCTTCATTGAAGCAAGACTTGAGCCCTGAAAGCCAGTCTTTTTTGTCGAGCCTCAAAAGCCGACTTATAATTCATTCACTATATATGTGGTTATTGTTTATTTCAATTTTGTAGGAATTTTCTGCTCTTGATCACATTATTACAATAACGATGAGTCTACGGGTTACTTATGATCAGCATTGAGCTTTAATCGACCATGGGTCATGGGGGTTATAAATCCACATTTTTTTCAAAATAAATCATGACTAAAAAGTCACTGATGGAAAAAATGTCGGGTATACTTCACAACCAGCTATTATTTGGTACAATTTGTGTAGCCACATAAAGTTGGTGCATAAACAAAGTTGCTACAAATGATAAACCAGTCTTGGGTCACAAGTAAAAAATGCACGAAGGCATGACGGTGCAGGAAGTGTTTGCTAAGGCCTATTACAAAGCTCTAGTTGATCTCAACATATTTAATAATGTTTTTCTGGAGTATACACTACTCCTGCAAGCTGGCGTCTGTGCCATCTAGGTTGTTTTCCTCCAGGTTAGCTCCTTGTTGGGCCCTAGCAGCTGATGCTTCTGGGTTATCCCATGGCGACTCTTCTACATCTTTGATCTAAAGGTTGTCTAGATTCCAGTTGACATCGGTTAAGGCTTGAAAGATCGCTTCATCATGCTGGATAGGAGACGGGTCAACATCAGGTGCAAAGAGATGCTTATGCCATTGTGGAGTCAAATCAAAAGCTTCCAATGCTGGCAGATGAATCTGCGTGTTGTTGTCGTCATAAGCCGCCTGATATTTCTTCAAGTCCATTTCCGCGAGAAGTTGACTCGCCAACACTCGAGTCTCCCTCACACAACGAGTATAGTCAGCTAATGAAAATGTTGTCCCATCATCCTATATTGTGGGAACCCGCTGGCCATCTCCAAAGGATCCAATTCTGGTGCATGAGCTATTGCCCGGCTTAGCGAGGTCATTGCTCCTGCTTGGGCGGCTGATCTCTTCAGCTCTTCGATCTGCTTTGGGATGGTCGACAGTCGCCTCAACACATCTCTTATGAATTGCAGAAGGTCTTTTTCACCCATTACAACCCTGAGAATATACATGCTTCCAGCATATAACTTCTCCACAAGAGAGTATACAGCTTTCAATTTCTTAATGTTGTCATCTTGAAGGTTCTGACTTCTATTGCCTACAACATTAACAACGTGTGAGCCGCTAGGCGAGTTATTACTTATACATGACTTGTCAGGCGAGTTATTAGCATGAGCTCATGGAATCACTTACCAAATATAGCCTGGGTCATTTGGGAGATGTGGCATTTTAGCCCAGTCAGCTCTTTCGTAACTGGTTTCAGTAGGCTCTCGGTGGCTTCTGCATGCTTGATCAGAGCCGCCTTTTCAGTTTCAAAGGTGGTCATTTCTGTTTCGAAAGCCGCCTTGATTTTTTTCCAGTTCTTCCAAAGAAGACTGCAGGCTTGATTCAACTTTGCATCATAGAGCTTGTTCAGATTCAAATTCAATTTTCAAGCCAGTCAAATTTGACTCGACTATGTTCAAAGCTTCTCGCAAGATAATGATGTAATTTACTTACAAATTTTTGAACCAAGCCGACAACAATGTACAACCTAGTACTTGGGGGTTATGACAATTCAATTTTATTTGGGAAGTCCCTAGCAGTTTGCAAGCAATATGCTTAGCCCTTGGGGCTAATGCATGCCATTTTTTCTTCCTTATAATAAAACAAGAAGACCCGGCTCAGTTCATAAAAATATGTCAGCCCTTGGCGGTTACATGTTATTTCTTCAAAGTTTCTTTATTTGAAAGACTCGACTCATCTCAGAAATATGAGCCGGCCCTTGGGGGCTACATGGATTTTCTTTTAACACATATATTTGAAGAACTGGCTTATCATTGACATGATAACCCGTCCCTTGGGGACTACATTACAAGATTTGAAGATTCTACATCTAAGTCTTCTACATACTCAAGGTTTCATATGTTTAAAACTTGGGGGCTACGGGAGGGTATATAGTATGGAAGAGGATTAAGTGCCTTCATACCTCATATTTCCTCCTCAACATATTTACCATTTCGGCTTCCAAGTCGTGGCTGGTAGAAAGGCGAGCCAGGTAGCCCGCGTGTAGTTCTTCTGCGCTGAAATCTTCATAATTGGGCAGTTCAAGCTTTGTTTTTCCCTTCTTAGACAAGGGCATCTCATGTTTTGTTGTGAGCTTGGTCAGCACATTTGAGACTTTTGGAGTTTTATAAGCCTCCCCGGTAATGGTAATTTCATCACTATTCTTCTCAGGAGGAGGGATGTCTTGAGTCGCCTTAGCGGGGCTTAAAGCTTGAGCCGGACTTGGCGGGTTAATATTATCTACTGCGTCGTGAAGATTAGCCTGGGTGTCCATTGCTTCAGTAGTCTCTGATTCATTTTCTGGGGGCAGCTCAGTCTGATCATGAAGACGGCCTTCTGGTGTCTCAGTATGAGTCTCCGGGGTCACCAAGTTTGGGTCCCCTGACTCTGGAATTTCAGGAGTTGTTGATGACTCGCCAACCTTTCTCTTCTTGGCTTTGGCTTTGGCCCTGCAAACAAGATAATCATGTTAAAATATATGTGGTAATGATCAGGATAAAGTATGATTCAGTTAAACAACACTTACACTTGGTTGATGACGAGGGGTGGCAGCTTTGACATAGTCGAGTCTCCAGACGAAGGTGGTGACTCCTGATATTTTGAATCCGAAGGGTTAAGAGGTTGCCTAATAAGGCCGACTTGTGGAAGAGAAGAGGTTCGACTGTGAGGCACCTCATTACACCGCTTGTGGGCGGTTGTTTTGTCAGATAAGCTGGCCACCAGTTCTCCAGAGCTGATCCGAGTCTGCCGCCTTGATTCATGCTGGTATTTCTTCAAAATAAAGTTTGGATCCAAATGAGCATATGGATGAGAAAATATTACTTTCAACACGACCCGCCTTGTTTTCCACGGAGACAAGGGCTCTGACCCATAAGAAATTGAAATTACCTCAACATGATCAGCCTGGCACATTTCAGCATCACCCTGAGAATAAGAGGCGTTAGCAAGCTCAATAAAAAGACAGCCAAGGGAGTCAAGTTCTACCTCCGACTAATTATCAGCTACCTGTGATTTGCCTCTAGCTGTCGGCTCATTCATAGCAGTGGGTTTATTCCTCTTTTGAGCCAGCACAGCTTTAGACTTGCTCGCCTATGTTCTCCTTTTCCTATTCCAGAATAGAGAGTTGGCCTGCACAGTTTTAAACAAGTCCAACAACTGAGTTTAAGTTGAAGAGTAATGAGCTGCACAGTTAATTACAAGAGTACTTACTGGAGGAGCTGAGTTAAGGGCATAGAACGGTTTCAGCCCCGTCTTGGTCGAGCTCTCTTGAGTCTCCCCAAGTAGTTTCTTCACAATCTTGTTTATGTCATCAGCTTCCAAGTCAGTAGGATTATACCATTGTGCGTCATTTGAGTCGCCCGAGTAATTGCACATTAAACCAGCTCGGCGGCTTAACGGCGGGATCCTCCAGGAAACCCAGCACCGGGTTAGATCAACTCCGGTTAAGCCATTCATCAGCAAAGCCCTCAGCTTTGGATATATGGAGGTTACTTGAGCGTGCTCTTCTGGAGGAGCCTAGCCAGGGAGTCCAAAGGTGGTCGCTAGACGGTGGAGTCTATAACCCGACAATGTGTTCTCATCAGCAGGAGCTGTGTTTTTACAGTAGAACCAGGTCTTGACCCATCCTTTAGGGTGACTTGGCAGAGTAACTGGAGGGAAGGAAACATCTCTTCGCCTCTGAATCGAGACCCCGCCAAGTTCTAGGCTGGGGCCATCAGCACACTTAGATTGGCGGTTAAGGTAAAAGAATTCCCTAAAAAGAAGAACAATGGCCTCCATTTGTAGATACACTTCGCAAAGAACTTGGAATTGGCACAGGTTAGAGATGGAATTTGGGGCAAGATCTTGAGGGTGAAGATTGAAGAAATTTAAGACGTCCCTGAATTTTTTTGACCCGGACGGAGAGAAACCTCTAAGAAGATGGTCTGTAAATACCACAACTTCTCCTTCGCCAGGTTGGGGAACATCTTCTCCTTGAGGAGCTTGCCTGCCAACCTCCTCTCGAGCAGGCAGAAAACCTTGTTCTTTATAATCATTGAGCACAAGTTGAGAAACCTGGGAACTCGCCCAGTTGCAAATTGTGGTTTTTTCCATGATGAGCCACCTGAGTAAGGATAAGGACTGCAGAAATATGAATGATGGGTCACTTACAAAGCAATAAGTCCCCAGGGGAATTATGTGATAAGGTAGTACACTATCAGGATGGTTAAAGTAAGACGACATAATTATTAGTGAGGGATGAATAGCCCAACAAGTGAACCGGCTTAACAATGGAGATCTGGCGGGTTACAGTCACAATAATGAGATGACAAAACATAAAGGCGACTTATACTAGAATGGGGATTTCTAGTTTTCGGCTAACTGTTGGACAAACAGTTTTCTGTGGAGGTATTTACAATTACGGATCTGTAAAATAGCCTAAAAAGCAAAAAATGATAAACCTAAGAGGATTAGTGGAAGTAGTGATTGTCTTACTTATGGATTCTAAAGGAGATATGAAGCTACTAGATACAAAAATGAAGTTGAGATTAACACCACTCTGTTTTTATAATGAAACCATCGGAAACTGGATCTAAACAATGGCAGCATGAAAGATTGATGAACTACGAAGAACACTGATGAACTATGGCAAGGTGAATGTAGATCTGGAGATAAGTTTTGACATAGCTGGATGCGGCGGAGCGTTGAAGCATCCTTGGATGGCGTCAACGGTGGCGCACGCAAGGTCAGTAAGGCTGTGGACGACGCCAGGGCGCTCGAAGGCGTACGGTGGGGGAGCTTGGTTCGCGAAACAGCGTGAGGAACAAGAAGGAAGGGGGCGAGGTAAAAGTGAAAAGGAAGACTCCCCCCATGTGTATTTATAAGGCAAAGAGGTGAGAGTAAATGGCAGGCACAATAATTGAGGGGGCACCGTAACTTTTGGAGCCAGGGATGCCTCTATTTTCGGCCTCAATAGATATACTCAAAGATTCATTATGATGTCATCCTGGGCTCCCTGGATTTTCGGAGGATGACATCAACTATAAGAAGATGTGAAAAATAACAAGTCTGGAAGTATCATAAGCTGGCGTTTCATGACCCGGGAGGATGCAAGTAAGACCAAAAGACAAGCCGCCGGATTGTGAGAGATTGACATGAATAAATTCAAATCAATTTGGGGGCTAATGTTGGGGATATAACCCCGCAATATGTCCCACCACAATGGGTCGGGTCATCTAGGTGGCGGCTAATGATCAAGACTTAAGATGTGTGCCCAGGCGCAAGACCAATAGGGTGGCTCACCAAGCATGCTGGCTTGCGGTCCAGTATCTGAAGATGGTGACTCAAGGCCTAGAAGTGTAAGCTGCATGGAGTTTCCTTACTTAGGAAGCAAGACAAGTCAGAAACATAATAGGTCACGGATCATTGTATGACCTGGACTCTTGTAATCCCTGGGTATCCACCTATATATATATATATGTGTGTGTGTGTGTGTGTGTGTGTGTGTGTGTGTGTGTGTGTCTAAAGGCGAGTCCCTCAGGCAGATAGGGCTAAGTTACAATTGATCAATAGCTACGTGAAGTGAAGCCGCTCCCTTGTAATTGATCCTCAAGCAATAAGCAAACAAGCAGGAGTAGGCTTTTACCTTGATCGTGAGGGGCCGAACCTGGGTAAATCCGTGTCTCTCGATTCCAATCAACCCTAACAAGCTAACTGCCCGGTTACGATGGCCTCATGACTAAGTCCTCACACTAGGATATCTGCCGTGAAAAAACCATGACACCATCTCCGGGTCCAAGTTTATGAGAACCGCACCTTGGAGCCTAGAAGAAGGGCAAAGTTAACCCGCCGAGGGGCGTCGGGCTCATCCCATCGCAATCCTGAAGGTGACTTCAGTCAGCTTGATTATGTGTCTGAGTGCACGGTGACCCTCAGAGACAATCGGTCAGACCGACGACTGTTCCTTAGGAAAGGAATAAATGGTGATCAATTGGGTTGATTAGCAGCTAAAATTTTGGTATTTGAAATCTCATATGTGCGCGTGGAAGCGGTTACATCGTGGCTAGTGGGAAAAGTGGGGCAGGACACCTTAGTTTCCGCCCCAAAATCTTGCCACGTGCATTGTTTCCTCTATGCGTTGATTGCGGCGGGCGTCGTTCGATCTAGGAATCAATGGTTGTGGATCTAATGAACATATTTACTAGCGGTATAAGAAGCAGGCAACTACGGTAAAGGGACGAGGGGCAATTGAGGGGGCACCGTAACTTCGAGTATATCTGTTGAGGCCAAAAATCGAGGCCCACTCTATTGCCCCTTGTCTCCTTCACCCTCACTCCGCGCCCCGAGCCACTCAGAGAGGATGGGCAAGGATACGATGACGAAGTTGGAGAAGGCGGGGAAAAGCTTGATGTCGAGCACTGGCCTGCCAACCGGTCGAGCTTAAAGGCATTGGATCCCCTGTCGGGTCATGTGAAAGCGATTGCTGGAGTTGGAGACCGAAGGGCTGATTCCGGTGGGCCACTGGTGGCTGCCAAAGGCGGACGAGCTGGAGCCCACCCTGCAGGTGGACGAGCACACCCACCTCGTCAGCCACATTGAGAGAGGTTTCTCCATGCCACCTCATCCCTTCTTCCGCGCTTTCCTAGATTTCTTTGAGGAGCAGCTCCATCACCTTCCGTTGAATGTTGTCATTTACCTATCGGCGTTTGTCTCGCTCTGCGAGAATTTGATCGGTTTCTATCCCCACTGGGGGCTGTTCAAGCATGTTTTCACTTGCCAGACAATGACCGTGAAGGACACTCCAATTAGGGAAATGACCCACATAACACAACAGTGCAGCGGGTTGGGGATACAGCTCAAAGGGGAGAGCGCCTTCCCAAAGATGAGCTTCCCCGACATGGTCAAAGGGTGGCAGGACGGCTGGTTCTACTGCCAGGACGTTCCAAGAGCTAGCTCTTAGTCGGGACTCGTACCATACTCGGGAGAGATGGAATGAGCTCATGTGTCCCTCACAGTGGCGAAGGAGGAGAAGGTGGACGTAGGGATCTTGGCCGAGCACTGGTGGGTGTTGTGAGGGCATGTCTGAATGGCATGGGTCTGCTGGAGGTCTCCTCAGTCGACGGATATAGCCACTGCATGAAAGGGTGCACCCGATGTGAATTAGAGGGAGGAGAATAGAACCACATTGTGCTTCTAATTATGAGGACAATAGGATTAACCAAGCCTAATTAGTCAATTAGGACCAACTAGAATAAGAAATATAAGAACTAGAGGAGGCACCAAAAGCTGTGTATTCAATAGAACCAAAAACCTTGGTATATAATATATGTTGGAGGAGGAGGAGAGGGCAGCCACCAAGGAGGAAAAGTCCCTCCTTGGGGCGCCAGCCAAGGGGGCGCCACTTCCTTAAGGGCCCTTGTGGCCCATAACTCCTTCCACCTCTTGGCATTTTAAGGCCCATTGAAATTTAATTTCAATATAAAATGCTCTAATTACCTATAAACCATGATATATACTCCCTCCGTCCCAAAATAAGTGTCTTGACCTTAGTACAACTTTGTACTATAGTTAGTATAAAGTTGAGACACTTATTTTGGGATGGAGGGAGTATTTTTTAACATCTCCTAAAATATTTTCCACCTATATATAATTTACCAGTAATACCTTGTATTACCCGATACTCACAAATACCCTTTCGGTGACCCCGAAACGCTTCCGAATCTTCTAGGAACTATTCTGAATATTCATGAAATAATTCCACAAATACATTCTCATGACTCCCATCCTACTAATACTCAGCAAATCATGATTGTCTTAAGCTTGAGGGCCTGTAGGTCCGGTAACTTCATAGACATGGACGAAATCGTTCGTCCAATGACCGATAGCGAGACCGTGGGTATCCGTATCGATCCCTGTGAGTACACAAATGATATTCAGGTGAACCTTTGGTTATAACGTGATGTTCCCTTTGCTTTGCGATACTTTACAAAACCCAGGATGCATCAGTATCCTCCTAGGTCATCACCATGCTTACTATACTGAAATCCTCGTTATCTGTTTTGTTCTTCTTTCTCCTTATTGTGTTCGGGCATCCGTGTGAATAAGACACGTATGTATGGCCAGACAATGATTGATGCCGTCACACTAAGAGGGTCCTAAGAATATCTCTCTATTATCGGAGGAGCAAACCTGATACGTCTCCAATGTATCTATAATTTTTTATTGCTCCATGCTATATTATCTACTGTTTTGGACTATATTGGGCTTTATTTTCCACTTTTATATTATTTTTGGGACTAACCTATTAATCGGAGGCCCAGCCCAGAATTGCTGTTTTTTGCCTATTTCAATGTTTCGGAGAAACAGAATATCAAACGGAGTCCAAACGGAATGAAACCTTCGGGAACGTGATTTTCTCATCAGATAAGATCCAGGAGACTTGGACCCTCCGTCAAGAAAGCCACGAGGTGGTCATGAGGGTGGAGGGCGCCCCCCCTAGGGCGCGCCCCTGCCTCGTGGGCCCCTCAAAGCTCCACCGATGTACTTCTTCCTCCTATATATACCTACGTACCCCCAAACGATCAGATACGGAGCCAAAAACCTAATTCCACCGCCGCAACTTTCTGTATCCACGAGATCCCATCTTGGGGCCTATTCCGGAGCTTCGCCGGAAGGGGAATCGATCACGGAGGGCTTCTACATCATCATCCAAGCCTCTCTGATGAAGTGTGAGTAGTTCACCTCAGACCTATGGGTCCATAGTTAGTAGCTAGATGGCTTCTTCTCTCTTTTTGGATCTCAATACAATGTTCTCCCCCTCTCTTGTGGAGATCTATTCGATGTAATCTTGTTTTTGCGGTGTGTTTGTTGAGATCAATGAATTGTGGGTTTATGATCAAGTCTATCTATGAATAATTTTTGAATCTTCTCTGAATTCTTTTATGTATGATTTGTTATCTTTGTAAGTCTCTTCGAATTATCAGTTTGGTTTGGCCTACTAGATTGGTTGTTCTTGCCATGGGAGAAGTGCTTAGCTTTGGGTTCGATCTTGTGGTGTCCTTTCCCAGTGATAGAAGGGGCAGCAAGGCACGTATTGTATTGTTGCCATCGAGGATAACAAGATGGGGTTTTTATCATATTGCATGAAACTATCCCTCTACATCATGTCATCTTGCTTAAGGCGTTACTATGTTTTTTACTTAATACTCTAGATGCATGCTGGATAGCGGTCGATGAGTGGAGTAATAGTAGTAGATGCAGGCAGGAGTCGGTCTACTTGTCTCAGACGTGATGCCTATATACATGATCATACCTAGATATTCTCATAACTATGCTCAATTCTGTCAATTGCTCAACAGTAATTTGTTCACCCACCGTAGAATACTTATGCTCTTGAGAGAAGCCACTAGTGAAACGTATGGCCCCCGGTTCTCTTTCTCATCATATCAATCTCCATCACTTTATTATTGCTTTACTTTTACTTTGCCTTTTACTTTTCACTTTGCATCTCTATACCAAAAATACCAAAAATATTATTTATCATCTCTATCAGATCTCACTTTTGTAAGTGATCGTGAAGTGATTGACAACCCCTAAGCGCGTTGGTTGCGTTGAGCTATTGTTTTTGTGTAGGTACAAGGGACTCGAGCGTAGCCTCCTACTGGATTGATACCTTGGTTCTCAAAAACTGAGGGAAATACTTACGCTACTTTGCTGCATCATCCTCTCCTCTTCGGGGAAATCCAACGCAGTGCTCAAGAGGTAGCAAAACCCCACTCTCGATCTATCTGATCACTTGTCAAACTTTCTGATGAACCTGTAAGTTATCGTTATGATCACCGTGTTACAGGTGATGTTTGAGCAACCCCAAAGCTCATCGTACGGTAAGAAGGGACCACGATACTCTCATGGTCTAAGGAGCAATATCACATGTTAACACTCCTTGTTATTACAACTAAATGCAAACGATATTAACTCAATTCATAACAAATAATATTGGGTCGATTCAATATGATCGTTCTTCTAAAGTCATAATCTCAATGTTGTTTAGATCATCGTTACACTTAATGATATCCTAAGATCCGGAAAACGTGATCACCAACAACACTTGAGCTAGTCTTAGAGGCGAGACTAGGGACCTTTCCATTTACCATTTATCATCCCACACGTGCATATGAGTTTTCCATTGAATCACATATTCCAGGATCATAGCAGTTATAGCATAGGATATAAACTCCTTAATTATGAATATGGAAATATAATAATACAAATATTATTGCCTCTAGGGCATATTTCCAACACCCAGTCGGCTAAGAAGTAGCCCAAGTAACCCAAGCATATTTCCACCAAGCCTAGGAAGGTCGTTCTGCCAAAGATCAAGGTGGTCGTGCCCGTGGCTTCGACGTAAGTAATGGAGATCGAGTCTCTGCTTCGTTGTGTAAATTTGTCTTGACCAATGAATCAATGTTCCTATGACTTCAGCAACGAGACATTGACGACCACGCCAAACCTGAAGGCCCCGGGGAAGAGCCAGACTGAATCGGACTTCCAAAGGTACCGACTGGTTTGCTTCCTGAGCTATGTCCGAGTGGATGACTAACTGACATTTTAACACTCGAGTGGATGCAGCTCCACTGATGTGATATAGCTCGATGACGATATGACAAGGCCGGCATGCCAAACCCAGAGGTTGATGAGAGAGTGCTGACTTATGCCGACATTATCATGCGAGATGCTTCTCCAAGCCGAGTGAGCTGCGTCTCTCCAGCCAAAGCTGCAGCGAAGCCCGTGGGTCTGAGTCCCCTAGTTTGGGCTAGTTTTGAGCTTGTGTCCACAATTCTGACTCCTAAGCTTGCGCTTGTGCCTACGGTAGCCGCAGTCACCACCTTCATGCTACACAGGGTCCCAGAGGACTAGGTGGGCCGAGCAAGGAGTCCCAGATCCAAGTAAAGTTGATGAACTGTAGGATCGAAAGTATGTCTAGAGAGGGGGTGATTAGACTACTTGACCAAATAAAAATCTAGCCTTTTCCCAATTTTAGTTCTAGGCAGATTTTAGCAACTTAGCACAAGTCAAGCAATCAACCTACAGATGCAATTCTAAGAGTATAGCAGCGGAAAGTAAAACAATTGCATATGAAGGTAAAGGAAGGAGTTTGGATTGTGCAAACGCAATTGGAGACACGGAGATTTTTGGTGTGGTTCCGATAGGTGGTGCTATCGTACATCCATGTTGATGGAGACTTCAACCCACGAAGGGTAACGGTTGCGCGAGTCCACGAAGGGCTCCACCCACGAAGGGTCCACGAAGAAGCAACCTTGTCTATCCCACCATGGCCATCGCCCACAAAGGACTTGCCTCACTCGGGTAGATCTTCACGAAGTAGGCGATCTCCTTGCCCTTACAAACTCCTTGGTTCAATTCCACAATCTTGACGGAGGCTCCCAAGTGACACCTAGCCAATCTAGAAGACACCACTCTCCAAGAGGTAACAAATGGTGTGTTGATGATGAACTCCTTGCTCTTGTGCTTAAAATGATAGTCTCCCCAACACTCAACTCTCTCTCACAAGATTTGGATTTGGTGGAAAGATTATTTGAGTGGAAAGCAACTTGGGGAAGGCTAGAGATCAAGATTTATGTGGTTGGAGTGGAATATCTTGACCTCAACACAAGTGTAGGTGGTTCTCTCTCAGAAAATGTATGTTGGAAGTGTAGGCATGTTCTGATGGATCTCTCCACGAATGAAGAGTGGGTGGAGGGGTATAAATCGGTGGGACCGATTTTGTTAGGGTTAGGGCATAACGTAATCTCGGTGAGACCGATTACACAAACTCGGTGAGACCGATTTTGGTAATGGACTAACAGAGAGTTGGTCAGGCAAACTCGGTGGGACCGATTCGCTCATCTCGGTTGGACCGAAACGTTACGAAAGGGAAATAGAGAGTTTGCATTGCAATCTCGGTGGGACCGATCGCTCATCTCGGTTTGACCGAAACGTTACGAAAGGAAACAGAGACATTACAATCCCATCTCGGTGAGACCGAGATCCCTATCAGTGAGACCGAAAAGACTAGGGTTTCTGGCAGTGGCTATGTCAACTGAACTCGGTGGCGCCGGATAGAAAGTTTTGGTGGGGCCGAGTTTGACTTTTGGTTTGGGATATATGTGGATGTGAGAAAGTAGTTGAGGACTTTGGAGCATATCATTAAGCACTTTGAGCAAGCAAGCCATTAGGCAACACCTCATCCCCTCTTAATAGTATTGGCTTTTCCTATGGACTCAATGTGATCTTGCATCACTTAAAATGAGAAGGTGTAGAGTCCTGAGCTTTGAGCTTGAGCCAATTCTTTGTCCTTAGAATTTTGAGGGATCCACTTTTCTCATCCATGCCATGCCAATCATTGAGCTTTCCTGAAATGTTTATCTTTAAGTAGCATTAGCTCAATGAGTTATATGTTGTTAGGAATTACCAAAACCACCCAAGGATAGTTGCACTTCCAATCTCCCCATTTTTGGTAATTGATGACAACATATAGATCAAAGCTTCGACAAATGATAAATAATATTGAAAAAAAACATCGTCGCTTTGAGAAGTATGTGATAAGCAAGAGCTCCCCCTAAATTTGTGCATTATTTAAAGTTTGCTTTTGAATGCAAATGCACAATCGACTAGGATCATGGGTTACTCTTCCATGTCACATACATCTTGGTGGATCGCTCAAAATGATAGAGATTAAAAGCATGCACTATCACCAAGCAACTGAATGATCATATAAGGATATAAGAGATGATATCACCCACCAAGCATTAAGGGTAGCATATGATCAAACACATGATCAACAAGTATCTCACAAGGACATAAAGTATCTCACACAAGCACTCAATAAACAAGTTCAACCAAAATAGCAAGAGAGATAAAAAGAACAACACTCTCTCTCAAAGCCTATGATCTATACATTTTTCTCCCCCTTGGCAACAAGTTACCAAAAAGTTCAAAAATGCATAGTGCTAAATGACTCTCAGGCTTGATCTTCAGGAGGTGGTGTAGAGAGAACTCCAAGGACGAAGGCTTTCGATGAAGTAGTTGGAGTTGATGGAGTGGCTGCTGGAGGTGGCACTGGAGTTGTGGCTGCTGGTGCTGACACTGAAGCTCGAGTATCTGTGACTGGTACTGCAGTAGGCCTCTGGCTTCGGGGCACTTAGTTGACTTGCCCTTCTTCTCCTCCACTTCCTCCTATAACTTCTCAACTGCAGTTTGGATCTCAGTTACCTTGACATCAAGATCATAGAATTTCTTCTCAATGATCCTCTCCAAACTCTCCTGGTTTTGAGTCAGGGTGGCCAAGCCCTTCTCAATCCTCAAGGTAGATTGGATCAGATATCCAAGCTGACCTTGCTTGGTCTTCAAGAAAACTTGAGATGCCTCCTCAACACTTGGCATCTTTGCAGCTTTCTCTTCCCTTGCTTTTTATCTCTTCTCATGTGCTTGAGCTGAAGATGGTTCATTTTCATCCATCACAACAGTGTTGTCTTCAAATTCAGGGTAGATGGGTAGGTGCTCCTTATCCAAGAGATACATGCATGTGCCCATCTTTGAGTTGATGAGCTCCTAAATTTGTGGGGCATACCCACAACTCCTCTTCTGATCAGCTGATGTCCTTTTGATTGTCTCCACAATCAGACTCGTGACTTTGAATTTTTGAGGCACATCAAACAAATGTAGCAAGTTGATGGCATGTCCTCTAATCATCTTGTGATCACATGACTTGGGCAGCAATGTGTGTCTGAGGATCCAATTTATAGTAGGCAGACCAGACAACAAGAAGTGGACAAATCCAAACTTATGAGTCTCTAAAGCATCATCTGGGATCTCTCTGTACATGTTGGTCATTGTGTTGTGGTCTTTCTTCTTCTCAGCATAAATATCCAAGTCATCCTCATTTTCTTCTGGGGGATTGATCAACTAGGCCCATTCTTCAAAATAAGATTGGTACCTTGTATCTTCGGACATCCAAATGATCTTTCCATCTGGGTAGAAGGGGGCAGTGGAGTAAAACTGCATGATCAGCTCATCGTTCCACTTGGTGAGCTTCTGGGCCACAAAGGTATCAACTCCACATGCCTTGAAGCTGTCATATACACCTGGATAGTGATCTTCATTCTCCTTGATGTACTCCCAGTCAACCCATCTCATTTCACACACAACGGGTGAGGGGGTCCTAGATTAGGGGGTCTTCGGACAGCCGGACTATGTCCTTTGGCTGGACTGTTGGACTATGAAGATACAAGATTGAAGACTTCGTCCCGTGTCTGTATGGGACTCTACTTGGCGTGAAAGGCAAGCTAGGCAATACGGATATGTATATCTCCTCCTTTGTAACCGACATTGTGTAACCCTAGCCCCCTCCGGTGTCTATATAAACCGGAGGTTTAGTCCGTAGGACAACAGACAATCATACCATAGGCTAGCTTCTAGGGTTTAGCCTCTTCGATCTCGTGGTAGATCAACTCTTGTAATACTCATATCATCAAGAACAATCAAGCAGGACGTAGGGTATTACCTCCATCAAGAGGGCCCGAACCTGGGTAAACATCGTGTGCCCTGCCTCTTGTTACCATCCACCTTAGACGCACAGTTCGGGACCCCCTACCCGAGATCCGCCGGTTTTGACACCGACATTGGTGCTTTCATTGAGAGTTCCACTGTGTGGTCACCATAAGGCTTGATGGCTCCTTCAATCATCGCTAGCGATACGGTCCAGGGTGAGGTTTTCCTCCCCAGACAGATCTTCATATTCGGTGGCTTCGCACTGTGGGCCAATTTGCTTGGCCATCTGGAGCAGATCGAGAGCTACGCCCCTGGCCATCAGGTTAGATTTGGAAACTTGAACTACACGGCTGACACCCGCGGAGACTTGATCTTCCACGGATTCGAGCCCACGACGGACGCGCCGCACAGGCGCGACGTGCATGACGTAACTCTACCGTCGGACGATGTCAGGGAGATCGCATCTGCAACTACTCCGGCCATCAATCTGGAGCAAATTGCGCCATCCGAGAGCGGAGGGATAGACCCCACCATGGAGGCCGCACCCTCAGTGGCGATAGAGCCGGATACTGACTTCACCCCTTATGAGGGCCGCGTCGCCGAACCGCTAGATTCTTCTCCGGCCACGGGCTCCGAGCCGCCTGCATCCGCACCCATCGAATCCGATTGGGAGCCGATCATGGAGTTCACCTCCGCGGATATCTTTCAGCACTCACCTTTCGGCGATGTGCTAAATTCATTAAGGTCTCTCTACCTGTCAGGAGAACCTTGGCCGAACTATGTCTAGCTAGAATGGGATGCGGACGACGAAGAAATTCGCTGCCCACCCACCACCCACTTAGTAGCAACTGTCGACGACTTAACCGACATGCTCGACTTCAACTCCGAAGACTTCGACGGTATGGACAACGACGCCAGAGACGAAAAGGAACCACCGCCCACAGGGCGCTGGACCGCCACCTCAGCATATGATATATACATGGTGGACACCCCCAAAGAAGGCAATGGAGACGAGACAGCGGAGGATGACCCCTCCAAGAAGCAACCCAAGCGTCGACGTCAGCGGTGCCGCTCTAAGTCCCGCCACAGCAAGAGCAGTGATACCGGCACAGGAGATAATAATACTCTGGATAGTGCCGAAGACAACAATAATCCCCTCCAGCATGATGTAGAGCTGGAGGACGAACAAGCTAGCTCTCCAGAATGGGCAGCAGATGGGGAACCGGAGTAGGACAATTACATGCCTCTCTCCGAAGACGAGGCGAGCCTCGGCGACGAAGAATTCATCGTGCCTAAGGACCCCGTCAAGCAAGAGCGCTTCAAGCGCCGGCTTATGGCCACGGCAAATAGCCTGAAGAAAAAGCAGCAACAGCTTCAAGCTAATCAAGACTTGCTAGCAGACAGATGGACCGAAGTCCTTGTGTCCGAGGAGTACGAACTCGAGCGCCCCTCCAAAAGTTACCCTAAACGCAGGTTGCTACCTTACCTCGAGGAGGAAGCATTGAAACCTCATTCACCAGTGTACGATGCGGCTGACCGACCACTACGTGGCCGAGCCAAAGAGGCGTTTCAGCTTGAAGTTCAGCCCGCACCCCGTCGCCACTCAATCAAAAATACTAAGGCCCGGGGCAACATAGAGGACCTGCAGGACATATTGGACAGTAAGGCAAAAATCGCAAGGTCAATATACGGGTCACGGGCACGTGCGCCAACATGGGACGATGATCGTCGCGTCGGATACACCAAGAGTAAATCCGGCCGGATCGAATACAGCAGACAAGATTCATATGAACTGCGTCGGGATATAGCTCGGCACAGAGGCGCCGCACACCCCCTATGCTTCACTGATGAAGTTATGAATCACGAATTCCCGGAGGGTTTCAAACCCGTAAATATCGAATCATACGATGGCACAACAGATCCCGCTATATGGATTGAGGATTTCCTCCTTCACATCCACATGGCTCACGGTGATGATCTACATGCCATCAAGTACCTCCCACTAAAACTCAAAGGACCAGCTCGGCATTGGCTGAACAGCTTGCCAGCAGATTCCGTCGGCAGTTGGGAGGATCTGGAAGATGCATTTCTTGACAACTTCTAGGGCACTTATGTGCGGCCACCAGACGCTGATGACTTGAGCCACATAACCCAGCAGCCAGGGGAATCGGCCAGACAATTCTGGACACGGTTCCTGACTAAGAAAAACCAAATTGTAGACTATCCGGATGCAGAGGCCCTAGCGGCATTCAAGCATAACATCCACGATGAGTGGCTTGCCCGCCACCTCGGCCAGGAGAAGCCGAAATCTATGGCAGCCCTCACAACACTCATGACCCGCTTTTCCACGGGCGAGGATAGCTAGCTAGCTCACAGCAACAACACATCGAGGAATCCGGACACCTCGGATACCAAAGATGTTAACGGTAGGCAACGTCGTAACAGACCAAAGTGCCGCAATAATAGCGATAACACCGAAGATACGGTAGTCAATGCCGGATTCAAAGGCTCTAGATCCGGTCAACGGAAAAAGTCATTTAAAAGAAATACTCCGGGTCCGTCCAGTTTGGATCACATACTGGATCGCTCGTGTCAAATCCACGGCACCCCCGACAAGCCAGCCAATCACACCAACAGAGAATGTTGGGTGTTCAAGCAGGACGGCAAGTTAAATGCTGAAAGCAAGGACAAGGGGATGCATAGCGATGACGAGGAGGAGCCTCGGTCGCCGAACATAGGAGGACAGAAGGGGTTTCCACCACAAGTGAAGATGGTGAACATGATATATGCAACCCACATCCCCAAGAGGGAGCGGAAGCGTGCACTAAGGGACGTATATGCGATGGAGCCCGTCGCCCCAAAGTTCAACCCATGGTCTGCTTGTCCGATCACCTTCGATAGCAGGGACCACCCCACTAGCATCCGTCATGGCGGATCCGCCGCACTAGTCCTAGACCCCATCATTGACGGATTTCACCTCACTCAAGTCCTTATGGACGGCGGCAGCAGCCTGCACCTGCTCTATCAGGATACAGTGCGAAAAATGGGTATCGATCCCTTGAGGATCAAACCCAGCAAAACCACCTTTAAAGGCGTTATCCCAAGTGTAGAGGCCCATTGCACAGGCTCAATCACACTGGAAGTGGTCTTCGGATCACCGGACAACTTCCGAAGCGAAGAGTTAATCTTCGATATCATCCCGTTTCGCAGTGGCTATCACGCACTGCTCGGACGGACAGCATTTGCAAAATTTAATGCAGTGCCGCATTACGCATACCTCAATCTCAAGATGCCAGGACCCAGGGAGTCATAACAGTAAATGGAAACACAGAACGCTCCCTCCGCACGGAAGAGCACACTACGGCCCTTGCAGCAGAAGCACAAAGTAGCCTTTTAAAGCAAACCACTCATTCGGCGTCACAGCCCCCGGACACCTTCAAGCGAGTCCGGAACAAGCTGCAACAGGATCACCTGGCACGATCAGAGCTCGCCTAGCAATTCGGCCCCCGTCCCATTCCCAGTGAAGCGACGAAATCCGTGCCATGCGTACATAACTACGCACTGAAAATACCATGGACATAGGCAGGGGCACGATCAGGACACGCCCCGCAATGTGGCTTAACCACCCTAGGGGCTATATACCTTTATCATTCCTTTTCTCTTTCAGGGCCTAACTCTCTGGAAGCCCTTTCCGGCAGTACGATTGCCGGACACATTCCGGAAACAACAACCAAGGCGGCAAGAAGCTAAGATGAACACGGGAACCCCCAGGTGGTCTCTAGTAATAATTGATATACCCGTTTTCACTATTTATGCGCAGCTTGCCCTGGGGTAGGACATTTTGAATTGTCCTACTTTTTGCTTATTGCACTACTTGTACCAATACGCTTCGACATATTATTTAAATGCATATCATTAATCTATCATTGCATTATTTAAGTTTTTTTTCTCTTTCTCTTATATGTCCATTTACGACAATCCGCACCCATGCGTTCGGGTACGATCAGTACGCCAGGGTCTCTCATTTACCCCATAATACGGCGCAAGAAGTCCGAACACTTTCGACAGTGCGGCACCCTGAACTTATAGCATTATATGCATCAGCTCTGAATCATGTCTTTGGTCAAATGTTGGGTTGCCCGGCTCCCATGCTTTGGTACCTTACATTCCGCTATATCGACTAAGGTAGCGGTGGGAGAACTACTGCGATTGTGTCCCGGTCCTTCCGGACGAGCACCTCAGTAGAGAAAGCCAAAAACTGGTTGTCATGATAAGGCGAGAGACTGGTCGCTGTTCGAGAGGTCTCAAGTCCTTAAAGACTTTTTCCGGTTCGGGTGAGGAGTCGGCCTTGTCCGGCTTAGGCGTGTATAGAGCCCCAAGTTTGGCCCTCCGAATACCAGGGGCTTAGCCAAAATTTAAAATTGTAGACTTCTATGGCTAAGTGAGAGTGATAAAGCATTATAGTCCGATTGTCTAGTTCGTTGCGCTGAACACCTCCTTCGAAGGACCCAAAATTGGGGTAAAGAGTGCTCAGTTTTATCCCGAACACCCCAGTACTAGTTACATGGGGGCAGAAGCCGACGACTGGCCAACTCTCAGATTTTATAAACGGCCGCACAGAAGGTAATATATTAAATTAAAAAAGCGTCGCATGGCGCAAATGAACTCGTTTCATATTACAGGATCACATGAGCATGTTGTTACGGCATATCTCTCTCAAGGTAGTTTTGGTGATTGATGACAACATGTTTGCGGACTAATCTTGTGCTTTGAATAATTCACAGATTATCCCCTGGCACGAGACGCTTTTCCCCCCCGGAGTGTACTTCAAGACGGTGTAGCTCTTTCGTTTCTTTCTCGGTGGACTAGTTGCGTAGAGGGCACCGTACTATCAAGAGGGGGTCCGCTGGGGTATTGCATGGGTGGAATCATCACGTACACATTAGCTTCTCACCCTCCGAGCATCTCCTTTCCATTGAAGAGATATCTCCTCTCTTCCTTGTCCTGTCTGGGTCCAAGCGATAGTACCGCGCAACCCAGCGGTAGTACCACTGAGGAGCCAAGCGGCAGTACCGCTCCACAGCGGTAGTACCGCCCGTGGCTCCACAGCAGTAGTACCGCTGGGGGCCTGGCACCTCCACCTTGTCCTCGGCATCTTTGAGAGATTCTCTCTCGCGTGCGCGCCCCAGCGGTAGTACTGCACTGCCTGCGGTAGTACGGCCGAAGGGTCACAAGCGGCAGTACCGCCCGTGACCCCACTGTCGTAGTACCGCTGGGCAGACTGGCTCCTATCGCCTCGATTCGAGAGGTCTTTTTCTTGTGTCGGGTTTTGCGGCACTAGTTACGGTTGTAGAGGCGGTAGTACTGTTCCAGGAGCGGTAGTACCGCCCCTACCACCGCGGTAGTACCGCATTTGGGTCCTTTCCCTACTAGTCTCCTCAGCGCGGCAGTACCGCTGGCTGGCGCGGTAGTACCGCCCTTTGCGGGGCTGGTTGGTGGGGGGCAACGGGATTGTTGCCCCCACTATAAAAGGGAGTCCCCTTCTTCTCTCTCACTCACCTCTTCCTCCCCCAAGCTCCATTTATTGCTCAAGCTCCATTAAATGCTCCAAGCTCCATTTTCACCCGATCTATCTCTCTAGCCAATCAAACTTGTTGATTTGCTCGGGAGTGGTTGAGAAGGCCCCGATCTACACTTCCACCAAGGGATTTTCGATTCCCCCACTCATCCCTAGCGGATCTTGGTACTCTTGGGTGTTTGAGCACCCTAGACGGTTGAGGTCACCACGGAGCCATAGTCCATTGTGGTGAAGCTTCGTGGTCTTGTTGGGAGCCTCCGATTAAGTTGTGGAGATTGCCCCAACCTTGTTTGTAAAGGTTCGGTTGCCGCCTTCAAGGGCACCAATAGTGGAATCACGGCATCTCGCATTGTGTGAGGGTGTGAGGAGAATACAGTGGCCCTAGTGGCTTCTTGGGGAGCATTGTGCCTCCACACCGCTCCAACGGAGACGTACTTCCCCTCAAAAGGAAGGAACTTCGGTAACACATCCTCGTCTTCACCGGATCCACTCTTGGTTATCTCTTACCTTTACTTGTGCAAGCTCTTTAGTGTTTCTTCCCTTGCTTGCTTGTATGCTTGTTGTTATTGCATCATATAGGTTGCTCACCTAGTTGCACATCTAGACAACCTACTTTGATGCAAAGTTTAATTTGGTGAAGAAAAGTAAAAATTGGTAGTTGCCTATTCACCCCCCCCCTCTAGTCAACCATATCGATCCTTTCAATTGGTATCAGAGCCTCGTCTCTTTATTAAGGACATTACCGTCCAAAGAGTATGGTTGATACCGTAGACGGTGTGGAGGAACACTCCGGTGTGAATCCGATCTCGTCTACGGGAGATGGGGGAACCTCGGTCTCTCGTGAGGAGTTCAATGTGGCCTTGGAGACATTGAAAACCTCCATGACGACCGAAGTTGAAAGCATGTTTACTAAATTTCTTGAGGGGCTTAAACTATCCACCGCACCGTTGAAAGTGGGTAACCCCGCCAACAAGGTGACGGATGCTATCCCCGACAAGGGGGAAGCTAGTAATGAAAAGGCTCCTTCTTCTAGTGGTAAGAATGGCATCGGCATCTTTGCCCATGTGGAACCACCACTTGTTTATTGTGGACCGGTTCCTTCTACTCATTTGAATCATGCCGGTCCTCCTCCTAAGATTGTGAAAAATGAGGATTTTGATTCTTGGGTTTACCGCTTTAAACGTCATTTAAATCATGTGAACACTAACCTTTGGAGAATCATTAAAGAAGGTTTCTATCCACATGATCCAAGCAACTTCACTCCTCGGGAAGCCGCGGACAATCAATTCAATGAGAATGCTCTCTTCATCATTCAAGATGCAATTCCACCCGAATACCTACCTCATCTTCGTCCCTTCGCCTTGGCCAAAGATGCATGGCATTGTGTTGTCTCTCTCTACCGGGGAAGCGCAAGCATTCAACGCTCCAATTATGAAGTGGTACAAGATGAGGCCGATGAGTTTGCAATGAAAGAAGATGAAGAACCTCGTGAGCTTTATCGGAGAGTAACCAAACTCGCGGTCTCACTACGAGATCACGAGAGCAAGGACATGGATGACAATTGGATCAAGCGCAAATTCCTCAAGGCAATGATGCCCTATCACAAGGCCATGTCCTCCGTCATTCGTCAAAGACCGGACTTCCACAGTTTGACCTCAAGCGAAGTGTTGGATGAGTTTGTGGCCATGAACATTTTGGACAAGACCGCCGACAATGCGGTGCTCCGTTCTCAACGGGCAAAGAAGCCTAACCTTGCATTGAAGGCCAAGCTCACCGTGGAAGAAGAAGAAGAGGAAGAAGAGGAGAGAAACCCCGAAGATACGAAGTATGCATATCATGAACACATGGCACTTGCTTCAGGGCAATTTTGGAGCAAGAAAAACTCGAGGCCAAACTTTAGCAAAAACAACTCGAGTGGCACAAGGGGCAAGCAACGTGTAAGGACTTGCTACAATTGCGGCAACGTGAGTTATTTCGTTGCGGAATGCCCGTATGAGAAGAGGGAAGACAATGGTGGCAAGCTCATCCGAAAGGACAAGGCCAAGTCGTTCCCCAACAAGAACAACTTCACCAAGAAGACTCCTCCCAAGGCTTTGGTTGTGCAAGAAGAGTACAATGAGGATGATGACGATGATGAATATGATGAGTCGGTTGCCATGGCCTCCGTTGCCATTGCAACAACGTCACGGGTGTCTCTCTTCGACTCACCCAATGAGAGCATCACCGCCAAATGCCTCATGGCTAAAGCCACCAACAAGGTAACCTCCAACATCAAAACTACCATCATTAATCATCCTTCCCCGACGGATAGCATTAATGAACTTGAGGGAGCTAATGTGGAGGCTAACGAGTTTGAGGCCTTTATGGGCAAACTCAAGGGAAAATCCAAGAAGCACTTTGTTGCTCTCTTGGAACAACTTGGTGAAGCCAATGACATGATCGAGGCTCACGAAGACACCATCTCTAAGATGGAAGGGCATAGTCGTGACTATGCCGATGAGATTTCGGATCTTTCCAATGCTCTTGAGGAAGAGCGTGGTCTTCGTTTGGCTCTTGAGGAGTCACACAACGTTGATCATGCTAAGTTAAAGAAAGATTGTGATCATGTCCTCATTGTTTCTCGTGTGCTAAATTCCGAGAAGGCCAAACTCGGGGTTGATCTTGCTAGACTCAAAGAGGAGTTTGATATACTTGACAAGGCCCATAAGGCCTTGAAGGGTATTCACGCTAGTCTCAAGGAGTCTCATGATCAACTCCAAGTGAAGCTAACTAAGGAGAAAGCAACTTTTCCTCATATGGTTTTAATTGATAATGCAAATGCTACTAACCCGTGTTGTGAGCATATACATCTTGTTGAGGAAAATGCTAAGTTGAAGGAGCAACTTGAGAGAGGTCTTGCGACTTGCATACAAGGCAAGAAGAACCTCAACGATCTCTTGATCAACCAAAAGGGAAGTGTGGTAAAGGAAGGGGTTGGGTACGTGCCCGACTCCAAGAACAAGAAGAAAAATGACAAGACCAAACGACCTCCTCCCCTCATGCAAACCTTTGTGAGGGAGGGAGAGAGTGCCCCGAGGAGAAGAAGAAGAAGAACAATGTCAAGAGGGCAATGTCACCCCTCTTAACAAAGCCGGCGATTTTAACCCTTCTTATGTGTTATGCCGTGCTAGTGATGGGCATGTTTATGCCAAATTTGTTGGTTCTCTTCATGAGTACATTGAATGGTCTATTTGGGTTCCTAAGACCCTTGTTACTAACATCAAAGGACCCATTACAAAATGGGTACCTAAAACCAAGCATTGATCTCTTGTAGGTGTTTGCTTCCGGTGGTGGATCATGGTTGCTCGATAGCGGAGCTACAAATCATACGACCGGAAGCAAGGACTTGGTGGTGGACGTGCACAAAGTTCCATCTATGCCCACCAATGTCGAGTGGGGTGACGCCTCATCTTCTGACGTATTGGGACTTGGCAAGGTGGTCATCTCTCATGATCTCATGATCGAGAAGGTCATGCTTGTTGAGTCCCTTGCATACAATTTACTTTCCGTTCGTCAACTTGCAATCATGGGCTTTGCCACGTTCTTTGGTATCGATACCGTGGCCCTCTTGTGGAGCAAGACTCTTAAAGTAGCTTTTGTTGGGCATGTCGAGAACGGTCTATATGTGATTAACTTTTCGGAGCGACCCACTAAGACCGCGACATGCCTAATGACTAAAGTTGATGTGGGATGGCTTTGGCATCGCCGTTTAGCCCATGTCAATATGAGATCTTTGCAAAGTCTCCTCAAGGGGGACCATGTCCGTGGACTAACAAATGTTAGTTTTGCTAAAGATCGTGCTTGCAGTGCCTGTATCGAAGGAAAGCTACATGAGAAGGCTCACCCTCCCACGACTATCATTTATTCAAAGAGGCCCTTGGAGCTCCTTCACATGGATCTCTTTGGGCCCCCATCCTTCGATAGTCTTGGAGGTAGGAAGTATTGCTTGGTGATTGTGGATGACTACTCAAGGTACACATGGGTGTACTTCTTCAAAAGGAAGAGCGAGACCCAACAAACCGTCATTGACTTTGCAAATGAAGCACAACATCAACACAATGCAAAGATCTTGACAAGAAGAAGTGACAATGGCACCGAGTTCAAGAACTACACCTTGGATGAATTTCTTAGTGATGAGGGAATCAAGCATCAATATTCCGCACCATACACCCCTCAACAAAACAGTGTTGCGGAGAGGAAGAACCGGACGTTGATGGATGCGGCAAGGACCATGATGGCGGAGTTCAAGTCTCTGTACAACTTTTGGGCCGAAGCCATCAACACCGCGTGTCATGCATCCAATCGGCTCTACCTCCGCAAGGGCTTGAACAAGACTCCATACGAGATACTCACCGGTAACAAGCCCAACCTCAAGTACTTCCGGGTATTCGGGTGTAAGTGTTTCATTCTCAAGAAAGGTGTTCGGTTGTCTAAATTTGAGGCTAGAGCTTATGAGGGCATATTTGTTGGCTATGCTACAAACTCTCATGCTTACCGTGTCCTCAATAAATCCATGGGACTTATTGAGGAGACGTGTAACGTGGAGTTTGATGAGAATAACGGCTCCCAAGTGGAGCAAAGTGGCACTTGTGATGTAGGTGATGAAATTCCTCCCCAAGCCATAAGAAGAATGGGTGTTGGCTTTATCCTACCCATTGAGGGAACCCTTGTGGCCGAAGGAGAAGGACAAAGCTCCACTCAAGTGGAGCCATCACCAACCCAAGGCCCACACGCTTCCGAAGAACAACATGAAGGCCCTCATCCTCAAGAACATGACCAAGGGCAAGATCACGCTCAAGACGGTGTTGACACATCAAGTGATGCCCAAGGTCAAGTTCTCTCCTCCAAGCAAGTTCAAGAACAAGAACAAGTCCAAGACAACGCTCAAGATGATCAAGTGACCACTCCTCGTCTCACCCCCCAGGAGGAATTAGTGCGTCGTGCCGCCAAGGTTTCTTCCAAGCTCTCCACCAAGGATCATCTCATGATGAATGTGCTTGGAAGCTTAAGAAAGGGGGTAAGCACTCGTATACAATTAGCAAATTATTGTGAGCATCACGCGTTTGTCTCTTGTGTGGAACCCCACAAGGTCTATGAAGCGCTAGAAGATCCGGATTGGCTCAATGCCATGCATGAAGAACTCAACAACTTCGAGTGCAACAAAGTGTGGAGATTGGTGCCAAGACCGACTGGGAATCACAATGTCATAGGAACCAAGTGATATTTAAGAACAAGCAAGATGCCCATGGGATTATCATTTGCAACAAGGCTCGTTTGGTAGCACAAGGCTACTCCTAAGTCGAGGGTATCGACTACGGTGAAACCTTTTCTCCCGTTGCTCGTCTTGAATCCATTCGCATGTTGATTGCATATGCTTCTCATCATAACTTTAAGTTACAACAAATGGATGTGAAGAGTGCTTTTCTTAATGGTCCTATTAATGAATTGGTTTACGTCAAGCAACCCCCCGGGTTCGAGGATCCCTACTTTCCCGATCATGAGAATCAACTCGATAAGGCACTCTATGGCCTTAAACAAGCCCCACGTGCGTGGTATGACCACCTTACCGAGTTGCTACAAGACCGTGGTTTTGAAGTTGGGCTAATCGACCCCACTCTTTTTACTAAGAAGGTCAAAGGGGAGTTGTTTGTGTGCCAATTATATGTTGATGATATTATCTTTGGTTCCCCTAACAAAGCTTTCAATGAGGAATTTGTCGCTCTCATGACCTCAAAGTTCGAGATGTCCTCCATGGGAGAGTTGAAGTTCTTTCTAGGGTTCGAAGTGAAGCAAAGAAGAGAAGGAACCTTCATCAATCAATCCAAATACACTCAAGACATGCTCAAGAGATTCAAGCTAAGTGACGTCAAGCCGGCCTCCACTCCAATGCCCACCAAGTGCCAACTTGACTTAGATCCCAATGGTAAAGTGGTGGATCAAAAGGTATATCGCTCCATGATTGGATCCTTGCTTTACCTTTGTGCATCTAGACCGGACATCATGTTGAGTGTGGGAATCTGTGCACGGTTTCAAGACGCACCTAAGGAAAGTCACTATGTGGCGGTCAAACGAATCTTTCGATATTTGGCTCATACCCCAAACTTTGGCTTATGGTACCCAAGAGGATCAAACTTCAAGCTTGTAGGGTACTCAGATTCCGATTGGGCGGGAGACAAAGTGGATAGGAAGTCCACTTCCGGAGGGTGCCAATTCCTTGGTTGCTCTTTGGTAAGTTGGTCTTCCAAAAAGCAAAGTTGTGTGTCTCTCTCGTCCACTGAGGCGGAGTATGTTGCCGCCGGTAGTTGTTGTGCACAACTCCTATGGATGAGGCAAACTTTAAAGGATTACGGTGTCACTTGTGACAAAGTGCCTCTTTGGTGTGAAAATGAAAGTGCCATCAAGATCTCCCTCAACCCGGTGCAACACTTCAAGACGAAGCATATTGAGATTCGGTATCACTTCATCCGGGATCACCTTAGGCAAGGAGAGATCGAGCTCAACTATGTCAACACTCATGACAACCTTGCAGATATTTTCACGAAGCCCTTGGATGAAGCAAGATTTCGCGAGTTAAGGCATGAGCTGAATATCATTGATTTGAGCAATGTGGCTTGAACCCTTGCACACCCCACCATGCTCATTTTGTTGTCTAGTTTAGGTGTAGGCATGGACATAGGGGGAGTGTTGTTCTCTCAATGAACTCTCCCTCCCCCCATTATGCATAAATTGATCAAGTCTTTCACTTTAGCCATTGTTGATGGTACTTGTGCTTCAAAGACGAGTTTTGGTCATGGGCCGAAGGTTAAAATCTTCACGGCGCCATACCTTTTGACTCAAACATAGGTGGCCTCGGCCACCGCCCTCTTTTAAAGAGGTGTGTCTGGGTCGTTTGCTGGTGTGCTCTTTCTCTTGCCGTTTTTGTCTTTCCGTCGAGCAAAAGCCTTGTTTGTTTAGTTGTCGTGGCGTGCTGGGCGGTACTACCGCTGGTGGTGTGCGGTACTACCGCTTGTTAGCGGTACTACCGCCCCCCAGCATGGTACTACCGCTTAGGGACGAGACCAGGGGGGTAAGTCGGGGCAAGGGGAGGTTTCTTCTCCCCCATACCCATTAACTTTGCCCCCTCTTTTCTCTTCCTCTCTCCAGCCTCCACTCGCCGCGGGAGGGCTCCAGCAGATCTCCGTCTCCGGGGCGTCCCTCTCCATTTCCTTTGATGGAGTCGATCCCCACCTCGTTTTCTTGCCATGGATGCCGGTATTGCCCCCGTTCCTTCTTTCGTTTTGTCTCGTTTTCAGATCTTGTTTCTTAGGGGCAATGGTGGTTGCATCTCTAGATTTTTGGCTAAATCTAGGCTTGAGTTGGTTGGAGAAGGCAACTAGACTATCTCGATTAGAGTTTGGTAGGATTATTTTTGAATTTGGTAGGCCGGTAGTGCCGGATCTGACCACGGTAGTAGGAAACCGCTGTTTCACCGCCTCGTGTTGTAGGAAACTGTTGTTTCTCCACCTCGAGCAGTACTACCGCTCTCTTTGGAGTGGTACTACCGCTTGACCTAGAGCGGTACTACCGCTTGGGGCGGTACTACCGCGGGCATGTCACGGTACTACCGCTGCATGCCAAATTCCATCATTTTCCTGCCTTACCTTGATCATTTTTGTTGAGTTCATTGGCTTATGCTCGTTCTTTCTGGTTGTTTTGCATGTTCTTGTGTTTGTCTCCAGGTGATGACCATTCCGAGCAGCAAGGTCGCTGTATCAACCCCGGGCGTGCTACATCAAAACGCTACCGCACCTCAGAGCCAGCCGGTGGTTCCTCGAGCACCCAACCGCCTCCAGCAAATGCATCTGCAAGTGTTCCTCCACCTCCTCAGCAATCGAAGCAAGCCACCAACAAGCCAAAGGGGAAGACTGTGACTGAGATGACCAACAAGGAGTTTTGGAGAAGCGTCGCCGCAACCCCTATGCGGTGGACCAAGAACCCACTTTGGTCAACCGCCCGTTCTGGAACCGTTTTCAGTTTGCCATCTACTTTGATGTGATCAAGGCCAAGAAGAATCTTTTTGTTGATGTTCTCTCCATTGACACTGATGCTATGGAGAAGGACCCGGAGTACTTTGGCGAAGCCCTTCAGATGTGCACTCAGCTGAACATTCTCAGGATCATGCAATTCAACAAGGATTTCGATGCAGATTTAGTGGCTCAATTCTATGCCACCGTCCATCTTGGGACGGATGTCGAGAGGACTCTGACATGGATGACCAATGGCAAGCTGCTTTCGGTCAAGTGGAAGGCTTTCATGGAGTTACTTGATGTGGTGGATCACGGGCTTGAGACTCCTATCGGTTTCCGCCCTCACCGCAACGCTACGTCCACCCACAAGCAAGCCCTTTGGCCCTACTGCACTGTGAAAGTTGACCCAGTAACTAAGAAGAAGACCTATGAGTTGTCTCCGTATCTGGACATTCTTCATCGCATCTTCTGTGAGACTCTCTTCCCTTGGATCGGGAATCTGGATATGGTCCACTCTTACCTCGTGGACATGCTCCTTTTCTGTCAGCATGAGAAGGAAGCAAGCACTGGAGAGAGCCTGGATATTTCTCATGTCATGTGGTCTGAACTTCTCTCTGCCGTGTCTGAGCGCAAGTGCCCTATATATGGTCCATTCATCATGAGGCTCATTGAGATGGCCTGGGCACAGACTTATCCCAGAGTGTTGCTAGAAACTGGAGACTTGGTTTCTCATGAGATCAAGCGTCTGAGGAAGAAGGACAATTGGACAGCGCCTCACATAGGGGGTCCATCTGCTACTACTGCCACAGGGGGTCCATCTGTTGCTGCTGCTGCCATGGGGACCGAGGGTGGGGCTGCTACTGATGATCATGAGGAGGACATTGGCCCCTCTAGTACAGAACCGTCGTGGGCACAGAAGCTTAAGCGCAAGATGAAGAAGCTTTTCTGCATGGAGTCTCATGGTCAGTACATGACTCATGTGGCGGAGAAGCATGCCAGGACGCGCCACAAGGAGCTCATGCATCAGATGGGAGCAACAGTTGCCAGTGGGTCTAAGGGTCAGATCACTGAAGAGGAGGACTGGATTCATCAGAATTGCCATTGTACTGACTCCGATGCCGAGCAGTTTTCGACCCACGATGAAGATGCAGAGATGTGATGTTTGAGATCGTCTTCTTCCCATCACCTGGAGTCGTAACGTCACTCTTTGCCCTTTTTGGTGTCTCGCTTCCAAAGGGGGAGAGAGTGTAGGGATTTGTGTTATTGTCGTGCTTTGAGTCGTTGAGTCGTCTTGTGGTTTCTTGTGTGTTCTCTCGGTGTCTTTATTTGGTTTGGTTTGGTGTGAGACCTAAGTTCTAGACATATGGTGTGAGACATATGCTCCCTATCGCTACCTTATTACTTATGTCTTTTTAGAGTATTGTAGTTTATTATGAGATGCATGCTTGTCCTGTTTATTCTCTTCTCTCATATATCTTGTGCTTAGTATTGTTGGACTATAAAATATAGGGGGAGTGTTGATCCGAATGTGTGTGTCGTGCCATATCTTGGTGCACACATTCTGGGGGAGCCCGTCTATATTTTGTAGTTCTTAGTTTTCTTCGTTTTATTTCTTTTCCTTGCGCAAATCCCTAGTTGTCATCAATCCACCAAAAAGGGGGAGATTGTTACGGCATATCTCTCTCAAGGTAGTTTTGGTGATTGATGACAACATGTTTGCGGACTAATCTTGTGCTTTGAATAATTCACAGATTCTCCCCTGGCACGAGATGCTTTCTTCCCCTCGGAGTGTACTTCAAGACGGTGTAGCTCTTTCGTTTCTTTCTCGGTGGACTAGTTGCGTAGAGGGCACCGTACTATCAAGAGGGGGTCCGCTAGGGTATTGCATGGGTGGAATCATCACGTACACATCAGCTTCTCACCCTCCGAGCATCTCCTTTCCATTGAAGAGATCTCTCCTCTCTTCCTTGTCCTGTCTGGGTACAAGCGGTAGTACCACGCAACCCAGCGGTAGTACCGCTGAGGAGCCAAGCGGCAGTACCGCTCCACAGCGGTAGTACCGCCCGTGGCTCCACAGCAGTAGTACCGCTAGGGGCCTGGCACCTCCGCCTTGTCCTCAGCATCTTTGAGAGATTCTCTCTCTCGCGCGCGCGCCCCAGCGGTAGTACCGCACTGCCTGCGGTAGTACGACCGAAGGGTCACAAGCGGCAGTACCGCTCCACAGCGGTAGTACCGCCCGTGACCCCACTGCCGTAGTACCGCTGGGCAGTCTGGCTCCTACCGCCTCGATTCAAGAGGTCTTTTTCTCGTGTCGGTTTTTGCGGCACTAGTTACGGTTGTAGAGGCGGTAGTACCGTTCCAGGAGCGGTAGTACCGCCCCTACCACCGCGGTAGTACCGCATTTGGGTCCTTTCCCTACTAGTCTCCTCAGCACGGCAGTACCGCTGGCTGGCGCGGTAGTACCGCCCTGTGCGGGGCTGGTTGGTGGGGGGCAACGGGATTGTTGCCCCCACTATAAAAGGGAGTCCCTTCTTCTCTCTCACTCACCTCTTCCTCCCCCAAGCTCCATTTATTGCTCAAGCTCCATTAAATGCTCCAAGCTCTATTTTCGCCCGATCTATCTCTCTAGCCAATCAAACCTGTTGATTTGCTCGGGAGTGGTTGAGAAGGCCCCGATCTACACTTCCACCAAGGGATTTTCGATTCCCCCACTCATCCCTAGCGGATCTTGTTACTCTTGGGTGTTTGAGCACCCTAGACGGTTGAGGTCACCACGGAGCCATAGTCCATTGTGGTGAAGCTTCGTGGTCTTGTTGGGAGCCTTCGATTAAGTTGTGGAGATTGCCCCAACCTTGTTTGTAAAGGTTCGGTCGCCGCCTTCAAGGGCACCAATAGTGGAATCACGGCATCTCGCATTGTGTGAGGGCGTGAGGAGAATACGGTGGCCCTAGTGGCTTCTTGGGGAGCATTGTGCCTCCACACCGCTCCAACGGAGACGTACTTCCCCTCAAAAGGAAGGAACTTCGGTAACACATCCTCGTCTTCACCGGATCCACTCTTGGTTATCTCTTACCTTTACTTGTGCAAGCTCTTTAGTGTTTCTTCCCTTGCTTGCTTGTATGCTTGTTGTTATTGCATCATATAGGTTGCTCACCTAGTTGCACATCTAGACAACCTACTTTGATGCAAAGTTTAATTTGGTAAAGAAAAGTAAAAATTGGTAGTTGCCTATTCACCCCCCCCCCTCTAGTCAACCATATCGATCCTTTCACATGTTCATTCAAAAATTACATCCTTGGCACACTCACCCGCCTCTAGGAGGGAACCCTTCAGTACACTCTCATAATAATTTCGGGGGCAGCGATGCACCTTGCCCTCCGGCGGCCCCTCCTTCACCAGCTTCATGACGTCTAGCTTCGCCCAGTGCACCTTCGCCCGGACAAAAGCCCTGCGTGTACCCTCGATGCAGGCGGACCGCTTTATGACTTAAAATCATGGGCAGGCTTCCACAAGCTGCCTCACCAGACCGAAGTAGCTGCCGGACAGGGGCTCGCCAGGCCACATCCGGACTATAAGGCCCCTCATGGCCTGTTCGGCCGCCTTGTGAAGCTCGACCAACTGCTTCAGCTGGTCGCTCAAGGGCACGGGGTGTTCAGTCCCAGTATACTGAGACCAGAACAACTTCTCCGTCGAGCTCCCCTCCTCAGCTTGGTAAAACTCCACGGCATCCAGTACACTGCGGGGAAGATCTGCAAACGCTCCTGGAGAGCTCCGAACTCGGGTAAGAAAAAGGAAAGTCTCCTTCACGTGCTTGCTTTGCATAATGAATGCCTTACCCGCTGCTATCTTCTTCACCGCGTCAATCTCCTAGAGGGCCTTGTGGGCTCCGGCCTTGGTGCTCGGGACGCTTTCAAGCGCCTGCGCGAGCTCGGACTCTCGCGTCTTAGAGTCAAGCTCCAAGGACTCGTGCTTTTTGGCGAGAGCCTCGAGCTCTTGCTGCACCTCGCCTACTCGGGCTTCTTGCTTCTCCCATTCAATGCGCTCCTTGGCCGCTTTGTCTTCGGCCTCGTACAACGCCTTCCTCAGGGTCGCCACCTCGGTCGTGCCCCTGACGTATCCATGATGATCCTATTACTTTACACCCGAACTTCTTTTCAACTATATAGACAGGGGTATTTCTTACCTTTGCTCTCCTCGAGCTGCCTCTTGGTAAGGCCGAGCTCGTCCTCGGACCGCTTCAGGTCCTGCTTCAGCGCAGAGACCTCCGCGGTACGTGCGGCAGCGGCCAGCAGTGAAGCCTGCACATACACATAGACATACTCTAATTAGACTCCTGAGTTATCATTTGATCCTCTATTCGGCTTTTCTTCGCGAACGCCGAACAGAGCATCATGGGCTACTATCTATGCGGTAATATTTTCTTATATTTTGATTGCTTACCTCAAAGCCTGTTAGGAGGCTAGCGCAAGCTTCGGTCAGTCTGTTTTTGGCGGACTGAACCTTCTCGACCACCGCACTCATGATAGTGCGGTGCTCTTCGTTGATGGAAGCGCTGCGAAGCGCTTCCAGCAAGTTATCCGGTGCCTTTGGATGGACAGAGGACACCGGCACGGATGGTTGGCCCCCCTTAACGGGGGACCGCTTGCCGGATTCCGGAACCATCAAAGGTTCCGGTGCAGTGTTCGGCTGGGGGCCGAACTCGGAGCCCGTAGGAGCTTCGCTCCCTTGGTACCCAGGGTCCGGGAAGTCGCCTCGAGGCACCCCCAGGACCACCTCCCCTGGGCTCGGTGCCTTTTGAGACAACATCTCGGTGTTGTCCGTAGGGCGAGGGGTGGAAGCGGTCGGGAGAGAACTACTATTCATATCCGACGAGTCCAAAGAGCTGCTCGATGAGGATACGTTGAGATGAGCTTGGGACGGACTGCATAATCATGTTCGGCATGAGGAGAGGCAGTGCAATAAAACATACCATGAAGTACTATGGTGTCCAGACACTTACGACTTCGCCAGGGGCTTGACCCTGGGTAGCCACTCATCGCCGCTGTCGGCGGCCGTCGTGGCACAGTCCGGAGGGAGGGTCCTTCCCTTCTTGGACCCTTCGGCCTCCCCGGATGGGTCGGCCTTCCTTTTCTTGTCTCCCCCGGCTGGGGGGGAGAACTTTTCTCCTCCTCCTCCTTGTTTCCGTGGGAGGAGTGCGTTTCGGAGTCATCGGACGATGAGTCTGATACAACCTTGCGCCGGAGACCCTTTCGGGTCCCCGTGGCCTTCTTCTTGGCCTTCTTTGCCGGCACCTCGTAAGGTGCCGGAGTCAGCATCTTCGTTCGAAGAGCGTCTGCAGGATCTTTGGGCAGAGGGGCTGGGCAATCAAACTGCGCCACCGTCTTTATCTAGTCCTGTTAATGACATGGAAGCTTAGATCCTGCACATAACTAAACCGGGGCAAATAAATACCCTGCAAGATATGGAAACTTACCGGATTGGCGCGGCGCTTTGCGCTGAGTCCGCGGTCCTTGGTAAGGGAAGGGGGAACCTCGGCGCCTTTAAACAGCACCCTCCAGACGTCCTCGTGCATCGTGTCAAAGAGCTCTCGCAGCGTTTGGTGCTGGGCCGGGTCAAACTCCCATAAATTGAATGCCCGTCTTTGGCATGGGAGAATCTGGCGGAAGAGCATGACCTGGACCACGTTAACGAGCTTGATTTTCTTGCTCATCATGTTTCGGATGTAGGCCTGGAGTCCGGTCAGCTCCGCCGAAGAACCCCAGGACAGGCCCTTCTCTTTCCAGGAAGTGAGCCACGTGGGGATTCCGGATCGAAACTTGGGGGCCGCCGCCCAGTTGGTGTCGCGCGGCTCGGTGATGTAGAACCACCCCGATTGCCACCCCTTTATGGTCTCCACATAGGAGCCTTCGAGCCAGGTGACGTTAGGCATCTTGCCCACCATGGCGCCTCCGCACTCTGCCTGCTGGCCGACCACCACCTTCGGTTTAACATTGAAAATCTTCAGCCAGGGGCTGAAATAGGGCTTGATGCGGAGGAAGGCCTCACACACGACGATAAACGCCGATATGTTGAGCATGAAATTGGGGGCCAGATCATGAAATTTGGAACAAGAGACCGCGGACGAACGGGTGGAGTGGAAACCCCAGTCCGTGAATGAAGTGGGTAAGAAAAATTACCCTCTCATGGGGTTCGGGCGTAGGGACGATCTGCCTCGCATCTGGCAGCCGGTGCGCGATATCCGCACCAGATATCCGGCTTCCCATAACTTTTTGATGTTCTCCTCCGTGACAGAGGAGACCATCCACTTGCCTCCCGCTCCGGACATGCTTGGAGTGGTTTGAGAAGAAGAACGCAAGCTTGGGCGCTAGAGGTCGAGTGTGCGGGAATGGATAAGCGAGGAGGAAGAAGGCGTGGGTGAAAAGAGTAAATCCTTGTCCCTTTATAAGGGCGGAAGAGGTGATGTGTCTCCCCACTTGCCTGGTAAAACCGCTTATTCCCCAGGCGCCGCAATTGATGGCGTGGTTGGGTTACCCACGTCCGTATTGATGAGAATCCCGTGATAAGGGGAACACGATCTCTGCTTTGACAAGACGTGTCAAGAAAACTGCCTCGCAATATGTGCGATGCTGGTTGAGAAAAACAGTTCGAATAATGACCGGGTCGTGGCGTGATGTCATGCGGTCAAAACGTGTCAGCAGATTAGATTTGTGGAAATATTATTCTCTCTATGGTGGCATGTGGAACTTGTTTTGCAGGGCCGGACACTATCCTTGTGTTCAAATTCTTCCATGGAGTATTCGGAGGAGGAACCCGCCTTGCAATGCCAAAGACAATACTACGCGCCGGACTCATCGTCATTGAAGCCTGGTTCAGGGGCTACTGAGTGAGTCCTGGATTAGGGGGTCTCCGGACAGCCGGACTATGTCCTTTGGCCGGACTGTTGGACTGTGAAGATACAAGATTGAAGACTTCGTCCCGTGTCCGGATGGGACTCTACTTGGCGTGGAAGGCAAGCTAGGCAATACGGATATGTATATCTCCTCCTTTGTAATCGACCTTGTATAATCCTAGCCCCCTCCGGTGTCTATATAAACCGGAGGTTTAGTCCGTAGGACAACAGACAATCATACCATAGGCTAGCTTCTAGGGTTTAGCCTCTTCGATCTCGTGGTAGATCAACTCTTGTAATACTCATATCATCAAGAACAATCAAGCAGGACGTAGGGTATTACCTCCATCAAGAGGGCCCGAACCTGGGTAAACATCGTGTCCCCTGCCTCCTGTTACCATCCGCCTTAGACACACAGTCCGGGACCCCCTACCCGAGATCCGCCGGTTTTGACACCGACAATGGGCTTCTTGTCAAGCAGGATTGTCTCATAAAAGTCTTGTTGTTCCTTGGTGTGAAACCTGTAGTCCACAGCAGTCCTCCTCCTGGCAGCATATGGATCAGACTATCTCCATAACCTCAGTCCTGCATCCTTCCTGATTTTCATGTTTTCTGCCACAGGGTGTGTATCATTGTGATTAAGGATCTTGGGCGTCAGCTTCCTCAACACAACTGAGTCATCTTCTTCTTCTTCGGCAGCTTCAGGCACCGGGGCCTTGTTTTTCTCCTCAGCAGGAATGTTTCTAGTGCTTCTCTTGGGTTTAGGCTTCTGAGCTGGAGCAGTAGCCTTGGGAGCAGCTTTGGGCTTAGATGGAGTAGCCCCTGATCTGATTGCATCTCCCATGAGTTTTTATGCTTTGGGTGCTGGTGCAGCATCCTCTTCTTCTTCATCTGAGCCTCTCATTATTGATGATCTACCAAGCACTCTGGCAGTGGTATTCTTGACCCTTTTCTTCCTTTTCTTCCTTTCTCCAACTACCTCTTCAGTTGGCTTGGAGGTTTCAGCAGTGGATGCTCTGGCCTTAGACATAGGAACTCTCTTTGTTGGTGCCTTCTTATGCATCCCTGGCTTAACTGTGGCAGCTGAGCCATACTCCTTTTTCAACATCTTTTTCCTTGAAGTGGCCTCATCCTCAATGGCCACATAATCCTCGTCGTCAGATTTTGAGGTTTTGTTTTCCCTGGATCTGGTTGCTGCCTTAGGTAAGTTGCTTGGAGTGCTCCTGCTTCCATCATCAGAAGAGCTGAAGGGACTAGTGCCCTCACTCATCTGGACATGTTCTTCAGATTTGTTCTGGCTGTCACTTTGATCAGACATCTTGCAGGCAAACTGTCAGCAGACCTTGTGAATAGATTATAGATGAGCTAGAGAAGATGAGCATCACAAATTACAGAAGTTTTGCAAAAACTATTGAGTCAAAAAGTTTAGTTTTAGTTCTCTACAGAAGTGATCTCGAAGCTACCAAATTGACAAACTCGGTGATACCGAAGCAACACTTGGAACCTAAACTAGCGAACTCGGTAGGACCGAGTCACAATTCGGTGGCACCAAGATTGCTAGGGTTTCACAGAATTCTGAACTTGGTCACATCGATTTGCGCGTTCCTGTCAGACTGAAGAGCGCATGTGCAATGGCCAAGGCATAATCGGTGAGACCGATTTCTATAGTTCGGTCGGTCCAAGATGAGTTCTGCGGAGAGCTAACCCTAAAATTTTCGAATCAATCTAGACCTAAGGAAGTTTTAGCAGGATGGATGAATCTCAATCGTGGCAAGAAACATGGCATTGTCCTTGTGCTAGGAATCGGAGTGAAAAAGACAGCACAAGGGATCAAACACTTACCCTAATGCAGCGAGTGTTCGCTACGGCGGCAACGGCGGAGCAGATTGCCGTTGACGGCGGCGGAGACCAGCGGCGGGAGGTCGCTGGCGGCGAGAAAACGATCCGGAGACCCAAAGAGGTAGAGTAGGTTATACGCGGGCGAAGGGTTTTAGAAAAAAATCCAAAATTTGGCCCGTTAGTATATATAACCTGACCTTATCGGTGTGACCGAGTGGAACAACTCGGTGGCACTGAGATGCAAAACTGCAGGCAGTTACTGCAACTCGGTGTGACCGAAAGGTTCTAATCGGTTGCACCGAGATTGAAAACCTAGATCAACTAAGTGATCTCGGTGTGACCGAAATGGATGACTCGGTCATACAGAAATGCACAAAGAGGTTTTGGAAGTTTAATTCTATGACGAATCAGGGACTCCGAGTGCTCCTCACACACAGTGGTTCGAATCTGACTTGATCAAACTTTGTGATGTAGCATGAATAGAGTTTGAGACGAGAAAAGCATAGATAGCTAGAGGGGGTTCTTAGGCATTCTTGTCCATCCATTTGGCAATAGAGAAAAAGCCAAACAATCAAAGCAACAAATGGATGTCCTTGAATGAGTAAAATATGCAACCAACATACTCACACAATAAGATGGCAAATGAAATATGTGACAAAGCATGCACAATCACTCTAGCATCTATCAAGAAATTTGCGATGACTAGATCATCTATATATGAGTATATTGACTTAGGAGTCAAATGAGAACATTTGATCGTAGGTCATACTCATCGTTTAAGCACAAGTGGGGTTGCCACTTTTACATAAAGCATTGTTGTGTTCACACCATTAGAGTTGCTTTAGCTCAATTGATTAGAGTAAAGCTCCCCCTAGGTGTGATATCCCCCCTAAGAGGGATCAACTAACCTTGGGTTTTGTCGATGATGACTTCATGTAGGTGTTGTAGATGTGGATGCTCAATGTTCATGTAGATCATTCGGAGCAATCCTTTGGAGTGAGTTGCACTTTCAATACCTACATGGGTTAGTCCCACAAGGAACAAATAAGGATATCCATAGACATAGAGTGATGTGTACACAAGATGATGTCCATGGAAGCATTAGGTTACCTTGTCCCTTGTCTTACCAACAAGAGGGTTTGTGACTCCTTGAACTAGTGCAAGATATGAAAGTTGTTTGCACTTGTCCTTGCCATAATGATAAGAGTGAAGTAGGTTGGCGGAGTCACCCTCAAGAACTCACTAGTTCTTGTTCTTCGGGATCCACACCATCTTGATGGGAATCCTTGGGGTTGTAGTCGTACTTGAAGTAGAACTTGATGTAGTCTTGGGAATCCATTTTACCAAGGCCTTGGGTGCTTCCTCGAATGCATCAATCTCCTCTTGAAGCTTGCCCTTGCCTTTTTGCTTGTGGTCTTGTGGTGGAAGATCATCTTGAGATTGTATTCCTTTGAAAGAAGTAGGATCATACTTCTCTTATTGAGGAACAAACTTCGTCTTGGGGTATTGATCTTCTTCCCACTCAACTCCATTGGCATTGAACTTTCGTTCAAAACCAACATCTTGATTCTTCCGGTGTCTTCCTTGCTTGCGTACAATTTCCTCAAATTGCTTACTTCCGGTAAGGCTCTTGTAAACACCTTTCTCTATAATTCCCTTCAATAAGCTATTTTCTTGCTCAAGTGTAACTTGGCTAAGAGAATCATTAGTGGAATCAAGAGAGCTACTAGAAGCAACGACATTGGATTAGCATGATTGTTGTTACTACTAGATGAAGAATCTTTCTTGTTCTTGTTACTAGATTTAACTTGTGGCATGTAAGTAGACAAGAGTAAATGCTTGGCAATGTAAGAAGAACTTTTAACTTTTCTTGCGAAGATCATCATTGATTGCCTTTAAAAACTCATGTTCTTTCTCAAGGTTGAGCTTTTCAAGGCATAGCTTATCATGAGTCTTTAAAAGTTCTCGATGATCTTCCAAGGTAGTTTCATGAGCTAACTTAAGAGTGTTTAGTTCTTTAGTTATACGCTCAATCTCCTTCTTATCATCGTCATTCATTTTATCTTGATTATCATGATTAATAGCAAGCTCATCATAGTTTTCATAACTAGAGTTGTCAACAAGTAAATCATCATCTCCTAGCAAATCATCTTCATCACTATTGAAATCAACATACTCGGGGTGTGTTACCTTTGGACCTTTAGCCATGAAGCATCTCCCAATTCCTTCATTTGGTGAGTCAAATATGTCATAGGAGTTCGTTGTCACAAGTGCTAGTCCGGCAACGCCTTCATCTTGAGTATATTCGGAGTCGGAGTGATAACTTCTTTCGAAGTGATTGTCGGAGTCGGAACCGGATACCCATTCACCAACATGAGCTTGATGTCTTCTTTTTGTGTAGCTCCTTGATGACTTGTCCTTCCTTTCCGAGTCCTTGCTTCTCTGAGAGGGTCTTCGTTCATAACGATCATTTCTACTCCTTATCTCTCTTGATGGTGATTCTTCTCTTCTACTCCTTCTTTTGGGAGAGTCTTCTCTTCTTTTGTAGGGGGCGTACATTCATTGGAGTAGTGTCCGGGTCTTTCACAATTGTAGCAATTACCCTCACGACTAGAAGATCTTTTGTCATTGTAGGACCTTGACTTGGAACTTATCTCCTTGCTTCTACTCTTGTAGAACTTGTTGAAGTTCTTCACCATTAGACTCAATTCTTCATTGAAGGTTTGCTTCTCACTTCATGATGTGGGAGCATCACACGAGGCTTTGTAAGCACCACTTGACTTGTTGTGAAGCTCTTCCATATCCTTGAGTGACATCTCATGAGCAACAATTCTTCCAATAACTTTCGTTGGCTTGAGATCTTTATAAATGGGCATCATTTGGATCATTGTGCACACGGTATCATATTTTCCATCCAAGGCTCTTAGGATCTTCTTGATGATGAATCTATCGGTCATCTCTTCACTTCCTAAGTCGGCAATCTCATTTGTGATGAGAGCAAGCCTAGAGTACATTTCAGCGACGCCTTCACCATCCTTCATTTTGAACCTGTCAAGCTGACTTTGAAGCACATCCAATTTGGATTCCTTGACAGATTCGGTACCTTCGTGCATATCAATCAAAGTATCCCAAATTTCCTTTGCATTCTCAAGACGGCTGATTTTGTTGAATTCTTCGGGGCATAATCCGTTGAAGAGAATATCACAAGCTTGAGCATTGTATTGTAGCATCTTCAACTCTTCCGCGGTAGCTTCACGGTTTGGTTATCTCCCATCGAAGAATTCACCTTGCAATCCAATACACACACAAGCCCAAACGGCGCGGTTATGTCCAAGAATATGCATTTTTCATCTTATACTTCCAACTAGCAAAATTTGTACCATCAAAGTAAGGACCTCTACAGTAGTAGTTTCCCTTGCTAGATGCCATACTCTCCTAGGTTGTGAAACCAAGGCTATGACCACCAAAAGCTATGGAAATCAAAATAAATGGAGACCAAAGCTCTGATACCACTTGTAGGATCGAAAGTATGTCCAGAGGGGGTGATTAGACTACTTGACCAAATAAAAATCTAGCCTTTTCCCAATTTTAGTTCTAGGCAGATTTTAGCAACTTAGCACAAGTCAAGCAATCAACCTACACATGCAATTCTAAGAGTATAGCAGCAGAAAGTAAACCAATTGCATATGAAGGTAAAGGAAGGAGTTTGGATTGTGCAAACACAATTGGAGACACGGAGATTTTTGGTGTGGTTCCGATAGGTGGTGCTATCGTACATCCACGTTGATGGAGACTTCAACCCATGAAGGGTAACGGTTGCGCGAGTCCACTGAGGGCTCCACCCACGAAGGGTCCACGAAGAAGCAACCTTATCTATCCCACCATGGTCGTCGCCCACGAAGGACTTGCCTCACTCGGGTAGACCTTCACGAAGTAGGCGGTCTCCTTGCCCTTACAAACTCCTTGGTTCAACTCCACAATCTTGACGGAGGCTCCCAAGTGACACCTAGCCAATCTAGGAAACACCACTCTCCAAGAGGTAACAAATGGTGTGTTGATGATGAACTCCTTGATCTTGTGCTTCAAATGATAGTCTCCCCAACACTCAACTCTCTCTCACATGATTTGGATTTGGTGGAAAGATGATTTGAGTGGAAAGCAACTTGGGGAAGGCTAGAGATCAAGATTTATGTGCTTGGAGTGGAATATCTTGACCTCAACACAAGTGTAGGTGGTTCTCTCTCAGAAAATGTATGTTGGAAGTGTAGGCATGTTCTGATGGCTCTCTCCACGAATGAAGAGTGGGTGGAGGGGTATAAATAGCCTCCACACAAATTCTAACTGTTACACACAAATAACCAAACTCAGTGGAACAGAATCATGAAACTCGGTCAGACCGATTTAGTTCAAAATGTGAACGTTAGGATTTTCGGTGGGACCGACATGTCAACTCGGTGGGACCGATTTTGTTAGGGTTAGGGCATAACGTAATCTCGGTGAGACCGATTACACAAACTCGGTGAGACCGATTTTGGTAATGGACTAACAGAGAGTTGGTCATGCAAACTCGGTGGGACCGATTCGCTCATCTCGGTTGGACCGAAACGTTACGAAAGGGAAACAGAGAGTTTGCATTGCAATCTCGGTGGGACCGATCGCTCATCTCGTTTTGACCGAAACGTTACGAAGGGAAACAGAGATATTACAATCCCATCTCGGTGAGACCGAGATCCCTATCGGTGAGACCGAAAAGACTAGGGTTTCTGGCAGTGGCTATGTCAACTGAACTCGGTGGCGCCGAATAGAAAGTTTCGGTGGGGCCGAGTTTGACCTTTGGTTTGGGACATATATGGATGTGAGAAAGTAGTTGAGGACTTTGGAGCATATCATTAAGCACTTTGAGCAAGCAAGCCATTAGGCAACACCTCATCCCCTCTTAATAGCATTGGCTTTTCCTATGGACTCAATGTGATCTTGAATCACTTAAAATGAAAAGATGTAGAGTCCTGAGCTTTGAGCTTGAGCCAATTCTTTGTCCTTAGAATTTTGAGGGGTCCACTTTTCTCATCCATGCCATGTCAATCATTGAGCTTTCCTGAAATGTTTATCTTTAAGTAGCATTAGCTCAATAATGAGTTATATGTTGTTAGGAATTACCAAAACCACCCAGGGATAGTTGCACTTTCATGAACGCGTGGCTGAAGGAGGCATACGACGCGAGTGAAGTGTTGCAGACCAATGTGCGAGTAAGTACCATTGTAAGTACAATTTTTAGTTGGTGTCTTAAAGTTTTTGAGTTTTCTACTTTGTTCCAAATGGTTAGTTGTGTTTGTGCCAGTGGGCTTACACGGAGTACACCCAGTGGGTATTTTCATTACAGTGACTGGGTGTAGTCCCCGAGACTATCGTCGACTAGAAGAAGACGGCGGGAGTCTTAGAACTTTGATTTTCTTCGAGTATGGTTTTTCACTCGGACCCACCAGAGCCAATCCGAGTCAGTTGATTCCAGTGGGAGCACGCTGAGTGCACCCACTGCATGTAGTACATGAGACTGTCGTCGACTAGTGGCAGCCAGCGGGAGTCTTAGAACTTAGCATTTTTTTTCTCTGGGCATGATTGCTAACCATTTTTTTGTGCGCCATCCGAGTGGATGTCCTTTCGTGGGGGCATGCTGAGTGCACCCACTGGGTGTAATTCCTGAGATTATCGTCGCCAGAGTTTTTTAGAATTGACACTTAGCTGATTTTAGCACTCGGAGTGCACTCATCCACACTTAGCTGATTTTAGCACTCACCCACACCGAGTGCAGGCAAGGGCACCGTGGTTGCACCTCGTTGGCAATTGTCCCCGGGGAGGGATTGGATTATGTTTTATTTTAGAATTGAAGGGTGTGTATGTAATTTATTTGCCAATTAAACTCCTTATAGTCTGGCCCCACCTGGCCGCAAGTGAATAAAAGAGCCAAATCACTCGACCAGTGCTTTTTGCAACAAGATTACTGGGAATGCAGTCTTTTTTGCAACGCATTACCGGCTTGGTGGTTTTCTGCAAACCTAGTCGCAAATGTGATGGTTGTGTGCAATTAACTCGTTATTTTTACTTTAGCAATCCATACATTTCAACTTTAGCCCTGTGCGTCGTCTATAAATACACTTGATTTGATGTCGCACATAGAGCTTGAGGGTGTTGTGAGTTATCGATGAAGTGTCAAATGTTTAAAATTCTATAAGCCCACTCTTATTTATGCCCTATTTAGTTTTTTGTGAGTTATATATTGTTGAAACTTGTTTTTTCGAGAGCACGCAAAGTGCGTATCTTAATTTTATATAAGAGAACAAAACAATTTACAAGAGGTCTAGCGAGTGTCAGGCACTCGAAAGACGCTATCCCCTCCGACTCCTGCCTTACAACACAATGTTGCTTTCTCACAAAACGTTGCAAACTTCCTCCTCCACAAGCCACCAACTTCCACTCTCTCATTTCATCAAAGATTTTTGTGACTAGCTCTTCTATGTCTACCCGTTGCTCAATTCTATTGAATACCCTAGCGTTCCTTTTCTTCCATATCGACCAAGACGTGCAAATGACAAGGGTATCGAAGCCTTGCTTATTCTCCTTTGTGAAGCATGAACGTTGTTGTAGCCACCAGTCCAGGAATGTGTCCGTTTTCATCGGGCTTTGAGTAGGCAAGTGTAACGCATCGAAGCAGCCCAACCAAGTTCCCCGCGCATAGCCGCATTGCACCAAGATGTGGTCCACGATGTCTTCCTCATGGAGACAAGTATAACAAGCCGAAGTATGCTCGTGCAACCCATCCAAGTACGTCGATCCACCGTCCAAAGATGGTATTGTGCTGCTAGCCAAGTGAACATCTTGCACTTCAGAGGAGCCCAGCTTCTCCAGATGGCAGCGGCGTAAGGGCAGGTTGGCAGTCCTTCACAGAGATGATCATATGTGGATTTGACCGAGTATCTCATCGACGTCGCACATGGCCAGAGGAACGTGTCAAGCGTATGCGTGTCTCTTTGAACTGAGGAAATGGCTTGTCTCAAGTGCATCAATTGTAGCAGTGTCATGTGGGATGTGATATAAGGGATGTCCGCCTACCATTGTTACCCCTCTTGAGCCCACCGAACCGTCCTGCTATTGATTGAGCGAGTGTCCACATGCTCAAGGATAAGTGGCGCAATCTCCTGCACTGAGTGGCCATGCATCCATCGATCCCTCCAATATTGCTGAAATTGAATATAGATATTTTGCCGATATGCCTTGTCAAGATGTTCGTACACGATTTAAACTCACACTACAAACCCGGTGTGGCAAAGAGAGGCAACCCCTTCTAAAAGCAGATAAACAATACACTACACCTGGCGAAATTTACATTGTAGCTTAGTGAATTCCGAATAATCATTCACACCTGCAGGTTGGTGAAAAAAGTAGTAGCATTTTTTTCGAGGCAGTGAAAATAGAATAGCTACAGAGCTAGTCTGGTACTTCCTCCATCCGAAAAAGTTTGTCCCTCAAATGGATGTATCTAACACCAAGGGAGTACCAGCTAGGGCAATGGCCAGCGAGACAATGCACAATTTGGTTGTTATTCTCATGTAGATATTTTCGAAAATGTCATTTACTTCTCTACATGGTTGATCTAGTTCCGAAGTTATGAGTGATATAAACTCATTTTTCTAGCACTAATTGATTTATATGGTAAAATGTATGCACCCAAATGGTTTTGTGTTAAACTATATTGTTATAATCCAACATCACAGTGGTGTATGTTTTGATTTTGTGCATGCTATAGAGACGAGATACAAGATTTATCAGTGGTGTACGTTTTGATTTTGTGCATGCTATAGAGATGAGATACAAGATTTGTCAGTTGTGTACGTTTTGTTTTCGTGCATGCTATAGAGACGAGATACAAGATTTGTCTTTTCAACCTTATGGATATCTGGGGATATATATAACCATCGGCCCACGATCAATTTACTACTGCTGCCAGGGCAAGCAAACCGGGCGGCAAGCGATTCCTGCGTGTCGATGCCACGCAACTCAAACGTCCCATCAGCGCCGATGCTGATGTGTTACCTCCTCCTTCACTCCCGGGGGATCCCAGCTCCAAAACAAATCGCAGTTATCTCTCGCCCGAGGGACACGAACAAATTATGCTTGGACTGTTGGTTTCCCATTTATAGTTCGAGGACGGTGTGGCCCGTAAACCTTTTGGCAATTAATGATGGAAAGGTGGAACGAGGCTCTCCAAGGCTCGCGCCCTTTTCCTTTTGTCCCGAGTGGTCCCGTCCCGTCTGCCATGCCCGCCATGGGCTCGTTCTTCTTCCCCTCCAATCGATTGCCCCTCGCCGCTTCGGGGGCTTTACCCGGTCCGGTCAGGTCAGTTCCGTCAGTCAGTGTGGCCGCTCTGCTGGTCATGGCATGGTCATCTTTGTCTTGTCCATGGTAATATTATAGTTTATGGATCTCGATTCGGCGTGTTGCACTGTGGCGTCTATCTTTTGGGCGATGTGGCTTTGCGGACCGGTGAAGACGAATGCATGGCGTGTTCGGCCGGGCACGTACGGAGCAGGGCCGCGCAGCAGCTTTATTTTACCACGAAAAATGAGAGGGAAACGAAGGATGCTTGTACTGTTTTTCCCTTTTTACCGTAAAAAGAGTTGTCGTATGCCGCCGGCATTCATTTTTTTTTGAGGGAATTCATTTGTTCACGAGTGAGGTACAGAAAGAGGCATACAGGAGAGTGTAAATGCAAGTGGGCCACAACTGGACATGATCTGAAAGCGGTCCAGTAGGCCCGCAACTTGGTGGGCAGATCGATTTCGTCCTGCAACGTGAGTTATATGGGCCCAAATAGAGTACCCAATCCAGTAAAGAAAGCTCGAATTTGCAACCATTTGACAATCTGGCGCGAGTTTGTTCGGCCGTCACAGTCACATGTTTAATTTGCACAGTGACATGCTTTAGTACCCGGCTTCTTTTTTTGGCACGGTGATATCGCTGCTTGTACGTACATGTACTACTGCCCAGCCGGGCCGTCGCAGTCGAGGTGCGTGTGGCGCAGTGCTACGTGCCACTCCTACCAAACGGGCACGAGGAGGGGCCCGTTTCCGCTCGTGAGCAGAATGTTGTTGTTGGCCGGGTCCAGGGAGAAGAGGGAACCTCCGCCGTGTTTGCAAACCGAGTTGAATTGAGCTTGTTAGCGCGGAGCTACCATGCATTCTCGTTGCAGTTAAAGAAACTATAGCGGACGCGTTATATTGTCTAGACCATCGTAATCTATACCTACTAATAAAGTTATTAGTGCTTTTGCCCGTTCATCATTAATTAAAATTACCCCCGAAGTAATCATCAATTACCCCTTATGGGTGGCATAAGTGACGAGAATGATTCGACATTTTTTTCTTGAAGCAGCCGTTGTTTTTGGTTCTTATACATGATACCATGATACATCACAATTCACAAACACACAAGAACCACAATGGCAAAGGCAGTCTTTCACACTGGTGACTCGGGTTTGATCCTAGGTGCCACCCCTTTTTCTCTTATTTTCTCTCTTAATAGCAAGAGCGATCCCACATATGTTCATGGGCTGGCCCATGTGCGGAGCGTGACACCCTATGTTTGTATTTTGTATTCTGCCTTTTCTTTTTCCGGTATTGTTTTTATTTTTCCTTCTTAAAGTTTATTTGGGAATAGCAAAATTTCACGAAGCTATGAGTTTTAATATTTTTTGATAAATCATAATTTTTTCATGAATTAAAAAAATGGTAGGGACACCATAAAATGTCGATGATTTTTAAAAACTGTTCGCATATCATAAAAAATCGTAATTTATAAAAAGTGTCTGCAAATTAAAAATGTTCATGATTTTATGAAATGATTGTGTATTCAAAATATAATCAAGAATTTGAAAACAATGTCCATGAAATTCTAGAAAATGTTCACAAAAATCAGACTGGTCCATTGAAACGGATCCGTAAATAACGAACAAAACAAACGTTGCTTACATTGAGGTTTTCTTAAGGGATTTGTAGAGGTCGCTCTATGATTTTATCTAGTCCATCACGCATCGAGTAAAAAAAGGTTTATGTGTTCTATACAACACCGAGCCCTAGTTTTACTGTTCATGGAAACATCACGATGCTAGGTCAAGGTGAAACATATCATTCATCTGTCTACCTCAGGCAGGGTCCATCAATGCAGTTTGCTGAGTCAAAAAATATTTCGTTGTGGCGGCTTAGAAAATCAAGTCATGATGGGGCCATCACATTTTCAGTTTTTGAAATGGCTTTCTAAAACTCTCTTATCTCATCGTAACTTTATGAAATGACATTTTAAAAGTTCTTATCTCATCCCGAGCACGGCCACGTCACCCTTTCAATTGATGGGTTCTTTCAGCCTTCAAATGGTTCTGTGGCTGCTGGTATGGTCCTCGGAAACAGTGCAGGCAGTATTATCTTTTCTGCCTATCGTGTTATCTTCCACTGCAATGATCCTTTGAAAGCAGAGATACATACGATCATGCACAGCATGGCCCTAGCCATTCAACATTTGACTCTTTAGTAATTGTTCAATCAGATTCATATGCAGCATTGTCTTGTTTATCAAACAATGGCCTGGAGCGCTCGGTGTATAGTCATTTGGTTCGGGAGATTAAAGAGTTAATGAGTAACAGGGAGTTTTATCCTTAAAAAGAATTCTTCATAGTCAAAATAGAGTTGTAGATCGGATGACCCAGTATAGCCGCACCGAGAGTACAACTACTGTGTCATTAGTCTCGGTTCCACTCTGTATTAAGAATTTGTGGCCTCTTAATTGTAACACTATTACTTCCCAATAAAACTCCCTTTACATCGAAAAAAGAAACACGGCACGCTCAACATATTATCCGTACGTAGTACAGGTTCCGTCGCTCCTGGGCAGACCGTAGTACGCGTGCATCAGCAGCAGACGTGCGTACTACGAGTGAACAAATCAACAATCTATATCTGGCGCGTGTACGCACACTGTACAGACATGCGCGCAGGTGTTGCCCGGTTCGACGGGTTTGCACCGCGTGTCGCACTGCATGCGCGTACGGAGAGCCACACGGGCGGGCGGGCGTGGCGCCGGAGCACCGCACGCGCCGTGCCGAGCTGAGAAGCGACAAGCGCGTACGTGCGCCGGGCGGGCAGCGGGGCGCGCGCTCGGGCCGGAGCCCGGAGGGGTGTGGCCGCGCGGCCGACACGGCGAGACAAGCGCGATCTCTCGTGCCACACCCATACCCCATACTCGTACCCTTTTCCGGCACTTTCTCCCACCTCCCCGCGCCATGCACCCATCCATATCTTTGCCCCGCCAAGCAAGCTCGCTCGCTCTAGGCATAGATCGCGTGCATCCCTCCTGTAGCTCTTCCCACCGCCCCAGGTCCACACCGAGATCCCCGTGCCATGCGACACGCATCGACCCATCTCGCCCCGCCTCGCCTCCCTAGCAAACTCTCTGCATGCATCGGATGCAGCTAACCTCACCGTGGGCCGCCTGTTCTCTTACGCCTGACCACATCTGTTTGTTTCAGATTTGCACTTCTTCACTGTACGTGCACACTCCCTCAAAAGCTGTACGTCTCATATGCGTGTTTGACATTGATCGATGTCCTTGAGATTCATGCAAATAGAATGGCCGGCCTGGGTCTCTGTGGTTCCGGAAGATTTTTGTGATTCAGACATGTCAACGGCCCCGATTAACAAATTCCGGAAACGCGTAGGTACAGCAGCCAGGCAAATTGATCATCAAGCAACAGCAAAGTAGGGCTTAAGTATGCCAACTTGGTCACATCGAAGGTACTAAACTGTACTTGGTTTAATCAATTTGATTATGGGGTTAGGGTTGCCCACGCCAACTGGTGGTACTACAACAGTGGCAGATCGCACTGCACGTAATAATTGCAATGCACATGATCACCAAGTAACCAGGGGTTGGGTTGCTTACAAAATCTGTATCAAGGAAGGGGACGGATCGAGACATCCATGTGCGGCTAAGGAGATGGCTCTGCCTCGGTTTTCATGACCAGTACCCCATCATGCCGCGCGCGCTCTTCCTTTGTTTACCACATTTTCGTACGGCAGGTGCTGCTATGCGTGCAACCATCCTTCTTAATTTGCAGTATGCCTGAAATTCTGGAAAACAAAATTAGGAGAAGATTAGTTTGTTACTGTACAATCAACACTTGTTGAATTACAGTACTGCCTTCATATTCATACGCAAGGCCACTTCGTTTTTCATGTCATATTTTTGACTCGTAATTTTGGTCCACGGAATATGGATTATATGTCGTAAAAAGTATATCATCAGAAAGTTCTTTGAAATGTGTATTCAATGAAATATTTTTTGTGCCATATAACTCATTTTTTGTTGGTAAAATTAATAGTCAAAATTAGACATACAAATAAGAAGTGGCCTTGTATAAGGGAATGGGGAGTACTAATTATTTTGGTTAATACTTAGTTTTGGTACTCCAAATACGTCTTGTGTATTCCTGGCAAAAACAGAAATCTTACGTAAAGAAACGGAGGCCCCCCTTTTCTAGCTTGTACCACGTACCTCCCCCATATCCTCTTCGAACTTCGATGCATGTCACTTCTCTAAGCTCTCTTACCTATTAATGTTTCCTAAGTGGTCACCAAGCACACCGGTCCTCCATGTTTAGCCTAAGCTCCCCTCCCCTAGCTCTCGAGAGGAAGCTAAAGCTCTCCACCACCTACACTATTCTCCTAGTGTTCTTCCTCTTCACTCTCTACATCACCTCATGCGAAGCTCGTCGTCTCCGCGTCAATGGCAAGCACTTAAGCAGCAGCAAGTCTTCCTCATCATCCCAGGTTTGCTTCAGCCCTAACACAGTCCGGTTAAACATCATAACGTCATCGATTTTGTTCTAACATTGCCCTCCCTTTCTCTATTTGTGTTTCTGTAGGATGCGACAGAGGTTGCTGATGCCCAGAAGCAAACGAGAAGCTCGTTGATGGTTCATGATGTGGGGAAGAAGGCTCGAGCTGCCGGAAGCGGCATCGATCAGTCGACGGGCGCGGGAGCAACATTGATCAATCGATCAGGTGGAATACGAAACACCACGCATGCCGCTAGGGTTTCGCAGCAGCTTCCTCATCGCAAGCACGTGGACGATCAGGGAATTCACCTGGATTATGCTCAGCCTAGAACCCGCACTCCGTATCACAACTGAACATATATACATCGATCACGGATGAGAGCCGTTCATGAGATGACATTTATGTCATCGTGATCATTTATCTAGTTCTATATATCATGTATATTTCTCCTTGAATCTCACTAGCTAGCTACCAGCAGCTTCAAGTCGTGTCTGTGTTTCCGCTATATTTCTAGTTATTTTCTGCAATTTTGATGACAGAGTTCGCCGATATATATTGAGATAATTCCGGACAAGCTTCAGTTTGGGTGGGTTGTGGTGCTGTAGGCTTGGAGTACTAGCTAGTTAGCGACAGAGTATAGATAGCAAAGTTTTTTTTTTGATAAAAAAGTAGAGATAGCTCAGATGAGAATGCACATACTATACACGTACCGATTCTGCACTTAATTAGCTTTTCTATTCCCTGGATCATATATATCTCATAAAGGCCGGTACATGTACAGCTTGCCCTTTAGTCGCCTTGATTGACCATTCACAGCAATTCATAGTCAGTGGTAATGATTTGCAGGGGACTCATCTCGTGGCTCTAACGGAGAGCGGCTAGGATCTAAGGCGACCACCGTGTACACAGAGGGAACACTAGTAACCATGGACTACCCAGTTGCACACGCAGCACCAGCTGTTCACAACAGGTAGTGCGTGCGTAAAGCAATAAGCAGGGCTTACCTCTTTGATTGAGCTTGCCTCTGAATGAAATTTACATGCATGGATCGGTCAATGTTCGGCCCTTGGCTCCTCGACTCCGGATTTTAGCACAATCTTGTACTAGTTATGTATATTTTTTCTTCGAATGTAGTTATGTATATGATTATTATTACGACATGTATGTATGTGTGTATGAGTGAATCACAATGTGGCATGTCCTTAGGGCTCTTTAATTAAGTAGATGCCATAACATAAGCGTCTTCTTATTTTTGAAATGACTTGATAAATTAAATGTTAGCCCAGAGAGAGGAGATGCGACTACTAACAACAGTATTCACATAAATTACATTTCCCTACTTATCTAAACCTTCTCCCGTAATGAATGAAAATGACAATATCTTTTGTCATGTTTTAAAAAAACATTTCCCTGCTTATTCTGTACTACATCTTTGACAAAACTGCGTCACGGGCCATGATCAACACTAACAAAGTCAAAGATGTGGAACTTAATGGATGCAATGCAAGTCTCTTGTCCCATCCTCTCTCCCTCAACCTTGATTTCAGTTTACATGCTCAATTACTGGTGTGATATTCATCGAAGAGTTAGGCTTTCCACCCAATCACCTCTAGCGCACCACATCATTAGCAAGTAGGCGGGGAGGGGAGCGGGGTGGCCGCCACATGGCCCCACAACCAAGGGTCCCACTAGGCTTACGAACGGGCATGCGCGACCCTTGGGTGGGATGGGGGAGGGGGCAACCGCCCTGAGTCCCCCGAAACCAAGGCCCCTCTACTAAGGTCATGCGAGGTTTATCATGGATGACAAGGGATTGAAGGCAAATACCTTATGATCCATACTAAATGAAACAAGCCCTAAATACACATACAAATTGACTGGCTTTGAATATACATAGACACATCTATCATGTGCATGCACTACATAGCTGGCGTGATTGCTTGCGATGTTTTACTAGAATCGGATCGTCGCTTGTTTGCATCGAAACCCGGCCCCTCCCCCCTGCGTATGTGTTATGTACAATCAAGCC